>NC_139722.1:105458895-105919150 GCF_964211835.1 Anser anser
GTGTGTCTCATGGTTGTTACCTAATGAGCACAATAAAGTGAGGTGGTGCTGACATTGTGTTCCTCAGAGCTTCAGTGCATTGACCAAACTGTTCTCAGGTGTGAAGTACAGCCAGCATGTGGAGTGTGTCCTATCAACTGTAATTTGAGACCCCTTGCAGTAAGCACATCTATTTTCTGAATTACTGCATAAAAAAAGATTTAAAGCAAGATGCACTAAGTTGCCTTCTAGACTCTGTATAAAACCAGCTGACTGGTCAGTGACTTAAAGTACTCTCTTTTATGATGTGAAATGTTCTCATAGCAAAACAAACAAACAAAAACTACAAAATGTCCTAGAAATACTATAAGTACAGTGTTACGTACATATGTTTCTGAGTGATTTATTGTCCTTAAAGCAGAATTACAGTCTTCTCTCTAGACATCATGTGCACAAAACAAAATGGGTTTGTAAAGACATTTGTACCACAGTAACTTTATATGAACGTTTCGTAGTTTATTTAATAACATTTTATCATTATTTTAGATTTATGTTGATATGGTTATATTTATGTTACTGTATTTATATTTTATTATTTAATAATGCATTTTAATAACAAATAGCCTGCAATGTATACATTTTCCAAAATATATTTTTATAAAATATGGGACTTTACTAGTTCACTTTTTTTTGAATGGGGTATATTTTTAACCATATTTCTCTACTATGATTTGCAATGGTGCAGAAAGTTGTAAAAAGTCCTTTATTTTCTTCACTTTCTCTTGGATTATTACAACAAAATGTTTAGCCAGAACGCTCATTCCTAAGCCATAAGAAATAAAAATTTTCTGATATGTTTTTAGCTGTTGCTATGCTATAATGCAGATTAACCCCCAGGGAGTTACTGTGTAAGTATCTAAGGACAGATGAAATGTGAAAGTGGAAAGGCACAAGCAGACATAGACTTGATTTTCTTCAGGTCTTCAGATATATGTAGTAGCAGAGCTGGACCTAGATTTTTGTAGGGCCACAGCCTAAAATCAGTGACTTGCTTGGCTGTAATAGATTGTACCATCTTCAGGGATTTTGCTTCTGCTTTATACTGCCATTTCCATCTGCTAGCCTCTATGATACATAAATAACCTCTAGGTTTTCTCAGCATGCCTTATTTTCAGTCAAAATCCAAGTGGAACATAGAGCTTTCTAGTAAGCAACACAGATCTTGTATATAAGATTCAGTACGGTATTTTTCCCATATGGTAAGCAATCACTTAGTAATAAAGTAGTTTTTATAACATAATAAAATGTAGTAAAGATTGAGAGGCATCATTAGTCTTTACATTCATCGTTAAAATGGACAGAGGGTGTTGATGTTTTTGGCTCTTATAGATGTTACCACAGTGGTACCACATCAAAACCTGAACAGGTGCTGACCTTATGCAAGTGAATTACAGAAGAAAATTATAGCAGCAATTGCGAGGGTTATTTGTGTTTGAAACAGCCTAGAAAACTGGTAGGCATACTGCTGAGAGATATTAATGTAGATAACAGCTCCCTAACTGCTTCTAAATATAAGCTGCTGGCCTGGATTCTCCCTTCCTAAAGGCTAACCCTTTGCCAGCCAACATTCATTTTGATGATGTACTAAAGATGGGACAGAAGCCAGATAAAACTTTTGAAAATGTGCAGTGACTTACAGCATTCTTTGCAGTGCTGGAAATGTAAGATGCCTTTCTCTCCATACTTTACCCATTCTAAACCCCTCCCCAGCTGACACGATGTATTTATCACTGACACGTATATCTGTCTGGTAATCTTTTGAAACTTTGGAAGAGCACACTGACTCAGCATTAAGTGCAGAAAGTGAGAGCTTTGTGCACAGAGTTGGTTTGTTCTCTGTTGATAGGACATCCCTGCTTCTGAGACATACTAACTGGTATCGGGTCTGAGCCCGCATGTCCCACTGCCCTTCTGTGACACCTGCGCTGTTCTGCAGCACAGCTGGAGATGTCACCGTGCGAATCGTTGTCATTCACAGTAGGTCTCCCTCCTACCCTGATGGAGTAGCAGTGTGTTAAACGCCAGCCAGGGGGGCAGCAAAGTCTTGGTTTATTTATTTATTTATTTAAAATTGGTTGGAAACAGAAGTGCTGAGGTGCTGACAGGTAGACTCCTGATCTTACCTCTGCCATCAGAGTGATTCCAAAGAACGCTTATCAACAGGGTGATAGGTGCTTCATGTTTACATATATCCTGTCCTCCTATGCGGAGAATGCAGTGCATTGGTTACCTCCATCGGCAGGTGGTGATAGTCTGTTTATGCCTCACCATTTTTTATGTTGCTGGACTGAGCAAGGATCCTGGATTGACTCAGAATTTTGAAGACACACACACACAGCTTGGCCAAGTGAGAAGTGCTGGAGAGCATCAACCCTCCGACCAGTGTTGTGCAGCATCGCTTTGCAAAGGCTGGTGCAAGAGCAAAGTCCAGGAGTGCATTAGATGTTGAGGACTAGACTAGAAAAGTTCCTTCCCAACTGGTTTGCATTCTGGCCAAACCATCTGCCTCAGTTGGCAATGTGGTCAAAAATGGTGCAGCTTAATTCACGTTTCTGCCAAAAAAAAAACACACCACAAAACCCTCAATTGAATAAGGTTATTAATTAAATAATTGATTGGCATTTAAATAATTATCAATTTAAATAAATGCCATTTAAATAATGACAATTTTGTGATGGTTTCATTCACTGGTACTCAGCATATAATTGGCACACATTTCTGTAGGCAAAAAGGATAAAGGACATAAATTACAGCTGTCACTCATTGTGAGGGTTGTGTTTTCTCTGTATTGCAGTGTAGCAAAATGAAACCCAGATCATGTTAAGAGCTGAGAGCATGAGTGCCTCGTGTAAATAACACAAATCCTGGGAGAGACTGAACTGAGCTACAGTGTCACTCAGTAGCTATGAAGCTGTTTGGAGATGAACTCGACTACATAACTGATAGCAAGATCCTTGTAAAGTGGTACTCCAAACCTGTAAGTCATCTTACCCTAGTGGTTTCCTGTGTTTGCTCTGCTTACAAGTGAATGAGGACATTTTAAATGCTATCAGCCAGGAGTCAGTCCATGTTCCTTCTGTTCCCAAATTCTGCAATTATGTATATATTTCTGACAATGCTTGCAGAAGAATGAAACTAATTAGGTTGTCTCTGCAGGTCTAGGATTCACTATGCAAAAAGTGATACCATCAGCAATATTTAATCTACCTTCCAGAAGTGAGCTGGAACGCATTCTGCAGAAACCCATCCTTGCCATTAAAATGAGTGGCAGGAGGGGAGAATGGGTGTGTACAGCTCTATCAGAAACAGCCTCTATATGTTTTCCATTTCTGATGTGCAGCATGGTTTTTAAACGTTAAATACTAAGTCATCAGTAAGGACAGGAACTGGTTGATCACAAAGTGCTTTTCCGGCTGTCCAGGTTTCCCGAGAAGACACACAGATTATTCATGGGGAAGCAGCTTTATTAAATGTTATGCAATTTAGCCATTAAATCACTCATCTGCAACACTTCCTTCACTCATTTATGAGTGGTGACACAGGACTTTCCAGATAATCCCTCCTATTTAAGGTTTAGTATTTTATCCATTTCAAATGGGATAAGGTTAAGACTTTTCTCCTTACAGATTATCTTAGACAGACTGTAACTGAAAAAGTTTCAAATCACGTAAGCCTTTATTTTATGTTTTCTTCTAGGTGAAGCAAATATTGCTTCATTTAAAAAAAAAAAAAATCTTCATAGAACAGCAAACTTTTCTATCCCCAAATGACACAGATTTGAATCTAAGTTGATATGGGCATGTCATGCAGGTAAAGATGTTTTCCTAATGTTCATTACATACATATATTTATGTGAATATACGGGTATACAAGCATATGTATCTGTAGTCAAACCCTGAAAGTGCCTTGTGCACAGTCATGATATTTAATGTAAAATGAGAAGAAAGTGTTTGTGAAAACTATAACAGAAAAAATATAAAGCATTTTTTAACATGCCTAAAGTCTTTATGTGAGGAAGACAACAGGACATGTGGCACTGTGGCTGCTAAATTATTTAACTGGAGACAATATGCAAGTTCTCATTTTTTCAGTCAATGATGCTTTTCTACTCTATCAGCATCCTTACCCGCTTCTCCAACAAACCCACTGCAGATCAAAGTAAGACTCCCCAGCTGAGACTGGACCTTCAAGCGAGCCAAGAGCTTGTTTTGCACTTTGCCTACAATGGAGTTAGCAGATTGGTCTGTCATGCTGGCCGTTTGCTTGTATATCTCTGCACATTTGTCTCACAGTTCCCCTGCCCACACTTCCCATGAGCTCTGTGACTCATGAACTTCACATGTCAAAGATCTGGAGTACCTGAGCAGCAAGGTGCTGCTTTTCTTTTGACTGAAAAAAAAAATGATAATCAGTGCTGTACCAGAAGTCATGTAGAATTTCAAATACATCAGAAAGTGAGGGCAAATCACATTTTCAAATTGAGGTTATGTAAAAAAAAATATCCCAGTATCTTGTTTTAAAATGAAACCATACATTATCTTTGGCTGTACTAAAAAGGTGACATCTTTGAAGTGCTCAGTTCAATGTTTTTGCTACCCACTCTGGAGCTTTTTTTATGCTCTGCTTCCTATTCATGAGGAATACTTAGGGCTATGCTTGAAAATGAAAACCTAACTTTGCTTGTAATAGTCAGAATACCTTAGGCTTCAAAATTTGCATGTGTTACTGGAAATTGCTAACTCAGTGCCTCTTGAAACTCTTATTTGCTTATTCAGCAAATAAGGTATTAGCTGTATGCATTATGAGAACATTGCCTTCATATAGAGATTAACCTGTTGAAAAATCACTGGAGGGCATGAAGAAAAATGAGGAAGGAAATGACTAATTGAAACAAATGGCTACACTGCAGTTTTATTCCCCCACCCAAGGGAAGCTGGTGAAACAAAAATATTGTACAATGCAGAGAAGAGCTCACATCTTTGTGACCATCAGGTCCCTGCTCTTCCATGGCAATTTGTTCCCATATGTTCCCATTTGCTCACTCAAATACCTTTTCCTCCCATTGGCATGCTACTCACCTTGGCACTGTCAGGGCTGGCAGAACGCATGGCTTGCATGTACGATAACCTGAGGTCACTATGCTGTGATTTAACCTCCCCTCCTTCCTGTTTTCTGGTGTGCCGCTCTGAGATGTCACCTCTGGATGAAACCAGAAATGCAGGCTGCAGTCATAGTACCATTGATAGGAATGTGCAAACTTCATTATAAGTTCCATCAAACTATAGACCTGCTAACCCTCACACTACTACAATACCGTCCATTTGCTATGTTTCAGCTACAGTTCCTTATAGTGTTTTCAGTTTTCTCATTAAATCCAGACCTAGTAACCTCAGGTTTTCATGTAAGTTTTGGAAGGTTAGAGGTCTGCTAGTTTCCTGTTAGGCAGCTCGTTTGACTTGACTCTCCTACTGCATCTGTCTTTCCCATTATAAAATCCAATTTACTCTAGTATCTTAGAGCTCATTATTAATTTCATTTTAATGCATTTTCATTTTAATAGCAATTTAAGGGATGTATACACACGCACTTCCTGGGAACAGATCATCACAGTTTGACTGGCTTGGTCAATACTAAATATTGTATGAGTATTTTAATGCTCTGAATACCCTCAGCAGCTGGCTGAGGTCCTAAAAATACATGCAAAATTTTTACTGATGAATTTTCTAGCATGTTTGCAGAAGAAGGAGTTAGCTCAGGAGGTGTCTCAGTCCAGTCCAATTTGCTACAGCATTCCCTGTTTTGTGGCTGAGAGCTTTTGTTTCACACTGTCTTATTCCCTGCCACCCTCCCCTGCTTTTCTGAAGAAAATCTTTTGATCTTTTGTCCTGTTAGAATTCAGCAAATTGCAGCCAATTAATTATAAATGATCTAATTTGCTTAATGCTAAATGAACTAGCACCCATACTTATTCCTCTCAGTGACAAGTTACAAACACCTGTGCACCCGGTGTAACTGCAAGGGCTTGGCTCTGGGTGAGAGGTAGGGGAAGTGGGATGCTAGTGTCAGGGATATCATCTGCTGACCGGCTTGGCCAGACACATGGTGAAAGGAGCAATCCTGATGCTAGTTTGTGGAGCTTGATGCCAGTGGTGAGGCTTAATCACAAAAAATACATTCGAGGAGATTTAGGCTACAGTTACCTTTTGTATGAAAGCAGATATATAATCTGAATGGTTTTATTTGCAATTAAAACTTGCCCTGCTCTCAGTTGCTCATAGCCATGTGTCTGAGTTAAAGAGATTTGGTTATTCGTAGCTAACGGGCTGGATATTTTGTAGTGTGTCTATTTTCCCAACTAAAAAATCCTTCACTGAAGTGAAACTTTTTGACCAGCTGCAGCTCCCTAGAAATCAGTGCTCCAGTGCTCCCCTGATAAACAGAATAAAGACAAGACTGATACTGTGCAAATGTCCTGAGAAAGGCTGGGAAATCAGATCAAGCATAACACATCTGTGTGGAGGAGTTCGTTTCTGTGCATCTCCCCACACTGGCCTCAGAACCTTACTAATGTGAGCTTTTTGTTCGTTTTCTTTTTTTTTTTGTCCTTTTGCAGTGTATTTCTTCATGAAGTATTCCCCAGACATTATTACAAACAAGTTATGAATGTGTTAACAGAGGGCATGAACAAGTTATGAGCATGATCAGCATATGGTATTTTAGGCACACCAGACACTAGTACAGATGATTATAATTCACAATTAGAAGGCACCTGCTTTATCCTTTTATATTATACACTAACTAGATGCCATTCTTTAAAGTATTTACTAATTATCCTTAGCCTTGCAACCAGACATAAATGTGTTGCTATAAAATAACTAAATTGCAAAATTAAAGTAATTTGAGTATCTGGAAATCCTCCTCTCAAAACATACAGGCAGGCAGAGATACACCAAATTACTACTGTTTAATGTTTGGCATGATGAGGGCAAAGCCATCTTTCTCTCTCTTGTAACTGACAGTATTTGGTAGATAGACAAAAGAACTCTCCTTCATGCATAGTTTCTGACCAAAATTGTGACTGTGGTTCCTCTTGTTAGATCTGGTTGGAAATGGCTGATGAAAGATGACAGTAGATAAGCAAGCATGTAGAAACATACACTGACAGACGCACGCTTACCACACTAGAGGAGCCAACTAGACGGGGCAGTCTAATATAAGTTATAGGGCTCATAAAGGTATATGATTTCAAAGCACTTTACCACTGCCGCAACAGGCACTGCACTAAAATTTAACCCATTTGAACAGCATCTAGAATAACCATTTATTCCAAGAGCTCATGAAAGAAAAAACCCTTATAATGAAATAGTGTTTTGTTTTTTTTTCTCCAGTGGTGTAATGTGCAATGAATCGATACAAGCTCCTCTTCGTCCATAGCCCTAAAATATCTAAAAGGACACAAAGAGCTCATTTTCTAATTGTCTAAGGCGTGTGATGGTTTATAAATAGAACTAATTCCCATGCTCTTCTAGATTTATCTTCATTTAAGTCTGACTAAGTAAGAAATTGTGTTATGATTAGGAATCATTTATGAATAATTTACAGTTCATTTTAGTAAATGTACTTTTACATGTATGTACACACTCCTATAGCATATACACAAATACCTTTTTCCCCTTTTTTCCAAATGGCTTCCTATTCTGTTACATGGTTCCCATTCTGTTTCCTGAACTGTGCTTCTTGTCTGCGGCTTTTTTCTGTAGCCTCATCTGATGAATTTTTCATTTTCAATGTATTCAGGAAATACAAGCTGTTCAGCAAAGCAGTAAAATATTTTTTTTCTCTGCAAACATTTACTGCCAGAATTTAAACAAAAAATTTTGGGTTCCATTGTACTGAGAGACTTAATAGCCTGTCGTGCTTTTTCATGTGTTTAAAAATTATATGGCTTACATTTGAAGTCAGTCTTGCATCAGAACATACTTGCCTGCAATTAATTCTTTGGGGCCTCCCTCAGTGATGCTCCTTGCCCTTATTTCTGATGATACAATTTTCAGAGTCCACTGAAATTTCAGATAATTGGGAATGAGGAGGTGCTTTCTTTTAATTTTTTTTACAAATTGATCTATTTACTCTTACAATCTATATAAATACTTCTCTTTATATATAACTACACACAGGCCTATACATATATGTGTGCTGTTATTAATTGTTGCAGTGCAGGATGACCTTCACAACAAGCTGTTTGATTACTGGGATTTGTTCCCTGACTGAAATGAATCCAGGCTAAGGAAAAAAGTACAGACTTCAACTTTGGATAATGTTGTTTTGCCAGCTGTTCCTTGTTCTTGCTAATGCTAGCTTCAAAGTAACAGAAGAAAATGATACATCATTTAGGCAAGAAAATAAGTTATTTGGTCTAACAATAAAGACATCCAGTATTGGGGCGAAGTAAATGATATGTCTTGTCTTGACTGAAGTCTAGTCATGCCATATAAATCATTGTTTCCAAACCCCCTTAGCTTAGTTCCAATTTTAACCCACTGAGTCAGATTTTCCCACTGGTTTTTCTGATGTGACTGACTTAAGCATTGGTTTTCAAACTCAGGAGCATCCTGTTCTGCCTGTGCTGCAATACCTGCATGAGATGCAAATCTACTGACCCAAAGTGTTTTTTTTTTTTTAAACGTTTTATACCAGTGGCTAATTCTACTCAAGAAGGTATGCCAGCATGTGCCTAATTTAAATACAACAAATCATTCACCTAGATACTGTAGGTGTTTCTTTAACTACCTTAATTAACAGGTTCTTTAGTAAAGAAGCAGTTGGAAGGTTTGTAGTAAACCAGTGGCTAGTAATGCTGTGGGGGAAGCAATGATTCCTTTGTACAGTATGAGGAAAAACTATGTTTTACTGCAGGATTTAAGGTGGTATTTTGTAGACAATAACTTTAAAATGAAAATCTGAGGGCAGCGTGCTACCTAGAGTCAAAAATCACATGCTGAATAAAAAGTCGTAAAGACATTACATTGAAAAGCCCTTGACCAAAGAAGAGTGAGCACGAATACAGAGAAGGTATGTGCCTGCATCTAGCTTACCCAGAGTGAAGCATAGATCTGGAATAAAATGAGTACATCTCCCCAGAATCGAGCTTCAGGCTGCCTACAATCACTCGAATTATGACTCCGTTTCCCAAATGCACTGTGGTGCAATGCCACTGCCACAGGTGATGCCATGAATGGGGTGACCCATGTGGATGCACATGCACAGCGTCAGCCAGTTAGAAGCTCTGAAGGACTATCCTGCCCATGGGAAACAACAATCCAGCAAAACTTACAAGCAGAAAGTCAGGACAAACTGTACTCTGTTTTTAGCAGCTTGGCCTCACCTTCAGAAACCTGCAAGATGGCGTTACAGGAAGAGACTGGAAGTCCTGAGGCCCAAGTGTTCTCAGTGCCTTGAGCTCTGTCCTGTAAGGTTTCCAGTGCCAGAGCAGTCCTGATGGTGCAGGAGAGAGAATGCCCTGCATTCCCCAGCTGCCAGCCCAACGGTCTGGTCAGGGTATCAGGCTCACCAGGGGGCAGACATCTCCCACCAGCTTCTCCCTTCCACAGACAACCTTGCCCTGTCATCATCACCCTCAGGTTTCTTGTTTTTTGCTCTTAGGTGAGGTCCTGCAATGCCAGCACTGATATTTCACAAATTAATTTATCTGCTTTGGCAGGAAATTCTAGGAGCTCATTCTGATTTCTTTGAGAAAAAAAAATCATTTTTCAGTTTTATTTTTTTTCTTCCTCATTCTGTGGGTTTATTTATAATGCTTTTGGCCTGAAAATGAGCTGGAGCTCATTGTGCTACTGTAGTCACTCACAACGCTTTGATTTGCTTGTGTGGGGTCCTTCCACTTACATTGATGCTGAAACAGCAGAGGTAAACTAGGACTGATGAAATGTCTTTGCCGTTTTTACTATGATCCCTTCTAACACTTGTGCATCACCAGGTCACCTTTGAGATACAATTCTTGCTTCTAGGGGGAGGCTCTGGACAGAAAAGGGCAGGGAGCAGGTGGTGAGGCACACATGGGTTGGGCTGCCAGACCTGCTGAGGCTATTTTGAGGGGCTGGGGGCCAAGCCAGTACCACAGAACACACACATGAAACCTAGAATGGCAGGATTCAAGCTGGCTTGGTAAGAAACTGCCTTTGTGGGCAGCCAGTTAGCCAAAAACCACTCAACACACACATACACACCAACTGTCACAATTTTTTTAGGGTGTGCTAACGAAGGATGTGTAGCAGACCCATGAACATATAAGTATAAATGTATGCAGTGTTATCAGAAGAAGCTTTAAGTGCTGCGTTTATCCTTTTTTTCTTGCTTCCAAAACCAGAACTTTAAAGGACTTATTTTGCTAATAAAATTTTAAAGAAATTGGATATGCTGGAAAACTACTTTTGACAGGTTAAACTTAAAAGAATTATTTTCTGTTCTTTGAACAGCTGTGGGAACATAAAATAGGAAAAGTTAGTCACATCACCAGTTGTTTTGTAAATCATTTTCTGTCTCATCATTTCTTTGGTAATATTTTGGAAATTACCAACTGGTTATTAAAGTGATCTGAAACACCCCTGTTACCTATGTGAAGATGCTCATAGCATTCTGCAACTTAACAGACAATAATTTAACATCTTTAAAAATAAGCATAAGCATTTTTCAAAGGTTAAATTACCCTGATCTGCACTTGAAATGCCTAAAAAATGACTGCAGCACATTGCGGTAAGCAGTTATGTCCCAGTTTGCATTGCTGTCTAGCTTTCAATATCTCATGAACACTTGAGGAAGAGAAACAGAGAAATGCTATAAATTTCTAGTTTAATTTCATGGCTCTGCAGATTTGGGAGTACCCTGAATCTCTGAAGAGCTATTGATACCAGCAACCTATGTTTAAACTTTGCTATCGTGTGCCCCCAGTTGCTCAGAAATTCAAGGTAACTCTTAGTATCCTCTCCCATCATACGCTGCTTTTTGAAATGAGTTTTCTGAAGGATATGGTTTCTGTAATGGTTTGCTGTCTAGCCTGGTCCTGCTTGAGTAATTCTGTCTTGAGGAGAACAAGCAGGCTTCACTGTCAATTGATTTGGATCAGCATGGAAAGCTATATATAACACCATCTTGATGCATTAGCACAGTTATTTTTTATTTAATAAACACAGTCTCTTCTTGAGGAAAACAAATACCTCTATAAGCCTCTTCTGGTACTGACTACAAATAAACTCTGGTGTCCCTTATTACTGTCACACAACATGTATCCTCTCCATCTATCTACAAAAAAAAAGAAAAATAAGGAAAGAGGATTTTTTTTTTTCCTTAGGCATAAGGTTCCATGGTTTATTATATTAGGAATGTAATTTTCAAAAAGCTTGTTTTAGAGAAAATCAATTTTAAGATCTTAAATTCTGATTTATGATGTGTTGTACATGCATGCTCGAACAGCTACAAAGGAATTATCAGACAGACCTATTATTTCCTTGGCTATAGGTAGCTAAATGATTCGTCGTAGCTGGCATGAAAGGCTAGCGTCCAGCAGTGAAGCTGACTGCTTCAGTGAGGCGCTTTATCATTAGTGGTCTTGAAAGTGGGAGCTGAAACCCTCCTTTCAGTTAAAACCTGGGCATAGGTAAGCCAAGCAGCAAACGTCCCGTCACCTTTGGTGCTGCAGTCGTTTTCTAAAGCCATGCTCTTAGTCCATTGGGCTGGCGATGTGATGCACAGAGTAAGCTGCTTGTGGTGCCCTTTAGCAGGACCTTCAGAGTATTAGCATCAGATGGAGTGTCACTCACATTGTAAATGGTGTTGTTGAGAGAGCTTCTCTGCAGTCCTCAAGTGTCTGGTGAATGGGCTAGTCGGTGTCTAGTACTACGTCCATTAGGTGAGGAAGCAGCCTGAAAGAAAATCACATCTTAAGCTATCTGAAAAGTCGGGGAAATGCTGGTAATGAAAGTGGTGTTAATAAAAGTCTTCTGCTTCAAGATGGCTTCCTCTGTGTGGATTTTAAATTCAGTATGATGTCTAGTGTTAGGAATGGGGATGAGCCTTTAGTCTTGCCCAGGGCTCTAGCAGGGACTGAGCGTAGCTGAGCCTCTGTCCATGCTCCTCCGGGCAGCGTGCTCAGGGAGGGCTTTTTGCCAATCCGTCCCACCCCAGGGGAACAGTGGTGTCCTTGGTCTAGACAAATATGTTTAAAATGGACGTAGGACTACACTTGAAGACCTTTCTAAAACAGGAAGCACAGCTCCCACCCCTGCCAGCTCATCAATGCAGACACCCGCGCCCCCACCCCAGCAGTAGGTGCAGCACGGCAGCGGGAGCTCCAGTCCACTCTACTGGGGGGGGGGACTACAAAACAGGAGTCTGGAGGAGACCCCTGCAGAGCAAACATTTCTGGAGAGTAGCACTGGAGCAATTTGTAGTGTAGATGTGCCTAAATGTCCTCTGTGCTGTGTCCTCTGTCCTCTCTGTGTCCTCTGTCCTCCCTCATTCATCATACCAGCAAGCTCATAATCCTGCCGTGCACGGGCTGACACTGACTATGGCAAATGAGGTCAGAATCATGCATGTCTTAGGGAGGCATGCACCTGCGGCTGGGTTTGAGCCTAGCAGGATGATGTCAGTTTATTAAGGCTTTCCTTCACTTTTATGCATGGTGGAAAATACAGTTGACCTTGTGGGAGCCACTGAGGAGTCTTACTACATCTTGCAGCTTTCGGGAACATTTAAATATGGAAAAGCCAAGACAGAGACAGTTTGACTGCAAGGTTGGCTATATTTAATCCTAAAGCCTCGGGAAAATATCGAAGATGGCACTGACGTAGGGAATTCTACTTTTCTCAAAAACTGTTTGTGGCCTACGCAGACACATTGTTTTCTTCTGGAACCCAGGATACTGTCGAAAATGTCATTTTAGAAAAAGATTGCAGAAAGCTTGTCATTTTAGAAAAAGCGTTTGTATAGACTCATGAGCCTGCACATATAATCTTCTTGGCTTAATATAGTAATGAAAGAAATATTTCCAAGGCTTTGCTGGAGGAACAGATTGGAGATCATGATAAAGAATGAGCATATAGTGCCATTTATAGCTTGCCTGAGTTAAATTTCTCATGTCTCATTTGCAGTTAAAACTGGATATAGTAGGCTTGGGTTGTCTTCGTCAGCTGATGAAGAACTTGTATCAGGACAGTGGCTGTTCATTTAGCCTGGCTGTGTTCTGCGATCCAGTTCTCTGCAGCTGTCTCCTGAGCTTGTTGATGTGTTTAAAGAACACACATTTGGTACTTCACGCGTGTGGAGGTGGCATGGCTTCACACTTCCTGCTGAGACTTAGCACTATACTTTACAGAGTTGTAGAAACAAAATCCCCTAACATAAACAATCAAAATTATTCTAGGAAAGCGATGACTTTGCAAACCAGGGTCGTGAAGTTCAGACTCACAAAAAGGTCTATGGCTAGTTCTGCATTAGCTCAAAACTAAGATCCAAAGCACGAGACAGATCTTGTTCTGCCTTAAGCTAGTTTGTCAGGGTAAATACTTACATTTTTTGAAATACAAAATAGGTATCAAAACCAAACGTCTTTGATGGTAATGGATACAAAAATCCAACGTTATGTTTAACTGAGAGGATTACATATGGGTGTGGAAGATTATATCGACACTTGGACACCAAGACACGTCTGCACACTTTATTGTGAGCAGTAATAGCCTAATGGATATTTAACTTGAAGGACAGACCAACACCGTGTGTATTTATATATCACCTGTTTGTTAAGTGAATGAACTCTGTAGAACAGGGACCACCTAACTGTGGGGCTATTGGAAAAGTAATAATGAAAGAAACAATAAAGGAAAGTGTAAACATCAATAAGTAAATAAATGAATGAATGACTGAATAAATAAGAAGCAGACTGGAAAGATGTGTGAGGATATATGGCATGGCAGAAATATGCAATAGGAGGGTGGTGCAAGGGAAGCAAGTAGACAATAGAGGCAGATGGAGGACAGGTGTGTGAGTGTAAGGCATGGAGTGGGATGTGACTATGGTAGCAGCTTCTCCCTTCCGATGAGAGGGTTCTCGGGAGGGAGCACTGGGCTGGGGGGCTGTCACATTCAGAGACAGGGAGCTATCTATCCCTGTGCTTGCCTCAGGTCAAGTACCAAACTCCGCAATGTGAACTGTTTATTCTGAAAGATGATGCTACAGGTAGAGGGGAAAAAAAAAATCAATTTGCTATAATGAAAAAAGGCAATTCAGGAATCATGAGCTGACATTACTTAAACTGGTGGTATTAGTAAAGCTGCAACACAGTTGCAGCAGTCTTGTGTCTGGAAAGAAAAACAGCTCTGCATAGAGACTGTCTTTGGAATGGGTGTTGCTGCTCTGAACTGAGTAGGATTCAGCATCTGATGAGAAATGTTGAAAGGATAAATTGTAGGGGTGAGTTTCATTTTTTTCGAGATGTGAGAGAAAAAAAAACACACCTCTTTCTTTAAGCAAGGATTAGATCTCTTCCACTTAGTATTAAACTTCAGTTTCCCGAAGTTAAGTCAGTATTCAAAAATACATCAGCATTCATCCTGTTCCAGAAAGTAGTTGTGGAACTGGTAGATTTATGCTTTCAAATGACAGAAAATAATGTAATATTTACTGGTGGAGGGGAGGATAAAATAGAGATGTTTTATTAAAAGGTTCATAAAGCTATATCACTTAGGAATTCTATGTTTTAGATATATATTTTTCCTCTAAAACTCTATTACCATCATATTGCTTAAATTGCTTTATTGTTGATCTATTACACTGAAAACTAATTTTCTCATTTGAGGTAAAAGCTACAGTTATTTTCTCTATAAACATCCTCAGCTAAAGGCAGTCTGGAAGTTTTTAGGGATTCTGAATGCCAAGACAGCCAGGAATTATATTTTATTTCCATCTGAAACAGATTTAAAACCCTGTCATATAAATTTATATTATAGATTAAATATAATTTTTATCTGGAGACAAAACCACACATGATAACCTAGCAAAAGCCGTTGTGCTATAGCTTGTTCACAACTGGCTTTCCTGCTGTCTTTTTTTGTTTGGGTATTGTCATGTAGACACATGAGCACAATTCCAGAAAAAGATGCATTAATCTAGCATGAATTTCTTTTTCTACAGCAAAAGCATGAGATAAAGGAGTGCTCAGTCTGTTGCAGGTCTTTCATCTTCTTTTCATAGAATTGCTTGTCCATAGAGAGAGCAGTTTTTAGCAGTTGTGACTCAATAATTTTTTGTAACCTAACTATAAGTTCCTTTAGCAGAGCACTCAGAAATTATCTATATAGCCAAACGTTGCGGACCATGAAAAGGTACAATGAAGGGAACATTTGTGCCTGTTCTCACTAGACGATACCCATCCTGTCCTTACGTGCATGTCTATGGATGGCTCTCAGATGCAGAGTCTGGGAGCTACTCAGTTGAACTTGTGTGCTGGTATCCTTGTTCCTGTATTTCTATGGGATTCGTGCTCAGGACAAAATTGCACAACTACACTGTGGCTAAAGATACACACTTAACATTTGCCACTGGGGATCAAAGATGAGCCAAAAGAATGGAGCACAAAAAGTTAATAATGCCTTGCCTCGCCTTAGAAACATTGCCTGTCTGTTACAAAAATAACAGCTGATGGGCAGCCAGTGCCTTTCAGAGGCCCAAGTGCTTATGAAACAAAAAGTCTCAAATAATCTGGCAAAATACTATTAAAAGCTGTGGTGTTATGACTTTAAACCTACTAACCAGGGATGTTTGTCTGGGCATGAAAACTATGTCACAGAAAAGAAGTAAATTGAAGTGTCTGGCAGGTAATGGAAATTATTTAAGTCTTGTATATAATGGGAATAAATACTCCAAGCATGAAAAGCTTGTTCAGCAAAATTCAGTTTGCTGGGGAATCTAGTCAAAAATGCTTCCAATAGAAGTGAAAGCTGATAAGAAAACCCACACGAGATAAATTGTTATGATGTTAGAAAAACAACATAATCAATATGTGTGATTGCTGGAGTACTAATTGTTGAAAAACTAAACACTGTAGCATACTACAGATGTTGGAAGAAACAAAAAGAAATTCTGCATAATTTTAATCTAATGTAGGCAGACATGAATTCTATTCTCCCACAGCTTTAAGATAACACTGGCATTACTTTTTTTTTTTTTTTTTTTGACCAATAGTTCCTATAGTTACCATGTTCATTATAAATGTTCTGGAGCTTCAGTGCACAATGCATGAAATTGTTTGGTGGCCCTTCCACACTGCTGCTGCTGGTGTGGGGCATTTCCACAATGCAGGCCAACATGGAGACTTCTGCTAAGCAAACAAACCTTTATTATAATTTGTATTTTTATTTTTCAATCTGTTTTTTTTGAGCATATCTGGGATTCACACCGTGCCAATGAAGGGGAAAAATACCTTTTGTAAGACTTTCAAAAAGCTTTGTCTATTCAGTAGTGCTGAAGCTATTGTTTAATACAAGTCCCCAAGTCAGTACAATCAATAAGCCACAGAAATTCCCTTTTAGTAGATTCCCTTTAAGTAGAGCTGAGATCAGTATTTGCACTCAAGTGTTGAATCTAGTCTTCCAGCTATCTAGAAGGTAACATACTTTTGCAGCTAAAACTCCCTGAGAAATTTATCTTTGACTGATGTGATGAAACTGTCTGCCCAGGGGAGGAAGCAAAAGTGCAGGAGACCAAACTGCCCTGGGAAATAAATTTGGATTTACTTCACAGTATATCAAAGTGACCCCAGTTGTCTCTATGCTCAAGCCTTTTTTAATTGGCTCTCCTTTAAAAAAGGTGTCCTGATATACAGACAAAAATCTTTATGAAAGGTACTAGAGTAGTTACATCCATATAGACCGGGGGACCTGGGATGGGAGAGTCTCAGTGACTTGACTATCTTTAGTTACTTAAAGCAGCCTAGTTTTACAACTCTTAGGCCATACAAAAGCTCTTAATGGGTGTATAGATTCATGTGGTCTTATTACACAAAGATAAATTGCTTTGCTTCCATCCTAAACTGTCTGTTCTGCAGTGCACTACCTGTAAATTAACAATAAATAGAAGAGACGTGGTAGAATTGTGTTTCTGCAAGAGAAATTGATCTGATAAGATTTAAGTTCTTTGCCAGAGGCTTTAGTAGGTCTTTCAGTTGAAGGTAAGATTAACTTCTTCCCTAAAGCTCCGAGATCTTGGCTTGTACTTTTTTTAAAGATGCATAAAGGATAGATATCCTTGCCTTTCAGCTCCTGGATCAGATCATGTTCATTTAGCTTGATGATATCATGGCCATAAATTTCAAAGCTAAAAATAGGCTTGACTTTTTCTTTCTCTCTTAATTCTCTGAAATAGATAATGATTCAGTGCTACCTTGTGGCCTTTCAAGTCTAGGTCACTGCATGTTAAGTGAACATATTGATTTGGAGACTCTTACAGTTTGAGGTTTTTAAAAAGTTAGATTTTCATATCTTTTATTTAAAGCCACAGGTGAATTTATTCCTTTACTGCATAGCATACATGTGCCAACTGTGGAGCATAAAACCCAGATTCTGTTTTTTCACTTCAAATAATTATATCCCAAATCTTTAATTTTTACAGAACTTCTTCATAATATGTAATGCCATTAGAGCTTGCTTTCACGTGTACTACCACGTATCTTGCATAACTAAGGAAAAGTGACACCAGATTTGTGCCACCACAGAAAAGATCAAAGAATGACCATCAGCTCTTGCCTATATGACTATAATATTAATTGCTACAAAATGACTGTATCAGCATCTTGGTTTAAAATTAATGTTATGAAAGGCTATTTTGAAAGAATAAACCACATCCGAAGATTTCTTTTTAGATGTCTAAGACGGAGTCCAATAGCAGAGCATTCAGACTTCAAAGACCGAGCAAAACACATGAATTCATCAAGAGGTTGAAGTCTTTGGGAGATGTCCCTCACATCAAGATTTCCTTGCCAATTTCTCTAGTACATGGAGTAATTCCCAAGACATCCTGTCACCCTCAGGTAATGGCTATTGTATACCACTGACATTCCTGTGATCCAGAAGACACTTCTAGGAAGCTAAGAAATTCAAACTCTAACAATATTTCGTTTTTCCTGTATGTGCAATAAGGAAAAAATTGGGTTTGGTCAAAGGCTTAGCATAAACTCTGTGCTAGATTAAACAGGAGCTGAGGGTCACACGCAGAAGTTTTGTATTATCACAAAGAATCACACAATGATTTTGCTTCTCAGCAGTGAAAAGTGTATTAGAAGAGCAGCGTAAGCATAATACAACCAGTGACTGTTTTGACTGTGGTCTAAGTCAGCAAGGAAAGGAGTGTGCTGAGTGTATTTTGCTGACTGTTTTATGTGTGCTCAGTCCTTTTAGTGATTCTGCTCATGCAAAAGTGAAGAGTTTGGACCTTATTTTTAAATAACTTTAGCATTCATATCACAGTGTCTAGGCTGTGTGTAATATCCAAAATGGCATGTCTCTCAATTACAATATGGGTTGCCTATTAGTTTCCTACGTTTCTTGGGCTTTGAATTGCCTCACTGTTAATAGAGGAGTGACTCTGTTCCTATGGCTACAAGGTGTTTATGAAGGCATTTTAACTCCTTATAGAGCATTGAACACAGTTATAAATACTGTGAGAAGACCAAAAGGAAATTGTTCATCTGAAAATCAGACACTGGGTATGAACAAAATTCTGACATTAAGCTGAGCACTGAATAAAGCAGGGGCCTGGGGTATGGAGAGGAACTTGGAGGGAAGGAGAATAGAATGAGGCTATCACAGAGAGCATGGTCATGAAAGAACTGCATTGAACCCAGTGCATGTGTTTTATCTTACCTTACTTCCGTGATAGGATTCTGCATTTAAAAATCTCTCTTTCCCCTTCTCATGAGCATAAACCAAGAAAGAATAAAAACAAGAAAACATAAAGACTAGTTTCTATCACACACGATGCTTGGTATTTTCAGGCTGTGCCACCAGCAAGTGTTAGATGGGAACAAACAGCTTGAACAGATGATTTGTGTGCCATTTGTTACATGTAGCAAATATATGAGCAGTTAGTAATGGACTTTTCAGGGAGCTGACAGTCATTTCCAGCAGGCAGTACTGATAATCTCCGTAATTAAACCAGTCACCATGATGTAATGCACACACAAATAATTTTTATAATAATTTTGTCTCTTCTACTTTCTGTATCACCCATGTCCTTTGCTTTCAAATTATTGATGAACATCTTAGTATTGCTTTTGATGAGCATCTTAGTATTTGCAGTTGTGTACAGCACGTGAATGCTTCTTTTCTTTTTGGTAGTTTATGAATCAATTTTCAAGCTATAACTAAAGCAAAAAGAGTGCCTGGGCATTCTGGGACAGTTCACTAATAAGCACAATTCAGAGAAACTGGTGAAGTCTTGTAAGCATAGGTATTATTTAATTCGATTTCAATTGATATTGTAAATGCAGTCCTGCTAAAACTGTTGTATTGTCTGTCTCTTAGCAAAACTTGACAAGTATCTCTTTCTGAATACATGTTAATCTCAGTGAATTAATAAAATTTTGAGTATGGTAGAAACCACCTCAAAACAAGTCTAAGCAACTCAGAAATGAGCCGTCTCGACAGCATCTGCAGGGTAGATCTGTAACCTTCCAATTTCAAGTGCAAAAGAGTCTGTCTTCTTTACTAGATCACACAGAACAAAACAAGATCATGAGTCCACATTGCAAAACTGTCCTCAGAAAAAAAAGGAAAAGAAAGGAAAGAAAGAAAAGGAAAAAAAAAAAAGCTCAGTAAATGCTAAATTCATAAACAGAACTAAAAAATAAGCAAAGAAGCCCAACTCTGTTACCTTCCTTGGTTGGACCTGGGGTCTATATATATCCATTTGATATTCACCCTAAAATTAAATACCAGCTCCTTCGGTGTATTGTTTACAGATTAGCATATTGCAGTTGTGGGAAAACAGTCACTACAACATTTGCACTGGATGAAAATAACTCATTTGCTTAAAAGTTGCATTTATCTTAGTTGCCTGCCGTGTGTGTCTCCACCTTCTAGCTGCCAGAAGATTGTAGTCAATTATGTAACTGCTACAGTATGGAAAAATACAGTTAGGAGAGGCACTTCTGACAAGCTGGATATAGCTCTGCCCCATTTACTGAGGAATGCAGCCAAGCAGAGGAACAAAGAAACAAAACAAAAAAATGCTTGAAGCATCCTGTGCATCTTTTCAAAGCTCAGCGTATCATATGTCAGCATGATCAGCATGATTTTCCCTGCAGTGACAAGCCTAATTCTTTACTTGATACAAAGGAATATAGGAGACAGACAAATAGTTCATTCTGATACTCAGCTCTCCATCACTGCAAGAGCACAGGGTGCTGTCAAAGGCCACTTTCACTTTGAAAAAGTCCCATAGACAAAATCTAAAGGAAACTATTAGTGAAAGGTTTCTATTTGGAGAAATCCATGAACAAACTAAAAAAAGATGGCAACTCCTTCATCCTGCATCCTGTCTCTTTCCTCTGTATTACTCCTTTTCCCTTATCTCTCCCTAAGCAGCCACCCATCCCTGTACTACTTAATCTTTTTTGGTTTGCTTTGTTTGTTTGTTTGTTATTTTTTCCAGGCACAGGGATCTGTGTTGGAGGTTACTCCCAGCAAAACTTAACTTGTGGCTCAAGGCACGACCAGTGGTATCTCACATATCTCTTAATTAAGAATTATCACTGCCCAGGCAAGTAACATTGTTTCAATCCAGGCATAAACTAGTGAAAACTTTTTTTTCCAGACTTTTTATCCTAATTACAGGTTACTGTGCTAGGTAGTTTCTCTTGTAGCAAAATCAAATTGAAAATCCCTGCACAGAAGATTTCCTGTTCAGATCATATTCACTTTTGTTTGTCACTTTACATATTCATTTTTA
The DNA here is from genome assembly GCF_964211835.1 of Anser anser. Lineage (NCBI taxonomy): Eukaryota > Metazoa > Chordata > Aves > Anseriformes > Anatidae > Anser > Anser anser. The sequence continues at coordinate 105,479,953 of NC_139722.1, forward strand.
TCCCTTGATTCATTTTCCCTGAGCCATGAATTTGCGGAATGTACATGTAAATGTAATCTCTTAAATTTTACAGTTGGATAAAGTGAGAGTTAGTCACCTCCTACTCAGAGCACAGCTAACGACCCTGTGGGAGGAGGATCGGGAGAAGTTTAAGGAATTTCCCAAAGCCATGATGTCTATAGGATATCAGGGCAGAACTTTTGCTTAAGAGGTAATTAAAGCAGATGAAATGACCTCCTGCCATGCAGACTAGTTCACCATCAGAGGAGTCTGGAATATAAAGGGGAAGATACCCAAAGCATTTCTGTGACTCCTACAAGCAATTAGATGAGCGGGTACTGCAGGAGCACCCCTTTCTCACACCAAAACCCTCTATTCAAGAGGAATTGTTGGTGAAGTGATGCACTGCTGCTATAATGGACAGCAATTTTTAACACAGAAAGAATGAGCCAAAGCAGGATGTCTCACTGACATCCTTTGTGCTGCACATGTGGCACCAAAGGCCAGTGAGCTGCAATTAAAAAAGCTCTCAGACCTCTGCATTTCTGGAATCAAAGGTACCTCTCATTATGTACCAGGATACCACTTCTGATCTGCAAATTATTACAGAGGATGAGTGTAGTGTGCTTGCATCAGGGTAGGATGATTCCAGGATTAGTTTCATTATAAGAGTCCTTTTAAGCCTTGATCTTGGTAAACCGTAGTGCTTTGTTGCTGGCGCTCTTCAAGCCAACAGGCTTACTTGTTAGATGACCCATCCTCAAAATGAAAAGGAAAATTGGACTAAATTTGCATGTGGGAGATTTTAAGGTCCATTTTCTGAAAGGAGATTGGTGCCTTTTAATTCTCTTGACTGTCATAGGAACACAACACTTTTCAGCATTTCTTGTGGCTTGGCCCTACGTAGTCAAGTATTTAGATAGAAGTATGTTATGTTTACAAAACTCCTGTTACCTTCTGCTGAAATAAGCACTACAGGCAGTCAAGCGTTGTTTTAAAAATATAATATAAAATTAGTTTTTATTTGACATGAAGACAGACTTATATTTCTCATTCTTCTGTGCTTGGTGCTTTTCCTCCTTCTTTTGTCAGTGACAATACACTCTTTACTGTTCTGGAAGATGATTATAAAAATGACCCTTTTTTCTATAAACTTCCCTACTGAAGTACTTGTAAAATACCATGCATTATGACATTTACACAGCAATAGAGAAATTAAATAAATTCCTTCCCTGCTTCAAACAAAAAATTCTAATAAAACATCAAAGTCATCATTTAAAAAAAGAACAAAATACTTTACTAATGTAGGAAAGCAATTTTAAAATGAAATGAAGCCTAGCTACAAAAGCTACTCTCAGCCGTGGAGCAATTGTAGTACATCATAACCTTCTGCCCTGCCACTTTGTCCTTTAAAATTTTTGGATTACCAGTTTGGCATCACCTGATTAAAGAAAAACAAGAGAAACAAAGCAAAGCAAAACAACAACAACAACCCAACTGGTCAGGCAGGAAGCAGGTTATGTGCGAAGTCTGTGTGGTATTACCAAAATAAACATGCCAGAAACCAAGTACAGGCAAAGGGGATTGGGGTAGGGAAAGTAGAAAAAGACAGTTTTGCAGCCAAGCCAGGAAGGGACAGTGCACAGTGTCACCAGGGCAGGACTGCTCCAAGTGATTGACTGGTTCAGTAAGACCATTACCCACTCCTTGGCCAGGAGAGCAGAGAGAGACATCTTGTACAGCATCTTCAACCACAGGGACACGGAGACTTTGCTTGACACAGGCAGCTTCTCCTCATTCCAGCAAGTGACTCAGAAAGATCTCCATCCGCTTAGAAACATCTCTAGCTTTAATCTTGAACTTCGGGTGGTCAATCAGTGTCAAGGACCACACTCAGCAGCCTGCTTGTGGGTGAGAGTACAAATCATTCTTTTTGCTTGTGTAAATCAATCACAGATGCTGAACTGACTGTTGCATTTCACCTCTTTTATTTTCCCTGACCTATTTTGCCTAACTGTATATGTGACTCAGACTTCCAGCTTTGCCACCTGAGGTTTTTCCAGAGCTCTGCTGATTTGCCTGTTTGTCCAGATGAGACATCATACTGTGAAATAGGTAAAATTAAAGCAGTCAATGTCAAAATTGGGGAAGCGAACTGTGCAAAAGCTTTGGGCGCTGAGAAGGAAGTGCTATCTGAGGGCACCTTCATCCACCACCTATTTTGGCCATGTGGCTTGCTGTTTGATACCTTTCACAAAAGGGAGGTTATACGCTGTGAATTAATTGCTTGCAGGTAACATTTCCATTCCTCCTTAGCCTGTGAACCACTCAAGTTACCAGGCAAGGCAAGGAGTATGGCACAGTAAGGAGTGTGGCATACTACAGCATTTTGACACAGATTGCTTCCTCTCAATGCAAGAGGTGTCTGGAACACCCTTCCTGGACGCACCTCTCCATCCAAGTCACATGTCCTTGGATTTGCAGGGATTGTCAGCCAAGAAGACATGACACTGTACAATGGAAGCAAATTCAAACCCTGTAGATTGTCAAAAGACTCTTCCCAGATAAAAGACTAAAGGAAGAACTTAGAACAGGAAGGGGCTGACATAAACAATAAACCAGCAGAGAGCAGTGTGAAAGTGGTAAGTACTTTTCTTATAAGCTCAGTGAACATACGTACTGGTAGGAAAAAACCTCGTAGCTAGCAGCAACATTTGATGGATGGTACAGACAACATACTTACCACATCTCTGTACATAATCCAGAAGCCAGTGTCATAGAATCATAGAATGGCACCAGAGTCATAACACTAAAACTATGGGTGTTTTGGCAAGGAAAACACAATCCAGAAACATAAGGATTATAGACTGTTAAAGAGGATTTAGTGATCTTTTTGCAAGTAGCCTTTACTGAAGCTTGCTTCTGGGTTTTACTAGATTAACAGGTACAGCTTGGGAAGATCCACTCAGTGAGATTTAATCCCAGCAAGATTCATGGTTCCTAGTGGCTCAGCAGTGGGAAGTTACAGCTGCTAAGGACTTTGTGAGATCCAACAAGGCAACACGTCCCAGGAAATGACAAGGTATGGTTTAACCATTAGATATTAGCTAAGGTCCTCAAAGGAGAGACACATTTCCTTTAGCACTGACACACTCTTTAAGTGCCTGTAGCATGGACTAGATAAGCAAAGAGGGGAAGCATATGGCAGCCCTGGCTGGGCAAAAGTCAGTAAGGCACTTCTGAGTTGTTTTTTAATTAAAGTTATGAAGCATGCTAACAGAAAGAGTCTCCTGGGCACAGGAAAGCAACACTAATTCACTGAAAGCCTAGCAGAATTAAAAAAATAAAATAAAAAATGTACTGAAACAAATGCCATCCTAAGCTTCCAAGTGTTAAATAGGCTGATGGACTGGGTACTTTCCCTCCCCTTGAAGCCCATCTGTTTCGCTCCACTTGGCCTTCGTTGTCTGTATTAGCTCAGGAGCCAGCAGAGCCCTCCGCCAGTCTCTATGTGTAATTCCAGCTACAAGTAGGAAAAAATAAAGAGTTCAGAGACTTATTTCAAAAGATGATTTTTTTTTTTTTTTCATGGCAACAGGTAAAAAAAAGTGTACTCTATGGTCTAATTATGCAACAGGATGGGTAGATAAAGAACAGTGCAATACAGATGTGACATTGGCAGTCGTGTTACACTGGTATATGTAAATTCTGACTGTGAATACAGAAAGAAAAAAAGCAAATGTAAAAAAAAAAGAAAAAAGAAAGGTAGATACAGAGTGCAGATTATATGAAAGAAATGCTAACAAGGAAATAACCTATTTTGACACAGTTTTGCCTTAGCTAAGTTCTGCATTTCAAGTAGTGTTTGGAAATTTGTGGGCAGACATTTCCACATGAACATGGGTTCAGGGTCAGAGGGGTATGGTCAGAGTGCCAGTCCTCTCATTATTATAGTTGAGGCTATAAAATAGCTCAAACTATAAATGACATTTGGATATGATTGTAACACCGTGTCTCAACTTTAGTAAGATAAAATGCATATTTGTTGGCTGTTTTGTACCCAGGTTGTTTTTCCTGGCACTCTGACCATGGAAGCCCCAGATCTCTGTCTTGTTCGTCTGATATTTTCTGATCCCACAACTGCCAATTGGGCTTAACACAAAGTTGACATGAGCTGCCCATAGTTATCACTTCTATATGCTAACCTAATAACTGTAGTCTTAGAATTATCAAGTCCTATCATTATATTTACAAGCTCCTCTTTCTTGAACAATGTACAACACCCAGGCATCATGGAACAGCTGGGATAAAAGACAGGCCTACCCTGAGGAAGGTTCCTTTGCCTCAGGCTCTCTGACCCAGCAAGCCATGTCCCTCAGCTCTGCCTGGGAGTGAGCTTGAGTGCATGGTAGAAGGAAGGGAAGAAAGTAATGCCATGTTTCAGCTGTGCAGGCTGGGTACACCATATTCACCCTACTTCTACCTGCAGTGAAAAAATGGGAGAATGGATTAGATTTGGTGCCAGACCAGAGTGTGGGGGAGAAGATGTAGCACTTGCACATCTCTCACTTTCCTCTCTTCCTCCCCTCATTCCTGGCTTCCATTTATTCCCACTTTCTCACTGTCATTACTACCTGATCCTCCTGCTGAGTAGGCAGCAGCAGGAATTACAGACTTTTCAACGTATATACCTCCTCTTGATACCCACCTCATGGGTGCACAGCGTACGCCTTCTTGCTCCACTCTGGCTATGGCCCTACCACTTGTTTGCCCAGGGGAAAGCAGCAGGCTTTCAATGTGCAAGAGATGAATACCCAAGAGGGATCTGGCCCACGGTACAGGAAACATCTTAGCTGGCATGCCTTGCTGCAGCCTAAGCTGTCCCATGGGTAAGCTCTGTCTGAATCAAGTTCAAGAAGTACTCCAAAAACTGTCAACCTGCCATTGAGACAGCATGATGTATGTCCCTGGAGTCAGGCTTTAGCAGACAAGCAGAATCAGCCTGAAAGTAGAAACCACAATCCCAGAGCAATAGCCAGCAGTTAATTAGGATTTCACTAAGAATGAAGTTGGCAGGGACAGAGAGGCATATTGCTAAAAACGTCTTGGCAGGTAGCAGGAGAAAAGGCAAAAACCTGCCTGACTCAGCTCTCTTTGGCCATATTAAGGTAGCAGGAGGCCCTACAGCATGCATTTGCTGAAATCACCCTCTGTGGGTCTCCCTTTGGTATGTAGTAAATTCCTATCAGTGGATTCTGCGCTGAATCCTGCTCAGTCCTGGAAAAAAAATGATGAAGGAGAAAGAACCATTCTTCCCGTCAAGGAAATTTTTGTCTTAAAGCAAATACATACAGAGTGCAGCAACTAGTAGGTGCAGCACGCTGAACCTATCTTAATCCGTCTGCAAGGCCCCTCGTCCCTCAATAGAGTGAGCAGTATCTTACAGTTTACTAGTCAGTGAACTTCAGAAGCATTCAACTCCTGCATCCAGGTCATTGATAACGACATTGAGCAGAACCAATGCTAGAACTGAGCCCTGGGGAACACTGCTAGTGACTGGCCACCAGCCAGATGTATGCCCATACAAGCCCATGTTACCTGCCATCCAAAAAATTACGGGGAAATAAAATAAAATTTTATCAGTGTAACAAAGTGGAATCCTTATATAAAATTGCATTTGATAAACAAGTTCTTGGACAAAGGTTGGTCAAAAAATTAGGGATGACCAAAGTCTCGATTTTTCAGTCTAGAGCCAAAACCAGTTTTGTGTGTCAATGACTTTATGTAAGTTTGGGATTGTTGTGTTTCCTTTTGCAGCTATGAGAGGCAGCATAATTAAGTCCATCTACCTATTTATTTTGGTAATTATCTGTACTATGTTTATAACATTTTCATCATAGCTGTTGTGACACCACAGATGGCAAAGCTCTGCATATTGGCTGTGGAATCAGACTGAGAAAACCTCAGGGCTTTAACTGATGTTTTTAAAATCCCTTGTGAAGTACTGCAGACACCTATTACCTCATATATGCATTGCTACTGATCATTACATGTGGACAATTTTATATTGCAAAAACACATAACAAGGCTGTAGTATATCAATCCCATTTTTCTCAAAGCTCAAAAATTTTGAACAGTCTGCCTCAAAAAGTCCTATTTCACCTGTAATAGTTTCAAGTCTTAGCTATAATATGCTGAGCTCAGACTGAAATTAGGAAACAGTAACCCTGTGAAAAGAAGGGTTGCAATTCTCTGCCTATTATTAGTACATCAACACTTCATTGTAATGTCCAGAGTCTTCAAACATAAGACAAATGAACATGATTCTGCAAAACAAGCAGGAGGAAAAAAATATATATATTTATATTCCTATGTGTTTTGTTGATTAAAGGACATGCATTTAATTGATAGGGGAATGAATTTGAATGGGCAGGAAAGGCAAAAGTTTAAAGTACTATATTGCTATAGTTGAAAGCCTGGTGTCCAAGAGCCATTGTCCCTTGTAAAGGTAGAGACTGATGGTTCCTAGCACAGACCACGAGATACCATGTGACAATTGAAAGTCATCATGCAACTAGCTGCAAATTCCAATCTGTAGGTCAGAACCGAGGCACAATGTGTACGAGAGTGCGAGAGACATTTAAATTGGTGTTGCATCTCATTTGTAGATAAAATCTTCACTTTCCAGTGACATTTCTCTTGCTGAAAGCCATTCTGTACTCTGAGAGTTCATGATTTTTTTTAAATGTAAATGTCTGAGGCTGCTGGAAGGCAGTGGTACACTAAGTTACACTGTGTGACAGGCAGAGACCAAGCCATTCTAAGAAAACCCACTGATCTGAGAGGCGAGGAGAGAATAAACGGAAGAGAAACAAAGCAATAGAGTGAACACATTTATGAGCATTGTTTTTAAAATGTAAAGCTAAAATAATATTTCATAATAATTTATCACACACGCTAAGTATGCATTTACCACACTAAATTTAAGAAACAGAGGCAAGTCATATATAAGGACTGTGCTTATTTTATAGGAGAAAGAAAATCGGGTAAAGAGGAGTAAAAATTTCATCCTGCAGTGGAAAACGAACATTCGAGACCACCGGGGCTACTTACTGCGTTGGGACTGCTCAAAGCCTTGTTATGCTGTTTAAATTCATGAGTGACTGAAAACACAGCTGGATATCAGGTATTCCTATGTTCTCATGGGAGACCTAATGTATTATTTCATTAAAACACTCAGCCATTTTTAACTGCTTAAAGATTTTCTGGTTTTCCACGTCTAGCTGATAAAATATATTTTTTCTCCTTATCACTCTTGGTCATTCTCTTAGACCAACAGTAATGTTACTCTTGTTTTAAAACATGTAGTACTGGAAACACCTGAAATAATCAGTGAGAAACATGAGAACACTAAAAATCAGGGGAAATTGTAACTTCATGGCAATTTACAGGAAAAGAAATTCATTAGGTGAAGTTAAACTATATCTCCCTGAAGATCACAAGATTTATTGCAGCAGGTTAAAGTTGTTCCAAAGAATGGTCACTGTTACCAGAGTGCAATCTATAACTGTCATATCGCAGATTGCTGCAGATCTCCTGCAACTGGCCACTTCCAAGCCCCATGCTGGGGCAAGGTATAGGTAGCTACCACACTCCTGAGAGCAGAAAGCTGGATGAATGTGCAGGATTTGAAGATCCTTATGTAGTTTTGCTTGTCTCTTGAAAGAATAAAAATATATTTTTATTTATATATTTTATATATTTATATATTTTATTTATATATTTATTTATATGTATATTACATAGAATTTTAATAATACTATTCTGTTATTTTTATGTTCTGTATTTAAAGGGCTTTATGCCATCTCCTACTGTATTTCAAAATCAATTTGCTCCTTTGCTTACACAAGTTCCAGCTCTAACACTGGAAATGCTATAAAGGATGACTAAGGGGAAGGAATCATGGTTGTTGTTCCCTACTTGGTTCTTATAACCTAGATCTTAATACTTCAGTTTATTTATTTATTTATTCATTTATTTATTCACCAGTGCCTCTGGAAATAAAACTAACTACAGGGGGAAAAAATCCCCTGAATCTCAAATCTATTTACAGACCCAGCTGGGCACGACAAGCAAATGTAATGCTGATGGTCACAAAAATACAACAGATATTAATAAAACATAGAACATGTTTCAGAAAGTGAAGAGCTTCCCACCACTAGGAATTACCAGAATATTTTTGTAATTTTGTAATTTGAATTTTGAATTTGATTTTTTTTTTTTAATTTTTGGCAAGAGTGAGACTAACCCTTGCAAGTTATTTATGAACTCAAACTTGATAGAATGCATGCGGCAGCTAACAGAAAGGTATTGCAAGCTTTTAAACAACTTGATTTCACTAAATGCAATTGAGGACTAAGAGATATCAGATTCATGCAATCATGTTTTTCTTATCTAACAATTCTTATTAATAAATCTCAGGGACCATTTTAAAATTTGGTATTTCCTGGTGCTCCCTTTTTCTTTTTTTTTTTCCCACTACTTATTTCCATCACACATCTGCTTGTATCCACCTAGCAATTCCGCTTTATTATGGTGCTATGCAAATTCTGTTCAGGGAATACGAGCTGGGCCTAGTGAATCCAACCAGTGAGGAATTCCTTCTGTCTGGTGAAAGCTACTTGAAGACAGAATCTGACCACTAAAAGCGCTAGTTCCAAAAATTTCTTAATATAAAATGCAATCTTTAAGGTACATGGGTGGGCTCATTGGGTGAGCAATGTTTATGTTACCTATATTTATTTGCTTGCTCTGACATGTAGATTGGTTACCAACTCTCTCCAAATTATTTTTGCAAAAGTAGAGCAGCATATCTTGACCCATATTATGACTTAAACTCTTGAAAGAACTATATAGCAATTCCTTCTTAGCAGATAACAAAATAGAAAGGAGCATCAGAAATTTACTATAAATGGAAATTGTTACTTCAAAGATTATTCTACAAATTTAAAGTACTAAGAGGACTTGAGCTGTTCTTTTCTGTAAAATATTAGAAATAATTACTTTCCCTACCCATACAGTTGATATTTCTTTTGTTAGCTGATGAACAGTCTTTATTGTGGTTGATATATTATCCCTTAAAAGTTCTTTAACCTACATCCCAGCAATAATTAAACTGGTATTGCTCTGAACAATGCAATGTAAAATAAAGTTTATAGTTAAAGAATCTGAACACATTTTGGCTGTCAAACTGTCAGCATGCATTAATACCTGGTTTGAACCTGACTGAGCAGGAGAGTCCTTTTACCATAATAAATAAATAAATGATACAGTTTTGGTGGGTGTAAGACAGTTTTTCCTTGAAGCAAGATAGCATTTGTCAGTGTCATGCTAAAAGAAAGTAGGGTGACTGTTTTGTTCCTAGAAACCTTTGATCTCTTGCTTCACTGATCATGCCAGGTAGCTTGAACTCCTGAGACATGTGGGCATGCACAGAATAGCATCTCTGCAGGGAAAGTCTCCATTGCTATACTGCAAAGCAAGGTTTACATTTTCTGTAATTGCATGATTCTTCCTGTTCTTCTTGCCCATACTGTCACAGAGCATGAAGGGACAATAGCCTACCAGATTCCTATAACATGTCTCCTGTGAAGAGGCAGCCATCCCCTGATTGCCAGTCTGGGATTCCTAGAACTGCAATCTTTCAGCAGCATTTGAGCTGACACAGTGCAATGCACATGGCAGATTTTACCCAGTTTTGTAATCTCTGTACTGTTTAAATGACTTACAATAATGTTAGCTCTTGCGCTAGTACTGCTGTTTCTCTGTGGGAACATTTAGGGAATACTGTAAATCCTTCAGTAATTTTATGGGCAAGACTATATAATACACTTATTTTGGGCTTCAGCTCACAGTATCATATGATTATATCAGAATCCAGATATGGTAAGCTTCTTGCCTTTACAAATAGCTTTAAAGGAAGAAGAAACTCTTTAAAATATGAAATTGATGCAATGTGATATGTCTGGGAGTGTGAAATGTGCCCTAAAGAGTGTGAACTCCAGAATACATTTTCATTTGGTATTTATCCCTGAAGCCAGGATCCCAGTGAAGCTAGTGACAACCAGGCATGCAAAAACAATGAAAATTCAGGAACAGATAACTGTGGCAAGCCCTGCCAACTCACTAAGTCAATGTGCCCTGCAAATTAAAGGAACTATTACAGGTTCTCCTGCTACTCTTGCCTCCTTTCTTAAATTAAAAAGTTCCTGTTTTTCATTGCTACTTCCACTGAGTGTGTAGGACTATGACAAAAGGCCACTGAGTATGGAGCAATGGAAGGCTTGTTGGCAATAATTATGGGCTCTGAATTCTCTTTTTCTAGCCATCCATGGGCTACAAATGCTGTCTCATAAGGAGATGCAAAAAATCAACCTAATGCAGCGTAGTGTTGAAAGTTCATGAATGTTGCACAGCTTGATAAACTACTACTTTTCTGTTTAAGGAGCCCTGGAAGTACACATGGGGATAAGGGAAAGAGCTGAATCTGTCAGGAAGCTGTGATTAACGATTACGTAGTTAGAGCCAGAAGCAGAAAATAGCTGTAACTCTGCAGAAAACTAGAATTAATAGAGCCTATTGATTCCTTTGAGCCATAATGTTATCAGCCTGCTTTACTCTCAGTTTATAGAAATTTCCATTTCCATCTTTTAAACTCATTTGTGTGCTGTAACTGGAGGCATCATCTGGCCTTTTGATATTTGTTACTATTTTCATCTGTTATCATTTAAGTGGTTTTGCCATTAATGAAGGCTTTTAGATTTCTTTCCTCTTTGAGCAAAGCTGTTTTAATTGCTTGGCTGCTAATGAGCTAACAGTAGTTGGTTTGAACATTTGTGATCTGATAGTGTATTCTCAAGGGACTAAAAATATGCCCATTACTGATTTACTAGAATAACCATGACATTTAACTGACTGAGGTCTTTATCTCATGCTGAACTTAATGTGACCTTTGGTATCCTATTGGCTAGCAGAATAAAGAAAATCTTAACAAGGAGTGAAAAGAAAATGAAATTGAAAAAAGTAGTCATGATAAAGCATCTCGACTTACAAATATGAACAGAATTAAATGTATATGTTTGTGCATTTCTATTTATTTTTACTTCTTTCTCATTAGCCCTATTTTTATGGTTACTATTTCTGAAGAAAAGAAGCTGGAAGAAGAGAAAGATGGTCAGAACTTCATTTTAAGTAATGAAGGAAATACATTGACAGACAGTAAATGTAAAAAGAAGCAAAACAGCAACATGGGCCTTACCCTGATTCTCTGCTGCAGCTCCGATTGGAGCTGTTGAAGCTGCTCATCTCCTCCTCCCCCTCAATGTTACGGCCTCTCCAAGATCCGTGGGCATAACCAAGCATGCAGATTTGCGCTGTGTTAGCTGAGGTACTTGGCTTTACTGAATCATTCAGTGTGTTGCCCTGCCAACAGCTGAGGTCAGAAATACTGCAGGGGCAGTAGCATCCATCCGAGGACGGATGATAGCTGCTGATAGCAATCCCAATAGCCCAGCTCAGCTGCCAGGAGAGCACTTCTGACCAGCTAATTTTGTGTAAATCCAATGACACTAGATTTTTTACTACTGTATCTCAGAGGAGAATGTGACTCATAAAAACTGTAAAAAAGGGAGAAACAGTGCGTCGGTTTGGAAGAACAGGAAAAGAAGAACACCCTGGAGGTGTTCAAGAAAAAAAATGGCTTTAAACTAAAAGAGAGTAGGTTTAGATTAGATATTTGGAAGAAATTCTTTATTATGAGGTTAGTGAGGCACTGGAACAGAGAATCTGTGGATGCCCCATCCCTGGAGGTGTTCAAAGTCAGGTTGGATGGGGTTTGAGGAACTTGTTCTGGTGAGAGATGTCCCTGCCCATGGCAGGGGGGCTGAAACTAGACAAACTTTAAGGTCCCTTCCAACCCAAACAATTCCATGATTCTATTTTATGAAAAGTTAGGAGAAAAAAATGAAAGGGAGACGCTGGCTGTTGCTCTGCACAAACCATCTGTATCTGTTTATCAGTGGAGCAACAAAGATCATAGAATCATAGAATGACAGAATATCCCGAGTTGGAAGGGACCCATAAGGATCATCAAGTCCAACTCCTGGCACCGCACAGGTCTGCCCAAAAGTTCAGACCGTGTGACTAAGTGCACAGTCCAATCTCTTCTTAAATTCAGACAGGCTTGGTGCAGTGACTGCTTCACTGGGGAGCTTGTTCCAGTGTGCAACCACCCTCTTGGTGAAGAACCTCTTCCTGATGTCCAGCCTAAACTTCCCCTGCCTCAGCTTCACACCGTTCCCATGGGTCCTGTCACTGGTGATAACAGAGAATAGGTCACCTGCCTCTCCACTCCCCCTCGAGAGGAAGTTGTCGACTGTGATGAGGTCTCTCCTCAGCCACCTCTTCTCCAGGCTGAACAGGCCCAGTGACCTCAGCCGCTCCTCATATGTCTTCCCCTCTAGGCCCTTCTCCATCTTCATCACACTCCTCTGGACACTCTCCTACAGTTTCACTTCCTTTTTGTACTGTGGTGCCCAGAACTGCACACAGTACTCGAGGTGAGGCCGCACCAGCGCAGAGTAGAGCGGGACAATCACTTCCCTCGACCGACTAGCGATGCCGTGCTTGATGCATCCCAGGATACGGTTGGCCCTCCTGGCTGCCAGGGCACACTGCTGGCTCATATTCAACTTGCTGTCAACCACAACCCCCAGATCCCTCTCTGCAGGGCTGCTCTCCAGCGTCTCGTCGCCCAGTCTGTACGTATAGCCAGGGTTGCCCCGTCCCAGGTGCAGGACCCGGCACTTGCTTTTGTTAAACTTCATGTGGTTGGTGATCGCCCAGCTCTCCAATCTGTCCAGATCTCTCTGCAAGGCCTTTCCACCCTCATCCAAGTCCACAACTCCTCCAAGTTTGGTGTCGTTGGCAAATTTGCTCAAAACACCTTCTAGTCCTACATGCAAATCATTTATAAAAACATTGGAGAAGACTGGCCCTAAAATGGAGCCTTGAGGGACCCCAGTAGTGACCATCCGCCAGCCAGACGTGGCCCCATTTACCACAACCCTTTGAGCCCTGCCCGTCAGCCAATTGCTCACCCATCGTATGATGTTTTGTTTAGCTGTATGCTGGACATTTTGTCCAGTAGGATCCTATGGGAAACCGTGTCAAAAGCTTTGCTGAAGTCCAAGAAGATCACATCAGCTGGTTTCCCTTGATCGACTAGATGGGTGATCTTATAAACAGAAATCAAATTTGTTAGGCAGGACCTACCCCTCATGAACCCATGTTGGCTGGGACCAGTGACTGCACTGTCCCCCAGCTGCGCTTCAATAACTTCAAGGATCACCCTCTCCATAATTTTACCAGGCACTGACATGAGACTGACAGGCCTGTAATTGCTAGGGTCTTCTTTCTTACTCTTCTTGAAAATTGGCACAACATTTGCCAGCTTCCAGTCCAATGGGACCTCTCCAGATTCCCAAGATCATTGAAAAATAATTGAGAGAGGTCCTGCGACGATGTCAGCCAGCTCTCTAAGCACCCTGGGATGAATCCCATCCGGACCCATGGACTTGTATGGATCCAGGTGGAGCAGCAATTCCCACACACGTTCAGGGTCAGCTGGGAGTTTGTCATTCCCACCGTCATGGTCCTCCAGCTCAGGGTACCCTGGGTTGCGAAGCCCATCATCAGTGTTGAAGACAGAGGCGAAGAAGGTGTTAAACGTCTCTGCTTTGCCTATGTCATTGTCTGTGAGGAGACCCTCCCCATCTGTGGGATGCAGTTGGCCTTCTGGGCTGCAAGAGCGCACTGCTGGCTCATGTCAAGCTTTTCGTCCATCAGAACCCCCAAGTCCTTCTCTGCAGGAAGTAAAAATACTTGATTTTTCAAGGCTAATTGTTTTAGTCCTACCCAAAAGAAAAGTCTGTGGTTTCATCGTAATCAAAATAGAAAGTAACAATGATTGTGAGGTCAAACTGAACAGCTTTGAAATCCGATATTATTATTTCATTAGATTTTCATATACTTTCACACCATCTTAAATAGTTAACTTGATTTTGAAATATGACCTTATTTTAATATGAAAAAAGGTACTTCTCTTTATGAAATATTACATTAAAACAATCTTTTTCACATATTAGGGGAGTTTTCTATATTTGAGGCTGAAACTTACTGATTAAATTCACGTATGAATTTGCAAGGAGTTCCAGTTGATTCCAAATTGCATAATCAGCAAATGATTTATTTGCATAGAAAGTTTGGCTACTTTTATATTTTATTCTCTCCATTTGCAACTTTAAACAAAATTGTATATACTACAGTATCATGTATCCCATTACTTGACTGCATATGAAAGTAGAATATTGTAATTAATGCACAGAGAATGAATCAAATACACAGATAAGTCTTTTGAGAGTAATTCACACTTCTTCCTCTCTAAACTACATAAAATCAGACTTTCAAACTGTTTTTTTCTCAACTTTACTTACTGACATATCCGTCATGCTGTTTCCATACTATTAAACTGATGTAAACTAGAATCTAACCTGGTAATTTGCAGTAATCCTCTTTTCAATATCAATCTTCTTAAAAGCAGAGCTGTGTTGTGTGAGACCTCTTTTGCTGTCGTTATATCTGTTAGGGCTAGAGTGTTATTTCTGAATATGCCTCATATTGCATTCATCTTTGGATAACTTCTACGTATAACATCTTAGTAAGAAGATTATGACCAAAACATCAGGGAGAAGGGGGGGACTGCACAGGGTGTAAATCTGATATGAAATCATGATCAGCTATGTATGAATCACTCTTTCAAAAGACAAATGCAAATACTTAATGATCTAACCACATGCCTCAAGGAAATTTACATGGCAGTGAGGTACTCATAATAATTTAATAATGCCTATGCAATGTTAATGTGCTACCTAGCAAACCTAAGAAAAATCATTCATCAGTCAGAGAGAATTTCTCCTAGCTTCATTTTTTTTCCTGTTGCCTTCCTCTATACTTCAAAATGAATAATCATTCAACTTTTACTTTATAAAACTACCTTTTTGTTGTTGTTGGCAGAGGAGCTATTATTTAACACACACAGTTTTAGAGATAGATTGAACAGTACAAATATGAACTGGGCTGCATTTCACCAAGAGCAATAAGACTAGAGAAAGAGGGGCAAAAAGCTGAGAGTGTCAAAACGTGTAGGCCAAGAGAAAGGCAATTTCAGCATGGCAAAAATGAAAAACATTTATTAAGAACTCACTACTAACTGTACATACTGGCAGGATTAAAAAATGCTACCAACTATAACAAGGAGAAAAAACAGCTTATTACTTTACAATACTGTGTAAACTTGGAATTTTCCTAAGAAATGCTCTTGTATTAGAGCTTTGTACAGTTATACAAATGATCTCAAAGGTTATGAAATCTACAATATTACAACATATTATTTTGTTTTAACATAGCAACTGCTCTGGGAGAGGCCAAGTAGTAAGAAATCAGGCTAGCCAGATTCTGTAGTCCTGTAGTCTCAAAACATCATGTAGGGGGGTATAAGAAAGAATAATTTATAGAATTTTGTTAGAATTGTTAGATTTTTTTTCCTATAGAAAAGGATCTCAAAGTTGTAATGGCTTTCTAACAGTAATTTATTGTAAAAGAAGTACAACATAAAGATAGTAACAACTTTAAAATGATACCAATGATATCAGAAACTATTTCTCTAATTAGGTTATTTATTTCATTTTATCTTACTGTGTGAAGCACATGGAGGTGTCCAGTGTCCTAGCAAGCAGAACAGCATATTAATGAAAGATAAGAGATTAAACAAGCAAACAAGCAAACATCACTATCCTGAGACCAATATAAAGCACATTACATACTCTTGTAATTAGTGCTTTTTCTTCAGTGCTTTGGTAACTGCAGCAGACAGGCAGAATGCATTTTTATGTAAACACAGCATTGCTGGAAAGTAGTTTAAAACGTATCTAACGTGTTAGCTGAGACAAAGTGACCCATAACAACCTAACAGAACAGTGGGGTTCTGTGCACCGTCTTTCTCTTTGATATGTTCCTAATTGGACAGTTCTGATTTCATAATTGGTGAAAAACCAAAGTCCTTTGCAGCAATGGAGAAGGCCTGAGCATTCAGCACACATTTTTCTTTCTACAGATCATTTTCTAACCAAGTGAGTGTTGACTTCCTCGAGACATGTTAAGTTATGAGGAAGGTGATTATGTGGCTCCCTCTACTGCAGCATGCTAGGTGGTGTTGCTGGTCCCTGCCACGTTCTCTGGCTTGGCTATGACAAAAAAGAAACAGTCCTTTTAAATAAAAACAAACCAACCCCAAATATTACTCCAATAAATCTGTCTCAGTAAGGAACAGCTTTATGACTTGCTGAAGTCATGAAGATGTACTTCATTTCAGGTAGCAGAGCTGGCAGAAAGTCAAAGCATTCCACCCAAAGAGGTTCAGATGCAGTTGGAGACTTATAGCTCCTTTTAACGCATGGAGGTGCTGGTGAGGCTGTGAGACGTGGGGTGTTCCATCAAAAGGGCTCCAGATGCTGTCCAGCTGCAGATACACTCTCACCTTTTTATAGGTTCCTTTTCCGCCTGCTCACATTGATTTCTTGCCTCCTTTTTCAACCACTTTTCTTTTTCTCTCCCGTGCCCCTTATCCTTATACTCTCCTGTTGTCTTTTTCTCCCCTCATTGTTTTAGGCTATTTTTTCATTTTCTATCTTGTTTGTTTCACCACTTCTTTATAAGGCAAACTACTTTGTTCTGACAGCCCCAAAAGAAGCTGTTTCAGCTTCTTGATGCTGCAGATATTACAGTGCACCCACACCATGAAAAAAAAAAAAAAAGAAGAAGAAGAAGAAAAAAAAAGAGTTAACCACCTTCTACCATCCACAGAAGCATGGGAGTAAATGTGCTGCAGACCAAGGAACAGATTTGTGTTTCTACATGCAACCAGTCTCAGTGTGGTTCCACAACAGTGTGACCTGTCATCCCTGGGCTACACCAAGCTGGTCTGCTTTTCAATTAATCAAGTAGAAACAAATTAGTGATGACTCAGGACTACATTCAGAACTAATGGAGAAGTTGCTTGAATGGCAATTGGCAGTTATTATAGGCAGACTTCCTTGAAATCAGTGTAAACACAGCTATTTTGTAGCCATCTGGATTCACTATTGTGCTTGTGCAGGGGGGGGTCTCTTCACCTCTGGTCTGCCAGCAGCAGAGTTAACAGAGTATGCTGTGTAAAGGGCTACTCGTATCTTTGCAAAGTCAGTGAATGCCTGCGATGTGAGTTCATGTCTAACTTTGCGGTGAAATTAATTGGCACTGAAGCTTTTGCTTGATCTGCTCAGCCTGAGGCAGATGAGGAAGGCAGTGTCCAGCTGATAGATCGCTGTTGTCACCCACTGTGTCATCTTCAGCTATTGTGTCATCTTCAGTCACTCCAGCAAGATCCAATAAAGATGTAAAGCTATTGCCTTAGTCTCTCCCCACCTACTGATAGATGGTTTCTCCTCCTCAGTGGACAGTTAATGAAAATGGGCAATCCTCCACATACTACCGAAAAGATGATCACTTCTGGAAAGACAACTTTCTGAGCTGAACATCATGAGTTTGCGTGCATGTGCATAATGGTCCATTAGTGGAGGACTTGTTAGTGTTAGGTCAGAGGTTGGACTAGGTGATCTTGGAGGTCTCTTCCAACCTAGATGATTCTGTGATATGCATGGCCACACACGCTAGATGCACTCTAGTGAGGATGCAGAACTGTCCTGTTGAGTACCATTATCTGCACAATTGCAAGTTCCGTGTTTCTGTTTGTTTGTTCTGTAAAATTCACAATACATGATACCTTCCATGAAACCCATTTCCAAATCTCCAGCATTACATGAATTTTTAAGCTTATTAGAAAGGAAGGCATGTGCTTAGCTTTTATCTTTCCAGAGAAACAGTTGAAAATTAGGCCACCTGGAGCTTCAAAAATCACCAGGCAAATTTAAAAGTTCATTACATTTGAAAAACTTGCTATTTTTTTAATGTCTGAGGATGCCAATATAGCACAAGTCCTATCCTGCTGTCAGCTTACAGATTTCTTAAATTAGATGCTAAAGGAGTTCAGCAGTCCTCACCAAAAGAAAAAAAAAAAAAAGGCACAAAAAACTTGGGGCCATCTGTTTCCATGAATTTCTTCTAAAATTATGAATCTCTGTGGCAAGTGCTGCCCAGCTGTAATTGGCTAAGAGGTGAGTAAGCTAACACTTGAGGGAAGAAAAAAAAGACAGTGAATATAAACTTTACCCAGAAAATGAGCAGAATATAATTAAGATATTTAACCATTTTTCCAATAAAAAGTGTTTCAAACTAATTAAGCACATTTTCCATTCATACAGAAATAAATGTGTTTAGAAAGTGCATCAGTTGGATGAGCTAGAAAGCAGGACTTTCTCTGAGATCCTCCATTAAGATTTAAGGAAGAATGTGGGAGGTGATAGTGGATGCTCTAAGACAAGACAAAATTATTTAGGTGTAATTCTATTAGTAAAAAGCTGCTCTGTATTATTATTAATACAGGATATTCAAGACATATGGTAATAGATAAGGTAAGCAGTGATGTGGGAGTCCTCCATGTTGAAGTTGCCTTCCTGAAACTATGAAGAATGGAGAATGTGTCAAACAGAAGACCATTACTTGTGAAGCAAAACAAAGAAAAAATAGCAATGCAAAGGTAGTGTGTAAAATGAGACCTTGTCTCCTGGTAACCTCGAGGAAAAATCAGATTTAGTGATAGAGATTACACCTTAAATTATGCATGAGTGAATGTCACAGCTATAAACTTTGACTTCTGAGGTTCGGGCAGCACTGACAGAAGACCTGCCATGCAGCCAGTCTAACCTCCCAACCGCTCAGTGTCACATCTGTGAAAATGCCAGTGCCTACAGAACACAGACATTGAAACACAGAACACTGTGAAACACAATGCACGTGTCATTGCAGAACAGATCACCTCAATCCATGTCACCTCATCCTTGTCTTGATCTACACCTCCTGACATTCAACAAGTAAACAAATTTTGGAAGGCATTTGCCAGATTTAGCATCAAGGAAAAAAATGGAACTTGCTTAAACCTATCCATCTAGCTTAAACCTATATTCCCTGCTTGACTGCTGTAGAGATGTCATGCTACTTAATTAACAGACCATTCTCATGATCTGTCTTTGCAAATCTTTACATCAAAACTATTTTCCACAAGTCTGATTTAAACAGGGATTGATTCGGGGAAATCCCATGCCCTGTGCTACCCAGGTTAGGCTGTTTGATCTCAGGTTTTTTGTTTTGTTTTGGTTGTTTGCTTGTTTTTAGATTTAGACATTTATTGTTTGTAACTTGAAATTGTTAAGCTATATCATAAAAAAACTCACGTGTTCATACTATTTATAGACTCATAATAAAACAGATGGCAGGAAGCAAGATAACTGAGTGGCCACTGCAATTTTAAAAACCAGGAACATCTTGAACCCAAAGAAATCAGCAGAAGACTGTTCTTGATGGTTCAGTCATCTTCAGACATGGCCTGTTTCTCTTTTGTTTCCGGCTTATTTCTTTTACTTTTTTTTTCTTTTTCTTTTTTTTTGCACATTTTGTTATTATTTAGGGGTCTATAGTATATCACATGAGAAACAGATCTGAACTGGAGATGCAGTCTGTTCAAGTTTTTGGTTGGTTTCATGGGTTACATTTAGACTATTCCAGCAGCTCTGATCTCGCTTCAGACCTACATCTAAATGAAGGCATAATGCAAACAAAATATCTTAAAATGTCATTTATTCAGAAATCTTACAGTTTCATCTCTTGTTTTCACTGCTTTGTCATTTAAGGAAAATAGTAAAATGGTTTTAGCAACAGACTGTGAAATTCAAGGGACCGTAAATAATCATACATACCTTGCTGCTAAACAAGTTCTTCTAAAACTGGTACAAGGAAGCTGCATGTCTGCAGATGCAAAAAAGCATGGTGGTTTCTCAGCCTAGCTACAGAACAATAAGCTAGTTAATGAGCACTAGTCTGTAATTTATTTTCATACTCTTGCTTAGCCCTTTAAGTATGCTGGACGTTGAGGAGGAAACTAATAAGTAGAAAACAGCACAGAGGATAAATACCCTTTAAACCTTTTAACAACCCTTTATACAGTCATTTTTCCCAGCCTGCACAAAATTTGTATATTAGGGTATCTGACTCTTACCAGTCTACCAGATGAATTTTATTTATGTCAGTGACATCAGTCCTCATTAACATTTTGTCATGGTCATATTTTTTTTAACCCTTAGCCTTTCCTTGGTTACCTTATTTGCATTTCACATAATACACAGATATCTCATGCTGGAATTCTCCTTTTGGGGTCAATTTTTTAGCAAGGTCAACATTGTCTTCAGTCATGTCTATATTAGCATGATGAAATTATTTCTGTAAATTATTCCACCTCACAATGTAACAACAGCTCATTATTATTAGATTGGTCCAGCACACTTTGTCACCAAGGTAAGGCTCATAAAGCATTTAGCACTGCTTTAAGGTTACATCTGATCATCTCACCTCTATGGGTGTAAAAGCAGTTTACATCATCCTCAGAGAAAGGACATGCATTAATAAAGTGAAGCAGTGGATTCTTCTTCCTACTTCCCGTTAAGCTATTTGCATGCCAGTTATTTCACTTGATTTTGATAGAATCACTAGGTGTTTGCAGCAGCCTATATAAAAAGCAATTGAGACTCACAGCTTTCCTCCTTTGTTGTGTTTTGTGCCAAAAAGTGAAAATAAAAGATATTAAAAAATTACCTGGAGGCATGTTTATAGTACAAGAGAAAAGTGAAAATTGCTATATTTTGTCCCAGTAGAACAACTGCAGGATATTGAAATGAGAAAATCTTACAGTTTTGTTAAAAAAAAAAAATAATTAAAAAATCCTACCTTTGTTATTTTGTTCAACAGATATAAAAAGAGAGGTAGTGCATTTATCCTTCAAACACCCATCAACATGAAACTTCCTAGACTACTCTTGAAACTAGCTATCATATACCTCTTTTGTGAATCAATTAGCAAATTCTGCTTGAAGAGGTTCTAAAAGTTTGTTATCAGCAGTTTGTTTCTTGAGCAACAGCCTTCAGGTAAAAAGAAGTTTAAGACAGTTCTGCAAGAACAATTTGTATATACCGATAGCATACCTAATACACAGGATGTTACCAAACATCAATACCTTGCAGGATGCAAGGCCTTCATCCTCCTGAGGGCACCGGTAGGCATCAGAAGCCCATGGCCCTGCCCGTGGGCCCAGAGGCTTCAGGTCTTCTTGGCCCTGGGCATCCAGTCCCTGCCTGAGTGGTGCTAGCTGACCCTGGGCCTGATCCACTCCCTTCTTTTTTTTTTTTTTTAGGGTTGGTGCTGTGGTTACCAGTACCCTGCTTTGCCCACCCCGTTCAGATGCTGTAGGTCTGCATCCTGGTCAGCAAGGGCATAGCCTGTGCCAGGAGCACTCTTGCTGTTCTCCCCAAGCCTGATTTGCTCTTGGCTGTGCCTGGCAGCTTCAAGAACTGTGTGATCCCTCACCTGAGGAATGACTCTTCCTTTCTATATTTTTTTTTTCTGAAGAATATTAGAGATAGCAAACACTACAGAAAATAAACAACCAAGTGTTGATCTTTATTTATTTTATTTTGCTAGTCTGTTGTGGTTGGTGTTCTGGGTTTCCTTCTTGATTTATGTAATTTCATTTTCCCAGAAAGATCTCAAAATCACCTGGTTAGCATTTGCTTATTACAGCATCTAGCAAAAGAGAAATGAGTTATTCCAAACTCTAGGAGGAAGCCTAAGCACAGCAGTCACTGAGCAAGGTAGTTCATGGATCCTACTCCACCATTAACATGATCAACAGTCCATTTCCCTTTCCTGTATCAGATGCCAAGATGGTGCCATATAATTTGATAAACCAAGGTGTGTTCTTCAAAGTTGCTTCAGTTTCAAAAACTTTAAGATACTACCTTGAAAAAAAACCAAATCCATGCCTTTTCCAATGCACCTAGAATGGAACTTATTCAGAAGTACTTAGGGAGATAAAAAGTACTGTTGAAGGCAGTGTGGGTGTATTTGTGCATGCACTGGCAGAGGGAGAGGGAGGAAAAGAATCAGAATAAATAGAGCACTTCTTTATATTAAGCTGAGCTTGGTGTAAAGTCTATGCTACAGCACTTTAACAATTCCCAATGGTTTTCTCTGCAAAAGAGAAATAATGATAAAAAATGATCAATATAATGATCAAAAAAAGGAGAAGGAAAAAGAAGGATGTTTATAGTAAGTTGTCAGTAATATCACTTACCTTTCAAAGCTTCCTACAAAAAAACTTTGAAGATTCATGTATTAATTACACTAAACCCTAGCCTGCTGAGACTGGTAGAAAAACAAGTAGAATTATATATCATACTAGAGGGAAACTGAAAACCCTGTCACAAAAGCCCCCTCTGTGTTCATTTGTGTGAACGGCTCTACAGGTATGTGTGTGGATGGAGAAACAGGTACTAGAAAACAGCAGGCTGAAGAGAGGGAAAGTATGTGCCAAGTGGTAGCATGTGAAAGTCTCCCATGAACTGATAAGCTCCGGAGACTATCAGTCCTGCTGAATCCCCAAAAACTGATAAGCTCTTAACAACGAGTCTGCTGAATCTGTCCAAATCCACTAGCATCAATAATGGATTGTATAACCCAGGCTACGTCCAAGAAGGCTATTTGCAAGACTACAAAATTACCTGTGTAAAATACACACACATGCACCCACGCTGAAATGAAAGACCTTGAGGGACTTCCTGAACACCTACCTCAAAGCCACTGGTACACCAATACATGCCTCTGCTAGTCTCCCAAGTCTTGCACCAACTAGATAGCTGTGAATGTGCGTGTGTGTGAACTGCGTGAGGGAATTCATGAGCGTAACGTGTCATGAGTACCTTCTGTGGTATCAAAGTGCAGAGCTACCCTGGTTTAGGGAGGGTGCCTGACATTGGATCCAGAATTTCTACAATAAGGACTTGGATATATTTCCAATGTGGTATTTCTTAAGTGGCCAGCACCATAAGTGCAGGAATGCCCAGATCCAGACACTGCAACATCACAGACACAGAGAAATTGTATCACCGTATGGGACAAATTAAAAAGCTGCAACCCAAAGTACTGATTTTCTCAAGGTTGCAGACTCCAGGCCACTTACTCAAGCTTCTGGACCACGTGGTCCTTGAACTGGAGCATCTCACATACGAAGAAAGGCTGAGAGAGCTAGCGCTGTTTAGCCTAGGGAAGGGAAGGCTTGGGGGGAACTTATTAATGCTAGTTTGAATATTAATACCTGAAGGGAGGGTGCAAAGAGCACTGAGTCAGGCTCTTTACAGGGGACAGGAGGCAATGGACACAAACTGAAACAGGAGGTTTCCTCTGAAATCAGGAAGAACTTCTGTACTGTGTTGGTGAACAAGCACTGGCACAGGTTGCCCAGAGAGGCTGTGGAGTCTCCCTAAGGGAGATATTCAAAAGCTGTCTGGACATGGTTCTGGGTAACCTGCCAGTATACTGCAGGTTATACTGTAGCACATTGCACTTCAAAGTTCTTCATGGTCTGCATACTTCGGAATCCCCTAGGGTGTTCTCAGGAAGCTAAATGTCTTTCTACTTAAGTTTGAGATGTGTGTAGCTGAGGACACATCAGATTGTTTTGGAGGCAATACATCATGCATTAAATGGAAATTATGCACTGAAATTAAACAGAGATGATTCTTTTGGAATGAATATGCTTTTAAAATACTTCGGTATTGCTTGGGTTTGCCTGACCTCTTGTGGTCAGGTCCCTACCTTGCAGTTCCAAAATTTACTCTCGGTGGTAGCGCACCTGAGACGTTTTTTGAGGGCTACAGCTGTGCTGAAGAGAAGACATTTTGGTTTGCAATCCTAAACGGCAATTTTAGAGAAAGAAAGAGCTAATCTAAAAGACATTTAGTGACTTTTTTTTTCTTCTGAATTTATGCAGATAAAAATAACTTCTTATTTTGCTCTGTAGTATTATAGACTAAGCGCAGCATTTAGGATGACATGGATTGTACTGTAACATATCAAAAATTTGCTTTTAAGGGATATAGTCTCACCACTGAACATGAAAAAAAAAATAAACACATGGGAAGAGCACCAGAGAGAAGAGATCCAATTACTTTTGCAGAGATTGCAGGCTATGTATTATATGAATGATGAAGCTGCATAACTACAAGCTTTCCCCTGAAGACTAATTCTTAATAGGACACCTATAGGTAATGAGTAAGATTCCCCAAAACCTGCAAGCTGTAAAAAACATACAGATAACTCCATCTCCTCTGCAGAGCACTTGATGCTCTTACTTTTGAAGTACTTTTACTTTGCTGTACTGCACATCTGCCAATTTTCTGAGAGTAAACGCAGCCGAGAAGTACCATCTTAAATTAGGAGACATTTCTTCTCAGAAAGAGCAGTCAGGCATTCGAAGTTTGCCCAGGGATGTGGTGGAGTCACCGTCCCTGGGGGTGTTCAAGGAAAGTTTGGACCTGGTGCTTGGGGACATGGTCAAATGGGTGACAGTGGTGGTAGGGGGATGGTTGGACCAGAAGACCTTGGAGGTGTTTTATGACTTTAATGATTCCATGATTCTATGATCTTGCAGCCGGGCAGCAGTGCAGGCAGCTGGCCAAGCTTCTGCTCTGGCCACAGCCAGCATCCTTCCCACAGCATTACTGCTCTTGTCCTCTGCAGCAAAGGCTGGAAGAAAATCCCCATTGCAGGTGCACAGCTTCCATTTCCCTGCAATGTGTATATATATATAAATATGTGGGTTTTTTTGTTTGTTTGTTTTTTGTGGGAAGGATCCTCCCAGCTGTACATCAATCACAACAATCGCCACAGCCTCACTGACTGCTCGTCTCTGCTGTAGGCAAGGCGCAGGGCTGCAGCGCCCGCGGCCCTCCCCCCTCACACCGCCACGCACCGCGCCGCCAGGCCCCCAAAATGGCGGCTCCCGCCCGCGGCGGCGTGTGCCGAGCGCGGGATGAGGGGGGCGGAGCCTGCGGGGGGGGCGGGGCGCGCGCCGGCCGTCTTGGCGCGCGCGGGGGCTGTTGGCGCGCTGTCGGCGGGCAGCGCTTCGCGGCCGGCCATGTCGCGACAGAGCACCCTGCTCAGCTTCTTCCCCAGGGCGCGGGCGGCGGCACCGGCGGCGGCACCGGCGGCGGGCGGCGTGGAGACGCGGCGCCGCGCTGCGCGGGAGCAGGATGGCCGCCAGGCCGCCGCCGCCGTGCCCCCGAGCCCCGCGGCCCGGTGCGGCGAGGCGGCCGAGAAGGGGCGGCGGCGCGGGGCGGCCGCGGGGTGAGCGGGGACGGGGCGGGTGGGGCGGCCCTCGGGGCCCGGGGGGGGCCGGGAGGGGGCTGGGGGCGCTGCTGGGGCCCGGCCTGCTTGGGGCCAGCATCGTCGGTGTCTGAGGTGCTGGCTGGGATCTGCTCGGTGTGGGGTCCTGGGGAGAGCAGATGGGAACCGCATCAGAAAAGCAAACAAAAAAAGCAAAAATCTGCAAAGCAGAAAAATAGCGTAAGGAGAAGTCCGAATGTGGTCGTTTTTATGGGCCGTGTAAAGCAGGTCACGCCGCTCAGGAGCTTTCCGAGACCTCCAGTGGCTCAGAAGCAAGGTGCAGTTGTGTTTCTGAAGAAAGCTGTTTAAAATGTTAAATGCTCATTAAGTTCTATGTCTGTTGTCTTTGTAGCGTCTCCTGTGATTATTCGCCTGGTGACTTGGTCTGGGCCAAGATGGAAGGTTACCCTTGGTGGCCGTGTCTCATATACAACCATCCGACCGAAGGAACCATCGTCAGAGGGAAAGGGAAATCCACCCGTATCCACGTCCAGTTCTTTGACGACAGCCCCACAAGGGGCTGGGTCAGTATTAAATACTTGAGGCCGTATAAAGGTAAGGGATGTAAATATACGTTTTTGAAATGAAAATATGCCCCTTGTTTTGAAAGCATAGGTATGGAATATAGGGTATAGTATTCTCCATAGAAAATAAGTAGCAAAACCAAAATTAGCATTGAGTGCTAAAGCATGTTCTGTACTTCGTAAGTTTAGAGAAAACAAATTTTTGTGGGTTTCAGGTGTGTTTATGGTTATACAGTTCTTTAAATATAAAACACTCTGCCCTCTTGTTTGTTGGATGACAATGCAAACTTGAAGTTTGCTTATGTCATAGTGTTTTTTTTTTTCTTTTACTTCTCCCATGCATATAAAGAATATCAAAGATAAATCCCTGAAATCCTGAAAAATGTTAGGACTGTCAAACCTAAATTTTAAGCAGATATTTGGGAATTGCAGTTTGACCAGAGTAGAAAGATTAGGCACAAGATGTAGGTCAGCTAAAATTACTTCTTTTGTGGTGTTATTTCTTGTAAGCCTTGAAGTACAGTTTTGTTAAAATGTTAACTTGAGAATTCAGAGTGTTAGGGTGGTGCTTGTAGTTAGAGAGCAGGATTGGCACTCATCGTCTTGAAGAAATGACTTAGCCAACTGATGTAAAATCATACGTAATAAAAAGTTAAATCAGAATTTTGCATAATAAATCTGATTAATTACGATTGTTATATAATGATTTATAATGTTACTCTGGCTGAAAACCGTAAATCATTTGCTGTAAACTGTGATACCACGTTTCCGTAAATTGTCATTGTGTAAGCCAAACGAGTACTTTTGGTGTATTTTTGGTAGACTGTAAGATTTGATTATTCTGTCAATGAAACAATTTTGACTTCAAAAGGTTCCTTCATTTTTAAAAGCCAATTCTATCTCATGTGATCATGTAGTCATCTTTTGTTTACACTGAAGTGTATTACAATTAAGCCATAATTATTTTTAAATTAAAATGGTACTGTTATTATTGTAGACAGCTGAAGGTATTCTAAAAGAATCACATATGTTTTTAACAGCTTATAGTTACGCTTAGAAGCAAATACAGGTGAGGAGAACTGAGCTGTTTATCAACAGAGAAACAAGATATATGAAAGATGCCCAAGCACAGAAATGCTGGTGTGTCTACAAGAAAGGTGGCTAATACAGAACAGACTAGATTATTTAAAATGCATACTTTGCTTTTAAATTGAGATAAAAAGCTCCACTATTAACCAAAAAGACTCTAGCACTCTCTATTAGTTTAAGAAGTGGAAAATTTTCTTATTGTTGTATTGCTTGCAACTGTGAATAAGTATAGACGCCACAGGGCTAGGCTTTTTAACAGTTGAGCTTGCAAGAAATAGTGGTTTATATACAGATTGGTTAAATGAATATGAGTGTGTTGCAGACTTGAGTATGCAGTTAAATTATATGATGAGATTTGCTCCTGTCACTGTTCAGTTGTCATTATTGAATGCAAAATACTTTTAGATTTTTCTCGCTGCATTTGCAAAACAAAAATTAAGATCCAGTTTGTTTGTGTGTTGCATATGTGATGTAGAAGGAGCTACTTTTAACTCCATACGTAGCTACTGTGAGCTCAAATAAATTAATTTGAGAAAGAAATCTGTTTGGCTTATATTTGAGATAACAGTGGACAAAAGGCAGTGTATTTCTACAAGTCCAGCTAACTTGGAGCTGAATCTTCAGTTCAAAGCAGCCTTTGAAGTGATTCACAAGAACAGGTACAAAGACCTGTTCAAGCAGATACTTTTGTCTCATGCAGACAGCTAAACTTACAAAGCAGAAAAAAATTATTCTTCCCCATCTATAGCATACTCTTCTCTTCTTTCTATCCCCAAGCTTAATGTACATAGTACATTATAAATAGAGTTTACTTCTTGAGCATGGCGTTAAGATGAATCCCAGCTTCTCTGGGATTCCTTTCTGAAAACCAGTCTGTAGGTTGGCTGCCTTTGTTTTTGTCTTTGTTTATAGGTAGTTGTCTCCTACAAAGAAAGAGGAACCGTGGTGCTAAAGGGATGTGAGAGAAAGAGAGAAATATATATGTTATAGTATAATACATATTAAGTATATATTATGTATTTAATATATATGATGGTTTGAATATATTTAAAAGTGAAGGATGAACACTAACTAAAGGACTGGTTAAATGCTAGACCAACTTCAGTTTCTGACATGTTGCTGTTTTGTAGGTTCATCAGATGGGGAGGCGCTTAAGGGAGGTATGTTTTATAGTACAAAACCTGAAATTAAAAAAGCCATGGAGCTGGCCGACAGCGCAATGAGTAAAGATAAAATTAAGCGACTTGAGCTGGCAGTATGCAGCGAGCCTTCTGACACGGAGGAGGAGGAGGAGGAAATGGAGGTAAATTTTTTCTTACTTGCTGTTGTTTTCAGAAATAATACTGTATCTTAGAAACTGTCTCTTGGAGCTAAGCAAGGAATATCCTACAACTCTGTAGTTTAGTTATCACTGCCTATCTGCTCTTTTATCATGTATGCATGTGTATCCCTATGTCTTTTTTGCATTGCCTTTGTGCTGTTAGGTTATATGCTGGTGTCTCACCTTTTCTAGTAGGAAGGAGAAGTCTAATATTTCTTTGGTGTTCCCTAACCTCAGATAAGTTACATAACTTCTTTAAAGTATATCATCTCTGCTCATTGATCTCTCCCAAGTTAGCCCAGGTTACCTGCCTACTTTTCAACTCAAAATACTTTTCATTTGCATCTCTATCTTCTCTGCTCGTGTTCCAAGTTCCCATAAATTCAATCTGAAATTCTCATTTGCCATAATGTAGAAATTCATAGCTTTTCGAGTGCTTGATTTAAAGCATTAAATTGGATTTTGGAGCCTGCCCTTGTGGAGCTGCACCAAAGTGCAAATTCTTATACTGTTAGTAACGATTTGTTGGTGGGGTAGCTAAAAGGAGATCTTTTATTGTGTTGTGTGCACATAGTATTTGAATTATTCACAATACAGTTTCAGTACTGCCACGTGTATTGGAACAAACTTCTTTGGAAGGGAATGGTATGAAGAAAGTGCTGATGTGGTGGGGGTTTTCCTTACCTCCTCTGTCAACGTGACCTGTCTATTCTTTTTACCAATTATATTTCTGACACAGGCCAGGTCAGTAGGAACAAAATCACACCACCGTTAGCCGATGGTGATGTTTCTTTGCTAAATTTCATATACTGTACACCTTTTATCCTGTTTGAAAGGCTTTTTAATCAGGATCACTTATGTGACGTTATAAGTGAAACAGTAAGGAACACAAAGAAGAGTAATTATGCCACAGGCAGACAGTCGTTCATTATCCAGAAAAAAGTCCACGAGTGTAAACTGAATTGGCTGTGACTCCCTGTCTTCTGGCTCAAGCATCATAGCTACTGCATTATCCTGCATTTCCAAGCTTCTTTTTGCAGCTATGATATTTTACTTTGTAGCCAGAATTTTTAATAGGCTAAATAATTTATTTTACAGCAGTCAAGTGAAAGTGCATCAGGTGACAGTGATGACCCGAACAGTGAGGAGGATGTGAAGGGCAACAAGCGATTAATGAGCAAGGGAAGTACCACAAAAGCCAAAAGAAGAAGAGTGTTGGATTCTGACAGTGATCATGACGGTTCTGATGTAGAGTTCAAGCCTGATGTGAAAGAAGCAGCAAGCAGCGAGGAAGCTAGCAGTGGGGTGGAGGAAAACGAATCTACTGACGCAGAGACAGATGAAGAGAGCATTGCAGAAAGTCCTGTAAAAGTCTCTTCTAAACGAAAGAGAAGAGATGTGAGCAAGCCTTCTAAAAGGAGCAGCTTAGAAAATGGGCGTTCTGAAGCACCCAAGAGAGCAGCAACGGTTTCCTCGGAGGCCAAGTCTAAGCTGACATCGTTTGCAGCACCTGAAAACTTTGAATCTCAAGCAAATGCTTGCAGTGGAGGAACTGGTGGCTTTGCAGTATGGGAACATGAGAAACTTGATTGGCTTCAGGAAGGGAAGAAGAAAGATGCACACAGGAGGCGACAGAGTGACCCTGATTATGACCCACGTACTCTGTATGTACCTGAAGACTATCTGAACAAATGTACGCCAGGCATGCGGAGGTGGTGGCAGCTGAAAAGTCAAAACTTTGATGCAGTGATTTTCTACAAGGTTGGAAAATTCTATGAGCTGTATCACATGGATGCAGTCACTGGTGTGAATGAGTTGGGCCTGATATTTATGAAAGGTTCTTGGGCCCATTCAGGTTTTCCAGAAACTGCGTTCGGCAGGTTCTCTGACGTTCTAGTGCAGAAGGGCTACAAGATAGCCCGTGTTGAGCAAACAGAAACTCCTGAAATGATGGAAGCACGCTACAAGTCAATGGCCCACCCAACAAAGTTTGACAAGGTCGTACGTCGAGAAATCTGCAGAATCGTTACCAAAGGCACTCAGACCTACAGCATTCTGGATTGTGATCCGTCGGAGAACCATAACAAATACCTTCTGTGTGTTAAGGAAAAGGAAGACTCCTCTGGACAGCGTGTTTATGGGGTCTGCTTCGTTGACACATCAGTTGGAAAATTTTATGTAGGCCAGTTCTCAGATGACCGGCACTGTTCGAGGTTTAGGACTCTAGTAGCGCATTACACTCCCGTGCAGGTACTGTTTGAGAAGGGGAACCTGTCTGTGGACACACAGAAAATATTGAAAGGCTCACTTGTTTGTTGCATTCAGGAAGGGCTGATCCCTGGCTCCCAGTTCTGGAATGCATCTAAAACACTAAAAGTTCTTCTCGAAGAAGAGTATTTCAAGGAGAAACAGAACTCTGAAAATGGGTGTTCTCTGCCCTCTGTGATCAAGTCTCTGACTTCAGAGACTGACTCGCTGGGATTAACTCCTGGTGAAAACAGTGAGTTAGCCTTGTCAGCTCTTGGGGGGTGTGTCTTCTATCTCAAAAAATGTCTGATTGATCAGGAACTGTTATCGCTGGCAAACTTTGAGGAGTACGTCCCTGTGGATATTGATACTGCAAAAACTGTGAGTTCCAGTAGCTTCTTTGCCAAAACTGACCGGCGGATGGTGCTGGATGGAGTCACCCTAATGAACTTGGAAGTTCTGCGGAATGGAACCAACGGAACCACAGAAGGAACTTTGTTGGAAAGGATTGACTCCTGCTGTACGCCGTTTGGGAAGCGGCTCCTGAAACAGTGGCTCTGTGCTCCGCTCTGTAACCCAAAATCCATCAATGATCGTTTAGATGCTGTTGAGGACCTTCTGGCAGTGCCAGACAAAATGTCTGAAGTTAGTGAGCACCTGAAGAAACTTCCCGACCTTGAAAGGCTGCTCAGCAAAATTCACAGTATTGGATCACCGCTTAAAAGTCAGAACCATCCTGACAGCAGGGCCATCTTTTATGAAGAAATCAAATACAGCAAGAAAAAAATTGCTGACTTCTTGTCTGCACTGGAAGGGTTTAAAGTAATGAATGAAATTGTCGATGTCATGGAAGAAATTGCCACTGACTTCAAATCTAAAGTACTTAAGCAGTTAGTCACCCGCAAAGCCAAAAATCCAGATGGACGCTTCCCAGACTTGAGCGCAGAGCTTAAAAGGTGGGATACTGCTTTTGATCACAACCAGGCTCGAAAGACAGGAGTGATCACTCCAAAGACAGGCTTTGACCCCGATTATGACAAAGCACTGCAGGATATTAAAGCTGTTCAGGAAGATCTCCACGTATACCTAGATAAGCAACGCAAACTGCTTGGCTTCAAATCCATTTTGTACTGGGGGGCCGGCAAAAATCGGTACCAGATGGAAATACCAGAAAGCGTGATATCACGTAATTTACCTGAAGAATACGAGCTGAAGTCAACCAAGAAGGGGTATAAACGTTACTGGACCAAAGACATTGAGAAGATGCTGGCTGCCATGGTTAATGCCGAGGAGCGAAGAGATGCGGCGCTAAAAGACTGTATGAGGCGCCTGTTCTACAACTTCGATAAAAACAGCAAGGACTGGCAGGCAGCTGTGGAATGCATCGCGGTGTTAGGTAAGAGGCTTTTTTTTAGTTTTATCATATAGCAAAAATAATCTTGCGTTGTAACTGATGAAATCTGACCAGGATAAGCAAAAAAAAAAAAAAAGGCCCGTAGCCAGCCCTTAATTTGTAGTTTAAAAGCTGTGGCTGCGATAACAGCATTAGTAGGTAACAGTTACAGCTTGCTTCCTTCCTGTCAGTAAATGCAGAACAGGTGGGTTGCTGGGTCTTGCCATGTGCAAGCTCTTTCTTCATTCCTGTTGTGTGATTGTAGGTGTGCAACTGAGCATTTCTCACTGCCCAGCGTAGCATTATTGGTCTCACACTACAGCTAGGATTCTTATGTATTGATGAGTAGCTTCCTATTAAATGAAGACAGTGATGCAGATGGAGGTACAAAAATCCAGCCTGATAGTCACTGTCCAAGCAGACTGCTTTATTAGCAGCCTTTAAAAATAAAATAAAAGGTGGTGGTTTTCATTACCTTGACAAAGGTAGCCTAATAGGAAGACTTCCCCAAACTTTCCTTCAAGTCTGGGGTAGAACAGTCTCCTGTATTATATTCTTAGAGAAGAGGATTCTCTTCTCAGTCCTAAGAAGATGTCTCCAGGGAAAAACGAAAAGAGTCTCATGCCACTGCAGCAGAAAAGGGAGGACAGGCAGACAGTGAGGACAGCTGTCTAGGAACCAGCTGAGTGGGTTGGGAGAGCTGGGAAGCTAGCTACACTATGGCACTAGCACGAGTATTGAAAGTCAAAGGAGACTGAGCTTTCAGGCTCATCTGTTTAAAAGTTGTAATATGTGTAAATGAAGTCTCTCAAATCACGTAAAATGGTGTTAACTTTGTAGGCAGCCAGTGCTTTGAACCTTAGAGCTAGGCTAATTGAGGGGGATTGCGCTGCTTTCTGCTAGGCCATCAGAATTTTAATCTTTATATAATTGATTCTGACAGGTTTTAAGCAGTATTATAGTTCTTAATAACTTACTGTTGTGGAAGTTAGTTTCCTCCTCATGTAGCTTGTTCCAAATCAAAAAACAATGCTAGAAAAATAGCTTATTTTTATATACATGTAATAAAAATGTAATATAAATACTAAGTGAAATGATTTAAATGTTAAAGACTTTAAAAACGAGAGGGGGTATTTTTAATTTGACATCAGTAGAAATCTTGAAGGAGTGAGGAAAGACCTTGTGAATATCCCACCTTTTAATCACTCTTCAGGAGTACTTCTTGGGTGTTTCCTTTAACAGGAAACTGGAAAAAATTGTTTCCAAAAATGCTGTTCAATGAGTAAATGCACTCCAGTGAATGGATAAAGAAAGATAAAGCATGACTTACTGGAATTTCTCTTAATCTTATAGATGTCTTGATGTCCCTTGCTAACTACAGTCAAGATGGTGATGGACCTTTGTGCCGACCTGTAATTCTACTGCCTGTGGATAGCGCTCCTCCCTTCCTGGAACTTAAAAATTCACGCCATCCATGCATTACAAAAACCTTCTTTGGGGACGATTTTATTCCTAATGACATCATGATAGGCAGTAAAGATGAAGACAGTGGTAGTGAAGCTTCCTGTGTATTAGTAACTGGTCCAAATATGGGTGGCAAATCGACACTCATGAGACAGGTGATTGTATACCTACATAAAATTGAATGTTCCAGAGTACCTGTGTGCTTTGCATGAAGGAATTGCATGATTTACTTGTTCATAAAAGCCAAAGGAGGTCCCACTGGTGGTCTGCAGGGTTTGCAGTACAATACAGCAATTATACTCTGCAGACAAAGTATAATTCTGGTTGAAAATGCCAATGCTTAGGTGGTAGATTTACTATTTATACTGACTTCATAACTCTTGTGAGAGATGGCTGGAAAAATTAAAGCATCTTTTATCTCTTTCAAGCGTTACTATCCAGGACTTGGCATCGTCTGGCAAAAGATACTTCAAATTGAACAAGATTAAAATAGAGGTCATAGGCAACTGGGAAAGCATTAGGAAGTTTGCTTTATAAACACCAGTTGCTGTGGTAACTTGTGTTTGAAGGCTTTCAGAGTAGTTCAGTCCTAGTTGAGATTATGATGCTACAACCTGCAGGTCTTAAAACTGTAGCAAGTTTTGTGTGTTGTAATTTGTTTCAGGGGAAGTGCAGTTCCATTCCCTTGTTCTCTGTGTGGGACTGAAACTCCGAAGACTTAATAAAAATTCAAATGGTTTAATGTTTGTTTTGCAGGCTGGTCTCCTGGTTATAATGGCTCAACTGGGATGCTACGTACCTGCTGAAGTCTGCAGGCTTACACCAATTGACAGAGTGTTTACAAGACTCGGTGCCTCAGACAGAATTATGTCAGGTGAGTTTCTGTAATCCAACTGGCCAAGGGGTTTTACCACAGAATGAGTTTCTTAGTACATTTGGACACTTTGTGCTTTGAGCGAGTGGCAGGTTGGAAAGGGATAGTCTTTCGTGTTTCCATGGAGAGCCGAGTGACTAATTCTTTGTCTGCCATTGTTCAGTTGTAGGTATGCTTGATTTGGTTGGTATGCTTGTTCTCCATTATTTTTGACAGACATTTACAATCATTTGTTATAGACTTAATATTAAAAGCCTCCCTTGCAGTTGGATGCAAATCGGAGGAATATCTTTTGGGACGTTGTACAGTTGATTAATATTCTACTTATACAGGCATCTTTTTCTAAATGTTCTGGAATAGGAAGGTGGCGTTCGGGTATCTGCAGTTGAAGAGTTATTTTGCTATCTTCTCTCAAGAACTAGAGGTCCTTTGTTTCAATCAGGATGTGTTTGTTAATGCTGAAATCCGATTTCTTCAGATGGAGTAAGGCAGGCTTCCTTTTTGGAAGCAGTAATTGTCAGTTCTTAGACTATTTAAAATCTTGGATGGAGAGGAGGACAGAAGTGGGTGATGACACAACAACTGGAATGGGAAAGTCTGCCTGGGGTGGTATGCCAAATGTCATGGGGCTTGAAAAATGATTATTTTTATCAGGTAATAACTGGTATCACAACTTACTTAAGGTGCACTTTTTTTCTGTGAGCTTTGTGCTGAAAGATGTGGGTCAGTGAATATGAGAGTATTTAAATTGTTTCAAAAATTTAAGCCCATGTGTTGTTGCACATAAGAAACTTGGAAATGAATCATTCCATCTGAGTTCTTGAAGTTTAAAAAAAAAAAAAAGAGAGAAAATTGCACCTCCCCAAACGGCAACTTTTCTTTGCAGCTAGAGAATTTTACTAAGGCTTTTTTTGCCCAGCTCTTTTTCATTTTATACAAAAATAAATTTTGAGAATAGAAGATTGTTTATGGTAGAAATAAAAGATGCCCTTTCTGCAATAGCAAGGTGGTTCAGAAAAACATAGCGTTTTTAATTTTTTTTCTGTCAGCTACAAGCTATGCTTTTCTCTTCCAAATATGTACACAAACATTTTAACTTCACCTTACAAGGCTGCACAACAGAGCTACCTTTGAAATCTGTTTCCACACTAAGCAGAAATGAAAGCGCAGTGAAAGTTTTTCTGTGGCAGTCAGTTAATAACAGATGTCAATGGAACTTATCTGAAGTAACTTATAAGTAGTGTTGTTTCAAAATTGCCTGTGTAATTCTTGGATTTTATTTTCCAAAGTGAGTAAATGCTTATTCATGAGTATTCTTAAACCATATGAAAACCTGGAAATTTCTTTACATAAATGCAGAAAATAAAGATTGCTGGACAACGTTTAATAATGCCTATAAGAAACTTGTGCTAGAGCACAGCAGTGTGGGGTATGTTCAGGCTTCTAACCAAATGAATACAGGAAGTCAACACTTGTCTGCTCCAAAATCGCCATTTTGCAATTGCACTGCTGCATGTGATTATTTAGAAAAAATGAACTCTACGAAGAATTAGTAAATCTGGACTTTGTACCCATGGATGTGTAGCATGCAAGGCTCTGAATAATTGTGTACTTCTGCTTGTAATCTGCTAAGGGGGAAAAAAAAACATATATATTTCAGCATGAGTATTGTAACTTGGTTTGCTGACACTCCTGTCAGATGTTCAGTTTTCAGCAGTGGTGAAATTTTTAGTGACTTTCAGAAAGGTTTGTTTATATGAGTACAGTCTTTATTATTTGAATAATTCATTGCCTTATGACATCACCAACCAAAACAATAAGCCTGGCTTCTTAGTCTTTTTAAAGCTCCCTACTTGCTTGTTCACACTGAAAAGTCACACATACGTTAGGCCTGTGTCTTGTGCACTTAAGAAGGAGCAAGAGAATCTTGTCTTGTTTCCTTTGTGGCCCTTTTTGATACAGCTAACGTATCTGACCACTACTGTTAATACGGGACAGATGAAGTGTGCCTGTATTGTTTAGCAACCAAAACCTGCTTTTCTTGCAGCAAATGGACACCCCACCATTTTAATGCTGGAAAAAATGCTTTATGTTTTTCTTAATGTTTAGTTTGCTAAGTTTCGTTTTAGCTTTACTAAGATACCAGTGCAGATTAAATGAGGTTTTAGCTGTGTTTTTCAGCTCTTCAATGACTTCATGGCTTTTTTGTTATTGTTTCTTTTAAAGGTGAAAGTACCTTCTTTGTTGAACTAAGCGAGACTTCCAGCATTCTCCAGCATGCAACAGAGCACTCCCTTGTTCTTGTGGATGAACTCGGTATTTCGTCTATTTTCTAATAGATAGAAACTGTCTAAGATGTAATGACTAGCTGTAGGGCTAAATCAGAACTCAAGTACGTAGTTTTATCATAATGCTAATAATTTTTAACTAGTCAATATCTATGTAATTGTCTCAAAAACACTAATTTCTTGGGTGCCCTGGGCATTAACACAACCCCTTTTATCCCCCAATCCCTATTACCCTATTTCTAGTTGAGTTTTCCTGCCTGCCTTCGCGTGATTACTTGCAGAAAACGTTGAGCAAGTCAGTATCGTGTTTCAGTGCTGAAATGTCCTCTTCTGTAGCGCAGAAGAGATTGTGATTGTTACTGAGCATATACTCCGGTGAGCTCACCCTGCCCGTGGCTCTCGTTCCTCACTGCTGTTTTGTTTTTTTTCCCCTCCATGCTGCTTGGAAGATTATTTGCCATATATCAGTTTGTAGTGTTTGTCAATGAATTGCACTTGAAAACTTTCTTTAGAATGTCACCTTTGCTTTTATCCCTCAGTCTTAATGCTTAAGGGAGTCTCTTCCATAGCAGGTAAACTATGGATGATTTACTTTGCCTCTTCTGTTCCTGAGTATACCAAAGCTTTTCAATTTCATCTCCAGGTAGAGGCACAGCTACTTTTGACGGAACAGCTATAGCAAGTGCAGTTGTTAGAGAACTTGCAGAGAAAATCAAGTGTCGAACCTTATTCTCCACACACTACCACTCCCTGGTAGAGGATTATTCACAGAATGTTGCTGTGCGGCTCGGTCACATGGTAAGTATAATAAACTGTGATACGCAAATCACTAGCACCGAGGTACAGGGACTCTTCCTCACGGCTGGCAGATCTTATATTGTTTGTGCTTTTCTGCAGTCATCTGCTCAGAGTCACAGAGGTGTCCTGAGAACAGCTAGTGATGTTTCATGCATTTATTAGTCTTGTAAGTATTACATACACTAACTTGCGGTAACATAATC
Organism: Anser anser; assembly: GCF_964211835.1. Classification (NCBI taxonomy): domain Eukaryota; kingdom Metazoa; phylum Chordata; class Aves; order Anseriformes; family Anatidae; genus Anser; species Anser anser. The sequence continues at coordinate 105,517,696 of NC_139722.1, forward strand.
TTTCTAGGCATGTATGGTTGAAAATGAGAGTGAAGATCCAAGCCAGGAAACTATTACATTCCTGTATAAATTCATCGAAGGAGCATGTCCAAAAAGCTATGGCTTCAATGCAGCAAGACTTGCTAATATTCCAGAGGAAGTTATTCAGAAGGGGCACAGAAAAGCAAAAGAGTTTGAAAAAATGATGATCTCACTGAGACTGTTTAGGTAAGGCCTTGGTTCTCCATTTCTAAGTTGCACATTGCTTACTAGGTAGACATTTTAAAATTTGGGCAGCTGGTTCTGCTTTGCTTACAACTTCAGTCTTTCCGCAGAGGGGGAAGTAAAAACTATTTTTGTGAATGTCAAAGGTACTTCACAAGCATTGAGGGAGGGATGTAAGAAACCCTGGCCTGGGAGATAGCAGATATGATGAGTAATGCAGTATTTTGAGGCTGGGTCATGTGCTAGGTTCCAGGGCTAAGAGCTTGATTTGCATAGGTGCTAGGCTGGATGTGACCTGAGTCTAACTGAAGGAATGCATGAATAGGTCCTTGCTGACAGCTGCTGGGTGGGTACTGGGGGAAATCAGTCATGCAGGAACCATGGTTGCAGCGCCTCTGCAATAAGGCACTGAAGGCTGACAGCAGCCTTTACACCACAGGGAAAAAAAAAAAAGTAATGTGTCTCTTCTAAAGCTGTGCAAGTAAGAGGAAGCTTATATTCTTGCCCCTTGGTGGCCGTGTTCAGTAACAATGACTGTTATTTTCTTTAGGTATCTGTGCCTGGTGGTAGATGATGCAACAAGTGATGCAAATGCAGTTCAGAAACTTATCACCATGATCAATCAGCTTTAAGAACAAAAATGCTTTTGTACTGGCAGTTTCTCAAAAAGGTGGTATCAGACAACGTTATGATCTAATAAACTTTATTTTTTAAAAATGACCATTTTTCCATTGTCTTTCCTAGGAAATTAAACCCTTTAATTCTTACCTACCCTCTACATAATGGTTATTGAGTACTCCACAATATATTAAGTCTAGATGTTATGGTACATGCATACACTTTCAGGCTGTTGATTACCCACTGTCACCAATACACATAAATGGAAAAAAGCTATGAAACGGTATAGGGCTGTATATATACTTGTCTCAGCTTCATTAGAGCAGGAAATTGCTGTGATTTCCAGCAGGTTATGTAAAGTAATGTCCAGACTGTTCAAAAAAAACTATGAACAGAGTAAAATACAAGACTGTTTTGAGGAGACTTTCTACTGTGTACTTTAAAACATAGTAAAATTTCACTCACAAAACTTAGTTACATGGGTACTTTGTTTTATAGTGCATTATATTCTAGGAAGTCTCATTAAAACACTCGCTTTTTTGTTAGGGTGGTTTGAGTACAGACTATTGCTGGGGCAGGGAAGGAGATTATTCTAACTTCAGAGGACACCAGAAAAATTGCTGGATATAATTTAAGATTAGTGTTTTCTCTTTCATAGAAAGAACGTACATACTGGGACATGAGTACAGTTACAGCAAGTCTAGGTGTGCTAACAAAACAGGACACATTCAAGTACAATAAGATTTTTTTTGCTTGAAATTAGAAACAAACTACATGAGATTAAAGCATTAAAATCATATTTCTCAATCTGAATAAATGTTAAAAAAAATCAAAAGAAATGCAGAAGTGCTAGCTCACATTTTTTTACCATGTTACAAAAGCAATTGGTACCCATGTCCATAAAGGCAGCAACAAAGAATGCTGCTTGTCTACAGAATAGTACTACTGCAAATTGGACTGCGTTTCAATGCTACTTGTAAAAACACCAGCTTTCAGAAGTTGGTATCTGTACAAAATTGCAGCTTATTTTTCTTCACTTCTGTCCCTTCAAAGTCTTTGTTTACACAGTAATGCTAAAACGCCCAGTTCTGTTATCCTGAGTCAACATATTGCCACTTTCTTTTTTGGTAGGTTGAGCTCCATAGTGTCAACACCTCACACATCCGCTTTAATACAGTCTCTTTCTGCAGAAATGGGCAAGTATAACTTCCTCCAAAAAAAAGTTTTAACAGTTATGATATTAGAATGGCAGGACTTTCTTTCTGAAAGGAATTCAGTTGTGCTGCAATGTATTAGATTCTATAGGTGGAGCAGAGTCATATAGTGTATCTGTGTCATGAGTAGGCTCTCCAGCAAGCGTACAGGGGTTAGACAGTGTTCCAGCACCACAGTCACAGAAAAACCTACAAAGAAATAGAACTCTTTAGTTCTCCTGTTCACTTGCATTGTCAAAATTGCTTTACATACTTGTTCGAAACATACCTATCATGCCTAATGAATTCTACATCATGTCCTTGATGGCACTTCTTAATGCAGTTCACACATATGGCATTACGGTCTGTGGTGTTACAGGTATGACATCTGAAGAAAAATACATCACATTGCGCATGAATCAAAAACTGATAAGCTGGTAAAAGTGGTTGGGGAGAGTGGGGGGGAAGAACAGTACTTAAGGAAAGGATATGCACAGGACTAAGACTTGAGAATTTTACTCAAACTTGGATTTCATGGCACACTTTTGGCCGTGTGTTTTGAAAAAAGTTCTGCCATGTAATCCCTTTAGGTTTATGTTCGTGGTAACCATACCTTTCCCTGAAGCTCGCAATAAATTAAAGGCAATGAAACTTGATTGAAATTTTTCTCTTGCAGGTGAGGGAAAACACACATTTGTCTTTTACTGACACAGCAATTTTTAGGGACCTTGCTAAAAGAACATGCGTGAGAGTATTTGAAAAACCTTACTGTAGGTGACTAAAAATAAATTGTTACCTGTAGAAGTCATGCATCGGATAGCTGGTGTAACTTGATATCTTATATAAACACTGGCCTCTACTGACAGCTTTTTCTATGGCATCTTGATTGTTCATTATTTTGTTATCTGTTAGGGAAAAAAAAACAAAAACCACTAATTATACCTCAGTCAATGAATACATTTACTTTTTATTATTATTATTTTTAAAGATGTTAGTTTTTTGCCCACCTTTTAAAGAGCTAAAACAATTAGGAACAGTTAGTGTTGTGCCTGCATTTTAGTTTTGGCATTTAAGCACATCAAATACTCAATTCCAGATGACAAGACAGGTGCCCAGACAGTGCAGTGCTGTCCTCAGACCAAAAATACTGCTGCTCTATGCACTTTGCATAAGCCATATGATAAGCTTTTGTTTAAATACTCTTTGTGAACTGGCTTGTGAAAACAGTTAGAGAAACCAGTTTAAGTTTTCCGTTCAGAAGTCTGAAAATCCAATGTCTGAAAGCCTATAGTCTACCATAAGGACTTTCATACATCCCTTCCAATAGAAAGTAAACCAGAATTAGGCCTGAAATTAGGACCACCTCCAGCATTTAAAAGATGCGTCCAATGACATAGTGAACTTGGTTATCCCTCCTTTATTCACATACTAGATCTTCTACCAAGTCCCGAAGCACACCTGACTGCTCCATCACAGCATTGACTGATGCCGTCAGTAAGCCCAGGAGCTGAGGCGTGAACCAGAGCTTATGTTTTGAGTTGGTACAAAGAAATACAGGGGACAGGCAGAATAAGCACATCCAAGCAGGTAAAAACTTCTGCAAAGTGAACGTTTCACTTCTAGAGTAACCTCCTGGAGGTTACTGCCATTCAGACCATCACTCCAAACTCCTCCAAAACGGCCCTGTCTCATGCACACTCCCTTACTAGACATGGACATTTTAGGTATATAAACTATTCCTATTTTCTGAAAAAGTGATTTGGGATCGTGAATACTCATGCTTTTAGATCCTAAAAGCCAAGTGAGGCATGCTTTTTTACTGGACACTTGCTTTCAGATTTGTGACAAAAGACTTACCATTATACTAGCTTAGAGTGTGAATCAGAGATGGGCTAAAACCCAGTGACCAGTTCAAAAACCATTTCGAGACAGAAGAGCTAATAACAGTTTTAATAATGATAGCAAAACCTTAAGTTACCTTTGAGAGTTTCTGGCTATCTGTCTAAAAATCTAAGATAGCTTAGCTTGGCTTACTACCTTCAGTTGAAAGGTTTAATTACAAATTTAGCTTAAAAACATGCCAGATCTGAACCCAAAAGTGGTACAATAACAAAAAAAAAAAAAGCACCAAATTAAAAAGTGCAAAGTGAACAAACAAAACCAAAGAAAGGCTCAGGCTCACCTTTCATTGTTACATTGACACCAGATGCTAGAAATAAACCTCCAAAGCGGTTGTTGAAAATCTGATTGCCTTCTAATGTTGCAGTTGCATGATTAGTTATTTCAATACCTTTTTTGGGTTGGGAACAGAGAAAAGAAAAGAAAGTGGGAATAGTTAGTTAGTCCTCAGCCATTGTGCATATTTGTACCTCTCTCATAAGCTGTGAGGGTTTGAGGGTTGATTTTGTGTATGTTTTTTTTTTTTTTCTTTTTATCATAAGCTCAGGGAAAAAGTAAAATGACATAGCTAGGAATTGGACTCTGAACCACTACAAAACTGAGGTTCAGATACTTGTTGAATCCTTTCAAAGAGCTACAGCTGGCATGCATGGTTTCTGGCAGTAACAATATATTACCAGTTTATCTGATAATAAAATGCTACTTTTATCAGGCATTTCCAAGGGGTATATGATTTCTGGGTGTTTAACCTACCATCTTCATGTATATGTGAAAGTTCTTGTGCACATACCTTACCTTTCTTAAAATATCTTTTTATTATATATATATATATTTTTTTTTTCAAGATAGGGACCTAAAAATCATTTAAATCTTAGCTTTTATCATTAACCCATGTCTTCCAAGTCATTTGTCCACGACTGATCGACAGCAACCTATCCTTCCCCCCCCTACTACACACAGAAAACAACACCTTTAGAGACGCCTTCTCAGAAAACTTGCTTCTTCTGAAAAAAAGATGGGAGAAAACTCAAGAATGTGATTTTAGTTGAAATGGAATAGAATGCAAGACGTATGGAAGTCTGATCATTAAGCAATAAATTACACAGAAACCATTATTAAACATTCTTCATCTCTTTTGGAGTCAGAAATGCTTATTTCAATAATTTTTCAAGTTTGTAGAATGAAAGTTAATCTTGAGATGCAATTCAAATCTCCTTAAAATGTATTTGCTATATGTTCCTTTGTTTTAAAGCAGTGATAAAATGTTCTAGACAGCTTTACCAATTACTTCTAAAATAAAATAGCAAAAAAAATATTTTACAGAAAAATGAGAAGGCAGAATGTGCATTATTTCTCAACACACGAGTAATTCCAGGACTACTGTAAAGATTTTTTGCTACAATTCTGAAATTATTTCAAAAATACACTGAAGGATATCCTGATTGCTTGTTAAAATGTCTAAGTGCTGTGGGGTAACGGAAGTCACAAATTCAGCTTTGTGAACAGCTTACTCTAAGCTCTAACACTTCAAAATTTGATTTGAATAACACAAACCTGCAGCAAATCCATCGAATATTCGATTTTTCCTTAGCACAGGGTGGCTGTTGGTGCTGATAAGAACACCAGCTTGAGCATTCCTGAAGATATCATTCTCTTCCAGAAGACCTATTACAGAACCAACAAACATTTTGGGTTATTAACATTTCCTTATCTGTAACCATTCTGCCAAACATATATTCCTTTCATTTGGGGAATACCCATCAATAGCACCAAAGTTAGTTTGTGATGCAAGTTTAAAGTCATTCTCAGTGTATAATTATATTAGGGTATTTTTTTCAGTGTACATAGTAGAATTTGGAAATGCATGCACTGTTACAGAAAATTCCTTTAAGTGCCATTTTATTTTTGTGGAAAGACTGAATCTTTTGACTTCACAATCTTTTCTTTAATTTTTCTAGCATCTTTCTGTTCTTGTCTTCTAAAACTATCATCCTGTCAACGCAAAGCTAAACTTGCATTTTTGTTATTGCAAGACTCTAAAATGCTTAAAATTAAATCTCATTTTAACTACAAAATATCAGAAGCTGTTTTCACACAACAAGCTGACACACGATAGTCAGAAGATTTTGGAAGAGGACCATTTCTAGATCTAACAGGTGTACAAAGATTCCTTTATAATTTTTTTTTTTTTCTCCTTAAATCGTTGACCCTGGCAAAACATGAAATGTTCATATGCAAGATTTTGGCTAAGTGACTTCAATTTAATACTGTCTCGGTGAAATGGCAAAGCTTACAAAAACAGATGAGATAAAAAGACTGTCTTAAGCAGCAATCTAACAGTCTTCTTGGATTAGATTAATTACCTCTCCGCCCCCCACAGAGTTCAGTATTAGTGATGTAATTAAGGCTAAAAAGCATCCATATATATCTGTTATAGCTATTTTATTACTTCAAAAGACAGGAGCTAGTTTTCTAAAGAGCACTTTAAAAAGGACACAGCTTAATCTGAAATTAAACTCTTATCCAGAATACTCAGCACATGCTAGTAAGGGAAAAAACATACCTCTTCCCCCATTAAATATACAGATGCCTCCATCTCTTCCATCATGAATTTTGTTTCTTCTTAGTGTAGGGTTACTGTCTGTTTTAATCCATACACCAGCCATTGCATTATCAAAAATTTCATTGTCTTCTATAAATCCAAGGCCTTAAATTGAAGGAAGTGCGGAAAAAAATATATATAAAAAAAAGAACAATAAATGAGAAGAGATAATATTGCAGAACATAAACAGTTCTGAATAAATGAGAGAAACAGACCTACCAGAATTATAAACAAGAATACCACCATTCTGACCTCCCCAGATCTTGTTGCGTCTTATTTTGGGGTTGCTTCCAGTTCTAGAGAGATACATACACACAGAAGTCATTTAACAAAGTTCACTATTTCTCAAGGCCAAAGATTTGAAGCACCTCTGTAGAAATGCCCAATGGATCTCATTGTTTGGAAACCTGAATAAGATACTGTATTTTCCAGCAGGCAAACAGGTTTTAATTTTTACATGCTTCATAGGTCACACCTTCTGGTCAAAAACCAGGCTATATTAGAAGCAATTCTTTATTGAAGCAGAGGATATTCAGAAATACTGAATTCAAAAAAAGTTATTTTTAGAAACTGAGTGACAAGAACAGGATAAAACAGCACAACACAATGTTTAGACATAAGAATCAGAATACATTTTACCTTATCTGAACCCCTGAGTACATGTGATTATAGATGTCATTGTCTTCTAGCACGCCATGTCCATTGTCATAAAAATAAACTCCAACCTAACATATAGAAAAATAAATTATGAGTTTGAAAGTAAAATATAAAAACGCAAAAGAACTTTCTTCTTTTTTGGCCCCCTTCTAACACACAAAGTAAAACTCACCTGTTTCCCGCTATGTATTCTGTTTCTCCTCAAGACTGGAGTGCTCCCCGTTGTCACCCAGACCCCAGCCAAAGTATTGCTGTAAACTTCATTTTCCTCAATCACACCTTGTCCTTTTTCATGCTAAATACAAGAAGTATAAGAGTCGAGAAAAACTGCTAACTGCAAATATTGTTTATCTGGTTGCACCCACCATCCCCAACATGGATTCTTTACTGTGGAAATATAATTCTCTTCTATTTGAGTATATATTCACACTATTAAAAAAAATAACATTACAATTTTGACTGTTTGTCATAAAATTATGAACACTCTACATATAAACCACCATATTTCAAGGCTCTGCCGTAGTATTTGCTAATGTCTGCTAGTTTTTGTTAGAAGAGGTACTTCCCCAGCACCATGCCATCAGATGAAAGCTGTGGCACATAGCACTTAAACCTACACCCAGCCTTGTCCACTAGACTGACAAAAAATTGCATGTCACTTTAAAGTGACATCTTTATCACATTTTTGTGCTTAAAAGCAAAGCAACAGTATGAACTGTTCTGGTTAGATCTGTCAAATGAGCAGATTAACACATGTAGCATTAGCTGAACATTTGGTAATTTCTGGTAGGAAAACATGCAAATATTTCTTTAAACAAAATCTGACATGGCTCAAGATGGCCTGACAGCTCATTGTGCTTTATTCCTCACTTTTACAATACATGCCTGTAAAGCACCTGCAACGCATATCATAACTTCAAGGCAAAAAAAAATAAATCTGAGGTTACTGAATATATGTAAATGCGTAACACGCAAAAAAAGCTGAACAGATTTCTAAATTTATTTTTTAAAAAAGCTTTTATCCAACAAGTGAAGTTCTGCCATCCCATTTTAAATGGTGTACTCTGTAACAGAAATAATTTAGTAACACTTGTAAGAGCCTTAATCTTCTAAGTACGAGCACCAGCTTCAGCCTATTACAATTAACCTAAGAAATCTAGTCATTGTCAGTACAAACATTTTACGTATAATATACACTTTGGCAACGTTTCTATGAACAGAAATTAAGTCTGCATGTCTGCTTGTGGGTCATGCTTACCACGTAAATTCCACCATGCTGACCATCATGAATCTTGTTGTGTCGAACTATGGGACAGCTGTTCGTTCGAATCTGTATTCCTGCTAATGCATTACCTAATAACAAAAATGGTATTTAATACAACGCATATGCTCATTTTTCTCTGAATTCAAGATGCAATAATCAAATCAGCTTACCGTAAATGTCATTTCCTTCAATAAGGCCTCTTCCATCACCGAAGATATAAACACCACCTTGATTCCCATTAAAAATTGCATTGCCCCTAAGAAACGAAAGAATTGACATTACGAAATTGTTATAATAATAGTACACAATATATAATGTCTAGGACTGTATAGTACCCAGACTTGAAATATTTTTTTTCTGTGTCTTTTCAAGAAATACGCCCTTCCAAATACACATGCAAATTAAAAAACACAGTTCGGTCAAACACAGACAGTAATCTCATTTTTACGTATACAGGAATATTTTCAGTTCATTAGAAATAAATGAAATAAGGTTGCACTTTTCCCATTCCAATCAACTCTCTTATTCTAAGTAGTAAAATATCAATAGGGAAAACAATACCTTATTGTTGGGTCACTGTTTGAGGTAATCCATACACCTGCAAAATTGTTTGCATAGATTTTGTTCTCTATGAATTGTCCTCTTCCTTTTTCATGAACATAGATTCCTCCAGTCTGGCCATGATGAATTTCACACCGAACCACTGTAGGATTGGCATAGGCTTTAACTTCAAAACCCGCTATCCTGTTTCTATGGATGTTGCAGCTTTCGAAATAACCCTTAAGACACAAAATATACAATGTTTCCCATAAATGTCTTTTCTCAATTGAAGGCCGAACATCGAGATGTTATTCTCTCTCCCCTCCAAACACCATGGTCATTTAGAAGGAAACAGTATCAAAGCTGACAAAACATCAGCACTTACAAGGCTAATGAAGACAGCTACTGTCACTATATCCTGTTTTTCCCGGAAAATAAAATACTGTTTCAAAGACACTCCGTAGTGCTATTTATTAGTACTGATTGAATTACCAGTAAAAATGGCAACTCTGGATATAGCACCTCAAAGAGGACTGAATATCAAATTTCTTTAGCAGCTACAAAGCCCACACGTCTAGTATCTGAAGGACAGTGTTAGACGACAACGGGCTCTTTTTTTCCAACCACATATATATTCTGTACAAATATAATTAATTTAGGAAGAAGCGCCCTAAAATTCTTTGTAATGACTGGTCAGAATAAATGCATATGGCTGTGGGAGATAAGTAACATTTCCACTGCTTGATAGTAACTAACCTCTTCTCCCTTTCTTCAAGTCTGAGCTGCCAATGAATAAACTCTCCCTCCACCCCCACGCAGTTACACACTTCATTTAGACACTGCAGTAGTATGTGTCAATTATAAAAAAGCAAGAATATATGCAGTTCAAGGAAGAAATCAAGACAGTGTGTGCTTTACCCTACTTTGAGGACTGCAGACAGGAAAGGGACTACATTGATTAAGCAAGCTCCAAAAAAGTACTATCAGTATACATGGCTTGGATCCTCAGGCCTGTGTGGTAAGTCAAATGGAAAATGACTGTTTTTTGTAAATACTCAGAATATATTTCAAGAATTTAGGATTAGGTCTGGTCTCCAAGTGAGATGAGACATTTTCAGAATTCTTGAAGATGCCACACAATAACAGACAGGGGAATGTAAACAAGATCTCTTTAGAAATACACCCTTATGCCAACAGGCAGCCTTCTGTGATTCTCATCCCCAAAGGAAACACTATTTTCTCATTTTTGTTTGAAGAGAGGCTGTATATGAAGCTTAGGTAGGATGACAACTTGGTATTAAAAAAGCTTCATCCTCTTCATGGTGGAATACATCATTTCAATTAAGATGCTACTTCATGGTCTGGTATCTTTTTAATTACTTCACAGATTATCTTTGAGTGCTAAATATGCTGCAACTACGAAAACTGCTTGGGTGAAAGAAAAAGGGTACATAAGGTGTGCTTCATCACAGAAATCGCAAAGAAGCTGCGAACAGGGTTGCTTAATATAAAAAAAGGCTCTGTGATTAGTAACAAAGGAGTAAATGATCACAGAATCATAGACTGGTTTGGGTTGGTAAGATCTTTAAAGATCATCTAGTCCAATACTCCCTGCCATGGCCTGAGACCTCTTTCACTAGAACAGGTTGCTCAAAGCCCTGTGACACTGTGTAATTCCAGTAATGGGGATGCACACAGGAAATAGATTACAAAAATACCAAGTCTAAGCAGACTCAAAATACTATTTCTGAAGCAGAAAGAATCACAGAATCACAGAATTGTAGGGGTTGGAAGGGACCTCAAGACATCACCGGGTCCAACCCCCCTGCCCAAGCAGGTTCCCTAGAGCAGGTTGCCCAGGCAGGCGTCCAGACGGGCCTTGAATATCTGAAATATATGAAAAGCTGCTAATAAAAAAAAGCTTCATAATATATGAAAGCTACTTTTAAAACATTAAGAAGTAGTCTCCGTACAAGATTTATTTAAAATACCAGGCAAGGCATTAGCTGCAGGCACAAAATGACAGTTACAATGACAGAAAGGCTGCTATGTGGGTAAGACAACACTGGCGTAACCTGTTAAGACCCGACCAGAGAAAGTAATTGCAAACAAACACACACCACAGTAACTGTAGTGTTGATGCTTCCACGCGCTACTTAGCATACAAAGTGTATGTGACAGCAAAGATCCTTTCCTGCAAAGTTGGACAAGATCAGGAGACTTTTTACATCAAGACTAATTCAGGAATTCATTTTGTTTGTGCTTTCTGCATTTTATCCAGTCCAACGAATACTGCTTTGAAATATATTTAGGTTAAATTTTTTAATTGATGCAATTTTTTTCACTTTTTTTTTTCCTCAGAAGAACTTTTCTGTATTTTTATACTTTTTTTTCTTATTTCAAGAATAACAGTATTACAGAAATGCAGACATCTCACATTATTGTTTGAAAAATATAGGTATTCAAAAAAAAGGAAATCATGCAAATTTTAAGATTTCCTAAATATTTACTGAAACTCATAGTCTCAATAGGGCAAGAAAAAAAAGACCAAGATAGAAAGAAGAACTGCTAAAGAGTATCTGTCTTTGTATTGACTTAATTAAATATATAATAAATGTGACTGACAACATAAAAATATATGTTCATAAAAATTTGCCTACCAAAGTCTGGAATGGTCTCTATTTGAGAGTTGGTGGATTTTATTAAAAAAAAAAAAAAAACAGCATAAAGAAAAACATATTCAAGATGCAGAACAAACCCTTTATTTTTAGGGGATAGGAAAAATTTGCTATTGCAGCAAAAGGCCAACTGAATTTTTATGTACTCCACATAGAAACTAGCAAAAGCTTCATTACCATTTTTGGACTACGTAAACACTTCTTTAAAATGATCTGATTTGTAATATTTAAAAGAATGAGTGCTATATTTCTCATTTGGGAACAAGGAAAATGAAGACCTATGCCTTGCTCTCAACTACAAATTACAAAATTATGTTAGCTTATTCTTACAGTACATTTGAACGTTCTCTGTTGTTTGCATACGATGATCAAATACAGTTTAGTCTGGCAACTTGTCTCAGGCACCTGGCAAGAGACATCAGTGTAAGACACTGAGGGATGCCAGGGCCATTGCCGCATTTTTAATGCCTGTTTGTTCAATGTTTGGCACAAGCCCTAGCAAACAGCAGAATACTGCTGGTTTAGAAATAAGAGGTTAAGTTTCTACAAGCATCAAAACACAAAGAACAGTCTGAGAACATGAAAGTGAAAAACAAAGCACTCTTTAACCTTTCAGAGTCAGCGCTGCAGTACAGAAACCCACGGAAAAATAACGTGTAGGGTAGGAATTTGGTACTGGAATGCACTTATCCTGCTTCACAGTTACAACCAACCAAAGAAAGATATATACAGCCAAAAATACCACATGAGAAGCAAGAGAAAAAGTATAGAGAAAATCCACTCATTTGGTAGGTATGTAGGATTTGTATCTGAAAAATACCGTGTCACTTAAAGGATATTTACATTTTGCAATGGTGTTACATCATCATCTCTATCGCTGGCCTGATACAGAACAGAGGACTCTGAAAAAAGCAGGCTTCGAGATGGAAGGAGGCAGGGGGAAATCTTTCAAAGGAATTTATGACTAAGAAGCATTTCAATAGTGGAACTAGGCCACTCTTAAGGATATTATATTGTAAAAATTGACCTGTTTTTCCTCCTACTTATTGAAATACTTCCCAAATATACAGGCCAATGCTGCTGCATTCCTCCCCCTCCCTTTTTTTTTAAACTCTAAGTATCTCAAAGACTGCATTGCTCTGCACATTTAACCATAGTTAGTATGTGAGACAAGAGGATCATCCCTCTTATTTGCAGCTAAGATAAATATTAACCACATTCTCTTTAATATGCTACTGTTTCTTTTATATAAAAAGGCAAAATGTCTTTGTATTCCGTTTTGCTTGTGAAACCACGTTGATCACAGTGTTAGAATAGATAGTATTAGTATAGACTGTGTATTCATTCTAGCTGGAAGAAAACAAAACACTTCTGTTTCCAATGAATCAAGTGAGCACAATCTAGTTTTATTATTATTACTATTTTACAAAAACATTTCAGTACTCATATGCTAAACACTTATAATTCAGTACTTAAACCAGAAGCTTATCCTAGCCAGATTTTCAACCAACCCTCAAGCCTATGCACACAGACAGCTCCCCTCTGGGAATTACTGAAGCATTCACCTTTGCCAGCCTTCCTGTAGCTGAAATAATTTTATTACATGTTTCAGAGCCTGTTTAAGTCTTGGAGGGATGTATGGATATAGGTATCCATTGAAGTGGATTAAGAGTGCTTATACAATACATTAATACAGCTTAGATGAGGCAGTGGCAGCCTGCAAACACTGAGCTACTATAAAACAAAGACATAACGTCTTAGGTTTGCCATCACTCTTTGCAAAATGCCTACACAACTACATTTCTAGAACACATATAATGTTTAAAAAACATAAATCTGCCAGAGGGCTGCTAGAAGGGAGCTCTGTGCTGGTGTAATATTGCCCAACACAGAGCAAATGTGCTCCTTAGGGTGTAACAGAGAACGGAGAAGCACCACCTAACAGAGCAAAATCCTACCACATTTAAACTTCTGCTAGCCAGAAGATTTTCACAGAATGGTTTAAGTGGTGAGGGACCTCTAGAGGCCATCTGGTCTAATGCCCCTGCTCAAGCAGGTACACCTAGAGCAGGTTGCCCAGGACCACGTCCAGATGGCTGTTGAAGATCTCCAAGGAGGGAGACCCCACAACCTCTCCAGGCAACCTGTGCCACGGCTCCATCACCTTCAGAGGGAACCTCCTGTCTTCCAGTTTGTGCCCACTGCCTCTTGTCCTGTCGCTGGGCACCAATGAAATGAACCTGGCTCCACCTTTCTATCCTTTTCTCAGGTATTTATAGACATTGATAAGGTCCTCCCTGAGCCTCCTCTTCTCCAGTATGAAGATTTTATGCCAGCTGCAAAAACAACAGCAGTACACATCCTGATTAACTTATGGTGAGACCAGGAAGCTGCAAATCAAACTGCTACAACTAGTACTGCATTGCTCCTTTACTCCTACTTCCCCAACAACTTGGGTGGAAAGGAAAAAGGCATCAGTAGTTTGTGTACACAGTCCATCTTTTGTTAGTACTATCTACAGACATAACTCTCATCAAAAACCCAACCAAGCCTGAGCTAGAATTAAAGCAACATAACAAGTACTTACAAAGGCAGGAAGATGCCCTAACTAAAGGAAAAAAGACCCACAATTTAGTGAGCATAGACACACTTGGGGATCAAAATATGGATCTTCTAAAGTCGTCTGCTTCTCTTCTTCCTCTTTCCCATGATAAAATAACATGGATTTTTTGGGAAAGTTTGCTATGTTGCGTTTACCATAATTGCATTTAGTATCTATAGAAAATATGGAAATCCATTTCCCAAAATAAAGGTCTTATTTTATTCAATCAGGAATCTGATACCTAGCCAATACTCTCCCAAGACACAAATAGTAGAAAAACCTCATGTAAAAAGTTCAGCAGAAAAGTTAAAGCAAATTAGTACCTGAATTGACACATTTAATTTAAGAGTAAGATTACTTTAAAATGTTGGACTATTGTTTGTTTGGAGCAAACACTGAGTGAGTATAACTTAAAAATTATTAACTAACACAGTTAGGTAACTGAACATACTAAATCTGGAAGGAGAGTATGATAGTAAGATGAAATACATGGAGGCTATGGAAGGAACAGTAGATCCGAAGGTCATAAGATGAGTGAGAAAGTGCAATGAGAAAGCAGAGGTCCTGTCTGCACCCAAGCTACGTTTGTATTAGTGTGACTCGGGACTCATCTTTCTCAGCTAGTCAAAGCCATTAGTGTTCAATGTGTGCATTTTTACTAGTATTATCTTTCTTGGAAACTAAGATCTACCAGCAAAATTACAACTTAGATGATAACAGACATTTACTTACAAAGAATAACAGGCTACCTATTCTGTTATCTAACAGAGCATCTGTTGATAGAATATGCTAACTAATTACGGTCTTCTCACCAAAAAAGAAGCCTAACATATTTAGTCACAACTAGTCAAGTGCTGTGTCAGGTAGTGGCTAGGAACAAAATGTATGGAAGGGAATATGCAGTAGTATCTGACAGTACATAACACATGCACTGGGTTTGGCTGACCTTCTTCTTCAACAGTGTTCTGAAATTAAGTCTGTTAAAAAGGAGGCTTTCGTTCCGACAGCAGCTGTTTATCTACAGCACCTTTAGAAAAGGAAGCCCTAAGCAACTGCCTATGTAGTTTATCATTCTCTACAAATCCCTATCAAGCAGTACACAACTCCTACAACAAGATAATCAAATTCTGTGCTACCAATGTTAAGGTAAAAAGGAATCTTTTTTTTTTTTTTTTTAACACCACTTGATCTGAAAGCAAGCAGCATTAACCTCAGTAGCCCTCATTTAGCTCATTTAGTCTGACATTTAGTTCACTGTACTTGATTCACATTCTGTACTTTTAATGTGCAACTCACATTTGTGCTCATAATTATAACAAAAAGTGACCAGAAAAAATCCTGCCATTTTTGTCAGCTGAGGGGGGGAGGGGGGACAGGGACTAGGAGTTCAGCATTCAAGCAGGAAAAACAATGATTTGGCACTGTTTGGAAGACATGCAGAGTATTTTGCCAAAAACAAATGAGCAAATAATCTTTTACTTGAATGGCAAAAATCCATTCTGCTTTCTATTTCAAGGAATACGCACAGTCATTACACATTAGTTTATATGCACATAGAAAGTATCACCTTCATCCCACAGAAACATTTTTATGAAAGAATGCACGAATTCTGAAGTAAAATTTTGTGATAAAATTCGACAACTAAGTCTGTGCTAAAATGAGTCTTCTTTCCAGAGAAGTTGGGCATACCCTGTTTCGGTGATGTACATTAAAATAGGACTGGTTAAGTGTCCACACAGCGATTTATTATGCTTTCAAATCTTCTAGCACCTAAAGGTACAGAATCCTACAAGAAAAAAATTAGTTTTGTTCTATTTTGAAAGAAAAAGAACAAAGTGATAGTGTAAATGTAAGCCTACCATTTATACCCTACTTCAAGAGGTATTTTATCACTTCAACAT
The DNA here is from genome assembly GCF_964211835.1 of Anser anser. Classification (NCBI taxonomy): domain Eukaryota; kingdom Metazoa; phylum Chordata; class Aves; order Anseriformes; family Anatidae; genus Anser; species Anser anser. The sequence continues at coordinate 105,533,854 of NC_139722.1, forward strand.
AATTCAATATAAGAGGCTGCCAATCAAATGCAAAAAGTACTTAAATCTCTCAGCTAAAACTATCTTTAAAATGAAATTGGCCACGGAAGGGCAAAAGAAGCAGCAATAGGCATATTTTTAAATAACTATTCACATGTAAAAGCATGTTTTTTAAAAAATATATTTCCTCAATAATGAGCAAAGTCTGAAGACTTCAGCTATGCAACGTCATCTATCTTTCTTCAAAAGAAGAAAATAAACGTTACCATGCCATGGTCAAAAGTGAAAACGCCAACATCACGTCCATGATGAATGTGATTCCGTCTGATAATGGGATTTCCATGGTTTTTAACCCAAATTCCTGCTAATGCATTGTTGGAGATCTCGTTGTCCTCATATATTCCCTGGGAAATAGAAAAGTAAATTAAGATGGGAAACATAAACAGTAAACAATTTTATCAAAGTAGAAGAATTGATTCAGAAAATACCTGTGCATGGTCTGTAATGTAAAGTCCAACATTTTCACAGTCGCTGATGTTACAGTGTTTAATAGTAGGACAAGCTCCCTGGCCACTGACACATACTGCAGAGCCAACTGAAAGAAAACAGTACAGTTACCATAGCTTCAAAGCACAGTGCATCTATAAATAGTCTGGCACCAGTCTTGCAAGAAAAGTTAGCGTGAACTGATATTTCAAAAAGATCTGCCATGCGCAGTGCCAAAGCACTGCAAGCCACTGGTGGAAAAACACCTGCGTCATCATTTTGTAGATACAAAAATCTGAGGCAGGAGTTGCTTTTTAAAATCACTCTTCCCAGGTTATGCAGCAGCATATAACTGCCAGAATAGACAACAGTTTCTGTAATAACTCATGTTTATGAAAGTTCTCATTTGTTTCCCCACAGCCCGTCCACTGTATACCGTTAATATTTGTATACAAAAGACAAAAGAAATATAATAAAATTCTTTGATAATTCCTGCCTTCTTTTAATTCCGTTTAACCCTTCAGAACCCAGTACTTCCAAAGCCCAAACAAGTAACAACACCGTAGCATATGCAGACACCCTGTTTAACTCAATACAAGCAGCACCAGCAGCGCAAGGTAGAGCACAGAACTACACCCCAGCAATCCACACATCTCTTCCCAGTTGAATTACAACGCTCCTTGCTGCAGCTCCTTGGGTGATTTTACCTAACATGCTATCTATTACCCAGAAAACAAACTCTTCAGGGAGCTAGGACTCAAACTGCTCAGGACTTCACCAGACCAGCTCAATTCCCTCCTTTCCATGAGGAATGAAAACATGCAGTTCTGCTCCATGGCAGATTCACAGCGATTTCAGAATGGTAACATTTCATCTCAGCATATCTGGCCTACATAACACACGCCTTCCCTTCAATTAAACACCACTAAATAAGCAAGCTGGTACATGCCCTATTAGTAAGCTTTCGTATTACTTCAAGCATACCACAACAACTAGCCTTTAATAATTCATAGACTCATTCAGGGAGCTGCTTTTGTAAAATCCTGAAGAAATCATTCTGGTTGTCTGATCTGACCGTATGAATAATACAGACTGCAACACCTCCCCGGGTTAACTCCTGCTTCGATTCTAGTAGCTGGAATGTCAGCACACATCTTTCAGATACACTTAGTTTTGATTTGAAGGTTTTCAACAATTGAGAAACCACCTAAAGCTTGTTAGAGCTTGTTACACACTTGTTACCCTGTGAATTTACACTTCGGTTTTTAATCTGAATTGTCCCAGTTTCAGTATCCAAATATTGGGTACAGATATGTTGTATACAGAAAACTAAGGCATGTATTTAGTGCAAACAACCTATTCCCTCAGTCTGCTCGTTGCAGAAGTAACAGTTTGTGATCAGTATGCATTTCATTATAAATGAGTTCTGCTGTATCCTTTAGGACTTTTTGTTGACCTGTTTCTGAATTTTCAACGTGTTGCCATGGGCACCAGCAACAAGAGGACTTGACCTTAACCAGGACTAAAGATGGGCACAATACAACCCGTTTCCCCTCAATATTCCCCCATGCCTAACTAAGCATCACATTAGTTCTTTGGACCACTCAGCTACATGTGGGTTCGTATTTAGCTGTTTACCTACAATGACTCCTAAAGCTTTTCCCAGGAACACAGCTTCCCAGGATAGAGGTTTATCACTTGCACCCAACGGGCTGTTCCTATTTCCTAGTTACTTTGCATTTTTCTGCATTAATGTGAATATTGTTTAAGAGAGCCCATGTTACAAAAAGGGTACAGCAACACATCCTCCTGGTTATTTGTAACACCCTAAATCATCATCTACAAACTTCATCAGTTATATGTTTTATATTCTCTGCAAGTCATTGATAATGTTAGAGGGGCTTGAAGTCAAGAAGCCATCTTTGAAAAAGCCACAAAGTCATAAAAATAACTTGCGGGGTAATTATAATCTATTCAATGTGTGCTATGTTAATTCTGTGGAATTCAGATGCTTTAAAGCAGTGCAAGATAAATTTGAGTGTCTTTGAGGGATCTACATAGTTTATATTGGGACTGCTCCCTTCTTTTACTCAGATGAAGTCATCAAAAATGCTAACAGTATAATGCAACCATTAACATTTTCTGTAGTTATATTTGTTTCGATCATTAATTTTAACTCTTGACTGACCATCCACCTGTATTCACCGTCTCCTCATTCTATCCATGATCAGTAAGCAGTATTGTTTGCCATATTTCATCCTGTTTAGTGTTAGTATCCCACCTCTCTCCCACCCACCCCCAACAGGTTCTCATTCACCACCCAATCCAGGCTTCAAGTTACTGTTTATACCTAAGAGGAGTTCAGAAGATTTCTTGGCCCATTCTTTAAACTCTTCTATGATTTTAGAATGGCTGTTTTTACAGCTGTTTAACCTCATCCATGGTTACTGTCAGAGTAGAACGTATCTCATTATTCCTCTAGGGTATGAGCACATTTATCATTCCTACCTATTCTCATTAAATATAGAGCAAAAATTACACAACACTTCTCAAATTCTTCCGTATCTATGACAGATCAGCATCATTGCTAGAACTTCAAGTTCAAGTTTTCCAAGTTAGGGCACAATCACTGTCTCTTCTGAATAATTTTTCATCTTGTTTTTTAGTTTTGTTTTGTTTCTCTTGTGGGAAGACAACGGGACATTTCTGAAGGGCTACTATTTTGTTGAGGGGAAGAATTTCCCCGTTTCTTACAATTCCTAGTTGCTTCCAATTTATATTAACTGCTAATAATCTCTCCTTTCTTGTATCTCCTAATTGTTTTCACTCCTTTTCCTCTACCTCTTGCATGACATTAAGGAATTGTGCATTTTGGGGAACCCAGTAAGATGTTCTAAAAGTGTACCTCTATCACATTTTGATTATAAAAGCACTCTTCATTCTGACTCACTTCACTGGACTTATTGATTGGGTGAAATTGGTTCTTTAGAAGGACCAAGCACATCTTACTAGTTTAGGCTTTTTTTATTTTGCTTTTAACTTAGAATATAATGATTGCACACAAAAACAATACTTTAAATAAATAAATGAGGCATATTGCCATCAACTTTTGGTTTTGTCTGTCAAGATGAAAACCAATCCAGATTTCTTCTGCAATGGATGCAACAGAATATCTAGACTCAGGATCTTCCCATTTAAACTTTATTTTAAAATTTCAAAGATAGTTTGGACTGGCAGTAAGAGACCTCCAGCTGAAATCACTTACACAGCTCCCATCTTTACATATTACATAAAGAATTTAACATATAACAATATAACAATCTAGAAACAGGCTTTAATGCAATTAGATCTACAGAAAGGGTATCAAGCATGTACTAGGAGAGAGATTCTGAATGTTAATGGATCAATATTTCAGAGATGCCATTGACTTGGAAACAGTAAATGGCTTTTTTGGCAGACTGCCACTTTTTTTTTTTTTCACACACACAATACTTCCTGAGTAGATTATAGCATGGCTTGGTAGGATTAAAAAGTCAATAAAAATTAATAATCAATAAGTGTTGACAGCATAGCCTGCCCACAGCCTGCAAAATTGACCAGAAATGTTAACTTTGGAGCAGAGAAGCAAAAATACAATGCAGCAGAAATTCAGAAGTCCAGAGGGTTGAGGAGGGCAGTAGTCCAAAATTATCGGAAACAGTTTGTTATAATAAACAGTGGCCATAAAAATTGAATCTTAACTTTAATAAACATTTTTCACAAGAACATCAAGACCTACTGGCTTATGTTCCATGTCCAATACATTCCAAGCATGTTCCAACACAAAGCCATGCAGTTCTTCAAACTACTTCTCTAAGCAAGTGGAACGTGTTCCAAGAAATTAGAATAAATTCCTCTCATTCATTATCAGAGTACCCAATATTGGTATAGAGAAACTTAAAGAATAAATTTGTTTTGTTTACTTCAGCTTCCCCAATATTTAAGATACAAAAAGTAAAATAAAAGAATCAAGATACTTTGAGTAGCTAGTTGTCCTTTGTTCTTCTTCATCTTTAATACTTTCATATACTAGCTGATCTGTCTCCAGAAAAACAGATGATCACAGAATCGTCTAGGTTGGAAGAGACCTCCAAGATCAACGAGTCCAACCTCTGACCTAACACTAACAAGTCCTCCACTAAACCATATCACTAAGCTCTACATCTAAACATCTTTTAAAAGACATCCAGGGATGTTGACTCAAAGCACAGAGCTGACCATAAACGCAGTAGTGTTTTGCAGCCTGTAACCTCCAAGAAAGAGCATGTCTTCCTTTACAAGGCATACACAAGGAATCCTTCCCTTCCGCTCTCCTCATTACAGTTCCCAGTAGATTTTCCTTGTTATTGTACCAGAAAAGGATGGTTTCATGTCTAGTTGAAGATCTCATTGCTTCCCTGCCTTTATGTTGAGCTGAGCAACTATTATGCACAGCCTGCTGTGTAGATCCATTCCATTTCACTAGCTGAACATAAATATGTTTATATTGTGATTTCCATGCAAAGACTCAGTATCTTAGTTCTCCTACACCTCTTTTTTCTGATGCTCCAATTCTGTTTTATCTGCTTTTTTTCCAAACGCATAGATGTTACCATGTCTTGTCATTGTGAACTGTCATGCCTCATTTCCAGTGACTACGAACTGACATCCATCTTCTCAGACCTTCACTGCCTCTGACCCTTTCTTTCCAGAATCTCAACTACTGTTATTTCTCAAATCAGGTGGTATAAGTTTCTCATCATCTCTGATGCTGAAATGAGTGTCAACCTTCCACACTGTATTTCTTCTGTCAGTATAGCTAGCAACTCTCATGCTTATGTCAAATCTCTTCCACTCCTGTCAAGAAACTTAAGCACAGTAGTTACAGCTCATGACTGTTTCAGTGCCATCAAATACCAATACTGCATATTGCAGTGAACCTGACGTAAAGTCCCACGTATGCCCCCTTCAAATGTCATCTCCTGCCAGCTACAACTATGCATATCAGAAACAACTAAGTTTTATATAAGAACACTCCTGTCATTTCTCGGGTTTTAAACTAAGTGCCCAGTGAGTCCGAACTGACTCAAACAGAAGACCAAGCATGTGTCATCACAAAGGTCTTAAGACATCAGTAAATCACCAGAATGATGCCGTTTCAAGGCAAATAAGGTTTTCAGACCCGTATTAAACACCTGCATAAAAGAATACGGCAATATGGATCATAGTTTGTGTACTCCTTCTATGCACACAGGTTAGATTAGTCAACTTTAAACAGAGTGTTAATTTCAAACAATAAAAAGCCCACTAACCCGTACAAGTACTTCGAATAATACAGTGATCTATAATTGGACTGCAATTCACGGTAATCTCTAAGCAGTGGTGTGCATTGTGGTGCTGAGCAGATTTGTCATCAGGATTGAACTGAAAAGGAAAACAAATATAATATTTATTGGTTCAGGCATTGAAACAAAATTTTTAAAAGCTCCACTCAAATTTGATATTCTTACCCTGATTGTCATATATCCAACATAGGCATCTTCAGAACCCTCCATAAAAACGAAGGTGGAATCTCTAGTGTTTTCTATTATAACTTTATCTGCTACTTTTCCAGGAGCTGTAAAACATTAAGAAATTTACATTTTAGTGTATGTGAGTGAAAATAAATTCTACAGAATTCTATTCAAAGCAACAACAAAAGAAAATGAACGTGATTCATGGCACAAAAATCTTGATGTCAGAAGACCTTGACAACAGTGAATTTCAAAGAATGGAGAAACTAGTCTTAAATGATCTTGTACCATTTTATTATTTAATAACATGAGAAGATCTTCTCTTGTATAGAGCTAGTTTTTCTGAGTTCAGTTTATTAGAATTTCTAGGAAAATTGAAAACCACAAACTGAAAACCTGTACAAGAACAAAAACAAAGACAGTAGCAACAAAATACCAACACGTTTTCTGAATACAAACTGAAGAAACCGTTCAACAAACCTGGATTCCAGTCTAGATACTAGTCTAGATGCACTGTAATTCTGTTATAAAATACAATTTAGTTTGGTATTCTAAACTTTTATTAAAGCTAAATACATACATTCCACCACTAATTTGAACCAATTTAAGCATCTACTTAGTAAGCTGTTCACGACCTACATGTGACCCCTCAATGCCTCTCAAATGTAAGATTCAATGTTTAAATCATTTCTTCGTTTACAAGAAAATCTTGCATACCTAGACTGAACTCTACTTCTGAAAACATACAGAGAATTTTTCAAAATAGTTCATTTACAGTTTCCCACAATCTGGAATTTGATTTCCCATACGTTAACAGCAAGGCTCTGCTATATTCTTTATCCTTAATCTGAAGGGAAAATAATGTTTACATTGGTATTACAAAAGCCAGCAGAGGGAGCACAAGTTAACAGTCTTAGTGGCATAAATTCAGTGATACTTATTCACACGCAAGAGTTTGTCCAGTTCAAAACTGCACATGAAATATGCAAACCAGAAACCTTCATATATGAAATGCAAACGTGGAAGTTTCACATATTAGAGCAAGCTATGGGAATGATTTGGAGTTGCAACTCTGAAACAAGAGATATGCAAATGTGACAGATATTTGCCCTAAATTCAGTTTTTTTTTTTTTTTTTTTTTTTTTTTTTTTTTTTTTTTTTTTTTTTACTGAAGAGCCTATTCACAGCATTTCTCACCAGCAGATCTTTTTCTGTTGTCTGTTGACACCAGGTACAGACAAGTGGTATGTCCTGTTCTTTAGCACTCAGGCAGAAAGGTGCCAGTCAGAATGAAGCAATATTTACATAATTACCCAGCTTGTTCTTACTACTTAAAAGCCAGATCTCTGTTTTCACTACTGCAGAGCTGCAAATGTTTTCAAGTAGTCCAATCTAGCTCTTTGTACCACTATGCACTTAGCAATAGCCAATACCTAAAAGAAGCTGTATGTTGTCACACAAAATGCTTTGCTGTGACCTGTTAACGTTTCTATTAGCTGTTTTTCTCCATCACACAAATGCATTGACATATATACATTAGTACACTTCAGCACCTGAGAAAGAATGGCCACACAGTACTGCAGCCAAACTAAAACTAGAAAATGAAGTGTGGTCCATGGCAGAAAATAAGAGCCATAAATCAATATCGGAATTGTGTTCAATCCCAGGGAGCAAGGAGAATTTGTACTTTGGATGCTCTGAAACACTACCTAAGCAAAGCAGATAGATCTGTGGAATTGTGTTTGGAAGTGCTTGCCATACTCTTGCTTGAGGTTCTCTACAGGCATCTCCTTCCTCTTAGCACAGAAGAGAACTTACAGGTCTGAGTTTGGGTGGTCCCAAAATGTCCAGTATGGAACATCCCAATTAGTAAGACCAGTGCATTTAGATGTCCCACCAGGAAAAGACCGAAAAGGGAAAAGGGCATGTTCAAGGACTGATTTTATTCTAAATGCAAAGAAATACTCTGAATAATTCTTTTGCAAAGATGCTGCAAACAAACATCTCCATTTCAACTTTTGGCTTAGAATACTTTACAAGAGAGAAACCAAAAAAAAGAATGGAAAAAGAAAGAAAAGTGCCACTAGTGTTATAATCAAGCAAAACACTGCTCTTATGAGTTCTACTTTGCCATAGTCCAAGGGAGACAATACCCCACAGGATCAGAGTTGGTTCTCAGTTTAAGGACCAAAATGTGACAATTTAAAAATAATTTAACAGAAAGCCTATGATAAGAGACTGCCAAAAGGAATTAACTGGATGTTGCCTCAGAATTATTAAATGCCTAAAAAAGGAAGTTTTCAGTACATTAACAGGAAAAAAGCAATAGATTCTACAGCAAATAATTGTTATGACCCTGTTCAATCACATCAGGCAAAAGATGCCGAGATCCTTTTAGATCTTGCAGCATACAAAATCTATGAAAAGGATACAGCTCTAAGCTTGGCTAAAATATTTTCAATTCAAAGATACAGAACAGGTATCTAAAGAAGAGTTCAGTCATATTGAAGTTCTTTCTTGACCACAGGAAGTATCTAATTATGACAGTCTACACTATTTTAGATTCTGCTACCCTTAAAATTACAATCATTTCTATTATTGTCACTACTGCTTTTTCATGATTGGAAAAAATCCTTTGATAATCCCTTTTTCACTTACTTGCACATTATGTAAGTGAAGTGGAAAATAAAGGAAAAAAATGAAAGCTGTATCTCCCAAAATACAGAAAAACATATATAGCTAAGACTGTCAGATCAAGATACCTGTCTGGACAACTGCTGAAACAGTTAAGACAAGACGTTTCTCATCTTGAGTGAGTTGAGCACTTCATGGAAGGCCTGTACTCCTGCATATATCCGACTCCCTACCCCACCACTTGTTTTCCCCTCCAAACCCTGGACAATAGAACTTATTTTTTAAGAAGTTCATAGGCGTTTTTGTCCACGGAACTGGATGCATCCGTTTCCTAAGAGACAGTCTACTCTTGCGCCTCCTACTTGAGAGTTCAGATAAACCACATTACTAGTAATTTAATTTCCTTTACAACAAGGTTATTTACCCAGTTGATCAAGGGAAACCAGTAGATGGGATTTTTTTCTTTTAGATTTCAAAGCTTTTGATACTGTCTCTCACAGTATCCTTCCAGACAAGACATCCGGCATACAGCGAGACAAGTACATAGTATGGGTTGGGCTCAAATTGATATAGTAAATGGGGTTACGTTAGGCTGGTGGCCAGTCACCAGTGGGGTTTCCCAGGGCTCTATTTTATGGCCAGTTCTCTTCAAGGCTTCATTTATAAAAAAGATCTGTACGCAGGGCTCAAACACATACAAACTCAGCTTGCAGATGATACTAAACTAGGAGGAGGTGTTGACTCCATTGAGTATAGAGAGGCCTTGCAGGCAGATCTCAACAAATTGAAAGGCTGGGCAATCATAGAATCATTAAAGTTGGAAAAGACCTTCAAGATCATCTGGTTCAACCATCCCCCTATCACCCACTAAACCATATCCCTAAGCATCACGTCCAACCTCTCCTTGAACACCCCCAGGGATGGTGACGCCACCTCCTCCCTGGGCAACCCGTTCCAATGCCTGACTACTCTGAGAAGAAAAATCACACCTCATGAACTTTAACAAGATCAAGTGCCAGACTCTGCATTTGGGATGGGGCAATTCTGGATACACATACAGACTGGGGAACCAGAGGCTATAGAACAGCCCCACAGAAAGGGATCTGGGGAGTTTTAGTTGATGGCAAGATAAATGAGTGAACAGTGTGCCCTGGAAGTCAAGAAGGCCAACTATGTTCTGGGAATGCAGTAAGCATCACTGCTAGCTGGTCAAGAGGAGTGGTCACAGCACCAAGCCTGTCTGATGTGTTTGGACGAGACTCTTACAGACATGGTTTAATTTATAGGTAGGGTAGTTCCTGTGTGGAGCCAGGAGTTGGACTTAACGAACCTTGTGGGTCCCTTGTAACTCAGCATATTCTATGATTCTGCAACTACAGTAATACTCCTAAAGGCTTCCTTCTGAACCAGACTACCTCCCCTAGATTTAACAAATTTAAACACCAAAATTGAACAGAACAGCAAACATAGGATACCAGGCATTATTCTGTAAGAAAATTTTGCTTATTTGGGAAAGAAAAAAATTCTTGAAAGCTTGAAGTATGTAAAGCTGTCTTACTAGTAATGCTGTGCTTCTTCAGAAGTCCACAGAAGCAAGTGTTAAAGAAGATTGAGTAGAATTGCAAAGAGATTTGGTGCTGTCTTAATCCCACCATTCTGAAAGGCATACCAGACTGAACTGAGAGGAGGTAGTTCTCCAAGGCTTAGTGGTTTGCTTTGTTTTCTTTTCAGACATGTTAAAATTGAATCCCTCTACAATCTTACTGACCATTCAGTGCAGAAAGTCTGAGGAAATGAAGAGACAGCAGTGCCAGAAACTGAAACAAATACATCTCACATTTCTGGTTTACTCTTAGAGATTTTGTTCCTCAAGACAGCTATTCTATTACAAAAGTACAATGCAAATCCCTTGCTTGTAAAGAACTGCAGTTAAAATTATTGTTTTCTGAATAACTGAGGTTAATTGCAGTGGAAGGGAATTACTGAAACAGAGGGTATTTCAGACTTGAGAGTATGCGTAAGTTTAACCAGGTATCAGAGATGTCCTTTCAAATTTCATGAAGTAATTGAGATATTTTGTATCTTTGAATAGTACTGATCCATTTTTTTCTGGATTTTAAACACTGAAAGACTCTTGCCCTATTTGTACCAGTAACTATAACTGTCATCCCTTAACTGAAGCAGAAGCCAGGTCAGTATTTTGATACTGGTCCACAGCTATGGCTGCGTTAGACAAGCACTGCAGCACAACGGTAGTGAAACCTACAGAGTAAAATCAGTAGTGCTGAGGAGCAGGCACCCATACCATGTTTGTTGCAGGACAGTGAGGGAAGATACGACTGACTTTAGATTAGTCACAGCTTGGTCCCTTTGACCGAATGCACACTGACTACTAGATTGCAGCAAGTGTATACCAAGAACATGTCTTAGATCAGCCTCATCCAAAAGAAATCTCATTTGTGCTCTAAAACCTCTCCACAACACAAACCAGAGCACCGTAATTGGAGAAGTTCAGGAGGTTAGTACTGAAGTGCAGTCCTGAACCAACACACTAATTCAGCTGCACCTTGCAGATTTGCATGGACAAGTTTTGTTGCAGTATTAAGTCTTAATCTTACTCAGTTGGTCAAAGCATTTCTCACTCCAAGACAGCAAAACCCAGGCAAGAAGTGCCAGAAAGAGGTCCGCTTAAGAACAAAACAGCTGGTATACAGAACAAAAATACCTGAAAAGGAGGGACTTTTTCTGGTCAGGAAAAAAGGCAGTACCACGTTTATGTCGAAAAAAAGAAAAAAAAAAGCAGAGCTGACAATTGACTTATGGTCACTATAGAAGCAAAGACACTGAAGACCTCTTAAATAAGATCTGTACCAGATAAAGAGAATCAAAGTTCTTATCACTCTGAGAATGCTAATCTGAGTAGTACAACACAGTAAGGACAGGAGAAGCAAATTGCTAATTTAGCACCACAATTTGCAGACAGGATCTATTATTTTATATTAACTACATAAGACTTTTAGAATAGGGAAGAGTTTATTTATTTACTACTCCATACAGGATTCTTCTTTAGAGGAACAGCTAAGAAATGAACAAAGCAAAAACCTCTAGTTTCAGAATCTTTCTGCTAGATGTTCTTATTTCCTAAGTCAAGATGGAGTTACGATGCTTAAGAAAATAGGACAGATACTAATTTGGTCTTGCTCTCACTACTGGATTTTACTCAGGAGATAAGATATAAAAACAAATTTCATAAGAACCAACTGAAAATTTCAACTGTAGTCATAACCAAATATACTTCCTGACAAATTCAATTTTTTTTTTCCTTCTAATGAAATAAAGGAGATAAATAAGTTATTCCAAGAACTAACAAGCAGATAATAGTACTTCAGTCCAAAGCATCAGCCATTTTTTTGTTAGTGACACTTGTACAGAAAGTATTTATTCATTATGCTCAAGACAACAAACTGGCATTTATACCAGATACTTAATATACAAAAATATTTTTGTAATGAAGGTGGTAGTGAACACAAGTCATGCTTTGAGACAAAGATGTTTTCAGTTTAAATACCTGCACCGATCATGGTGATTGGAGATTCTATATATATCCATTCATCAGTATATATACCAGAGTGAACAAAGATAAGTCCATCAAAATGAGCTTCTTGAACTCCACCAAGAGCATCCTCAATGGTATCATAATACTAAAAGAAGAGTCAGAAGTTTAGAGAGATATCCATAAAAAGGTATACAAATATTCTTAAGAATAACTGCTTTAGAAACTTACCAACATATTTTCTCTTCCTTTATATCTTGCAGGATTACTGTAGAAGTGTTCAGCAAAACCTGGCTTTACATGTGCTCCTTTGTACTGAAACAGGCAAAATAATTTATGATAAGCTTGCAGATAGGTGGATCTGAATGCACAGCCAGACACCTGCACGTACATACAGACAAGGGATCTACTAATCCCCTAATTAACAAGCCATTTCTTGATAATGGTTAGTTCTGGGAACTAAGGGTCATATTTGACCTCCCACGTTAGGGAACCCAATTGAAAATGGCAGCATCAAAACCAAAGTCCGAGTCTTAAAAGACTGAGTGATCGGCTAGCTCACTTACACAGCCAGAGGCATCTGAAGTAACTTAAATTTGTCAGTAAGCTCTTCACGTACCTTATGAACTCCACAAATTTCCATCTTTTGATTTTCTAGCTGCTTGCCACAGAACAAACAGCACTTATGTGGTGAGGAAAAAATAATCCTGTATACGTTCACATCTGATTCAGATACCAAGTTTGTCTTCAACAAGCTTTAGCGGCTCATTAACCAACGTACACTGCATTGTGTAACAGACTCGCTTTGATATTTTATTTCCGTTTCCTACATTTTTCAAATATAAGCCATTTTTATAGTATTTTGATATTTTGGATTAGAGGTTCAATCACATGCCTTAAAGGTAATCTGTTTAGCTCCAATCACGTCAGCTGTAAGCCACCATTTAAGCCCAAGTGATGTTAATAACGTACTGCTCAGTTTACTAGTGGAAGAAGCATATGAATCTCATAACCAGCATGCACACAGGCTTAAAAATATACATGATGACAACAATATACTTGAAGTTTATTTGTGAGCCACAGACCATGACAATCTCTTCCACAGAATTTCATTGATGCAATACATGAACAAAACCCAAGAGAGAAGAGCTGGATGCTCAAACATTCCACTTAAGCATGATCTTTCTCTAAAGTGTGCCTCAGAACAGCAAATAACTTCAGATATTTCCTTATTGCATAAGGGTAGAGAGATCTCTACCCACCTCCTTAGTCTCATCATCTCATTTACTTTAAATTCGAAAAAACTTACTTTAAACTCCAAAAACCAAGTCATTACTATATAGTCAGCTATATTTCAGAAGTCAGTTTTTGTTTTTATATACCATATTGAAATTGGAATATAAATTAATACTACTGTTACCAGTTGCTGAAAGCTTTCTTTCCAGGGATTTGGATGTTCATATTCTTCTGGATTAATCTGATAAAATTTACCAGCTTCAGGATGCATCATTGGACGTGTGTACTCAAATACTTCCATATACAGTCTTTTCCTGAGCAGAAGTGTGAATCAGGAAAGAAAATTAGTGTGCTACTCATAACTCCTCCATTTTAATATACCACACAGAAAATTAAAATTGTTTAATACAGTCAGTGACAGTGAATTTGACCACGATCAGTAACAAACACTTTGAAACACTTTCAAAACAATTTCTCTGTTGGACTGGCTTTTGTGTTTCTGTAAAATAGCTTTTGAAATGTGTTTCATAATCCACGTGACCATGTTTCTCAACATGTAATTTCAATTCAGGGAGAAATCTTAGTTAGCTACACTGTTTTTGGAATTGGAGTCCAGTTGTGCATGAACTGCAGAAGTGTTTTAGCATATGAAAGCTAGCATAGTAAGAATTACAAAACTTAAGACAAAGTGAGCTACTACTTAATCCTCATCTTGACAAAAAAAGCTGCAAAAATACATTCACAGAAGACCAATGATGCACTGTATCTCAAAAGAAATTCCATCAATGAACAGATTGCACTGATTTAAAAAGAAAATAGCACACCAAGCACAACAATTGGGTTATTTTGATTAATACCAGAATTCAAACAATTGCAGTGTCTGAACCTGATATTTAGTTTTACAGGATGACACCAAATCTTAGAAATTTTAACTCAGCTAACAAGACACCCCCAAAATTGTCTTTAGGACAGAAAAAAAAAATCACTTTTGTGATGTCATACTCAGGCTTTGTTCTTTTTGTCCTAATCTTTATCCAAAACTAAACAGAAAAACAAAAACCCACACCAAACCCTAGCATGTGAAACACGTTACTTTCCCTTACAAAATAATGTTAATTTAGAACCCATTTATTCAAGCTCTCAATAACCCAGGGGTGGGGCGAATTCATATGTGGGAAAACAACTTCAGTATCTAAGCAATAAACAAAAAATGAAAACAAAACCAAATAAAAATATCTAACACTAGACACACTAGCACTTAACATCAAGACATTAATTTTATTTTTTGGGTCAGGCAGAATTCCCACAGAAACCTGAACAATTTAAAGGGAAGGAGTGGCTACTGAAGGAATACCTCACTGAATTCTAAAGCAGCCAACTACTGTCTACACTACTAGATAATCAGAAGTTTTACTGTTTAACACACACAGATATTTGTAAGTAAAAAATAATACTTGTGTAAACAAGATATATTGAAATACAATTTGTTTTAATTCAACTAATTGCAACTCCTAACTACCATTTCAAATTTTCTATTGTAACAGAATCTCATGCAGCACATCTTATATTTTCTCTAGATAACGAGGAATAGCTTGTTCACTTACCACAAAATTGGATCATTAGCCAGCTCACTGAAGCGTTTACACACACAAGCTGCTCTGCAGAGATCCTGCTCCAGCAGGTAGGAGAAGATCTTTAAAACCACTTCATCTGGCAACTTTTCCTGAAGATACTGTTCTGCAGGTGCTGCTATTAAACAGTAATCTATGTGAGATTGACATATTTAACCAGCCCAAATTCTAATCAAAAAAAAAATCACCAACTTGCCATTTGCAACATTCCCAATCACAATTCCAAAATCTCAGATTTTAAATCCCTTCATCTAAATCTAAAGGCAAAAAGAGGTAAATGGTTGATTCTGGAGTCAGGTAGAAGTTACAGACTGACAAAAACCAGCTACTAAACGCGTTTCAGTAATGTAGAGCCACTGTATCTATTATTACTATTGCCACACATGACAGTTTATACAGAAAAGGCCATCTATACAGTTTGCATTCTCACAAGGACCTTCTGTGTCAGGTATCCTTACAACAGGGATGTTCTATTTGCAAAGGTCACTTCTTTGGTTGTTGTCTTTAGAATCTTTTCTCAGGCAAAGCCATACAGAATAGCTTCCAAATTTTAGATTTCTATGCATGGCATTAAAAGCTCCTGCTACACTCATAATGCAATTATATCCATGTAATGCTCCTTGCATTATTAATTTTTTTCCTAGAACATCTGAACCAAGGGAGCAATACAATGATTTTGACTATTACAGGAAGATGACTAGTAGGCCTTCTGTCTCATGGTCACTTCAAATTTGAGTGAGATTCTGAAAAATGGTTGCCAAATGAGATTTACCTACCTACCCTACCCCCAACAAAACAAGACACCACGCAAGGTAAGCCTCAAGCCTTCCACAGGCAAAGCAGCATGAACAGCTATGTTATTTCCAGCTAGAAGGGAGAGAATACATGAACTGCAAGGACCAGGACTGCGGCTTTGGCAAAGATGTTAAGCTGTGGTTTACAGACCACATCACCAGAAGCTATGGACTATCAAGAGAACTGATTAAAGCTGCAGCACACTTGTGTGTTTGTGTCTGTCCCCGTGCCCCCCTGGGTGTTATACTCACATCTGTGGTCAGACCATTTAGTAGAAATTACGAAATATTACTGACTCTCCAGTGACTTCCCCTAAACTTGTTCTTTGGGTGACATTCATACAATGGCGTAGCAAGTGATTCACAAATATTGATTTCCTCTGAGATGCTAGGAGGATAATTTATACAATGTACTGATTGCTGGTCTTTAGAGCTTATGACTGTAAGTTGTGTTACTATAAGTATGCGCCCACCACTTTAATCAAACAAAAACCCATGCTGGGCATAAGGCAAAGTCTCACTATTCCCTATGTTCATTGCTATTCTCTTCCAAAATATATTTTTAAGTTTGTAGTATTGATCATGCACAGAGGAAAAAAAGTTTTCTTCCTCATCCTTACCTGCCCTCCTCCAAATTACTATTTTTCTGTATTAGCTCCTTGGTATAGCTCGTTCACAAGGTACAGAACCATTAGCATGGGTACCATTAGCATGGATATCCAGAAGCTAGATAAGACAGTTCTTGTCAGCAGCAGTACTACTAATGCCAGATTAAGGCATTTATTTTTATTAATAATAATAAAAATTCTTATGAACCAGGCTGAAGCCAGTAAACTACCAGAACTAATAAAGAGTAAGCAAGTAGTCTGGAAAGGTCTCTTATGTTCAAGATGGACTTTGACAGACCAAGATCTGCATACCATACACCAACCCTTGAGGTGAATACAGCTAGGAATCATCAAAAAATATTACCTGTGCAATCAGTGCTACTTTTTAAGAAGGTGTTTTTCCACTGGACATAAAGGGTTTTTTTTCCTGTATCAAGCAGGCAGCAGCAACTCATTCTACAGTCCTAATTACCCTTGAAATGCAGCACAGGATGACTAGGCTTTGCTTTTGAATTCATCTTTTCCTGGTAGCTTTCCAGTTAGATGTGGAGATAGTCTTACAAGCTGAAATGTAATGTTGTGAATGCAAGGCAGTAAATCCTTACAGGTCTTCTATGACCTGTCTTGGGCTTTTAACACACACACAAATCCCTGAGGCATACAACGTGATCTTCTTCCCAAGACAATCAGTTACTTGCCTAATCAGCCTTCAGAATTTCATCCTCCAGTAAATTTACCTATATTAGGACTTGATTAACTTTGTATGGAGGGGGGGAATTTCATTAGTGTAGTGCCTCCCATTGCTCAACAGTTCATAATTCATTTTCCTCCCTAGGTCACATCTCAATAAGAATTGAAATCCAGTTGCATTTCCTCACTGGGAGAAATGGGAGAACTTTGAAGGTATCAAAAAAATTCTTGGGGAAAACCAAAACCAACAATATCACACCTTGCAATTTTTCAGGCTGTATCTACTTGGAAGTTTAGACACTGCTTGCAAAATGAAGACGACAATTTTTACAGATGTTTGCTGTCCTCTCCCACCTTTACCCAAAGTCCTTTAGAAGTATGAAATTTTAAGTTGCCTTTCTGCTCAGTTACAAAAATGGGTTTAAGTGATTTCAGTGTACATATCAGAGACAGTGACAGTTACCAGGTGGAATTCTTCAGTAAAATTTAAAAAGGTTGGCTACTTCTTAATGTGAATACCTAGAATACCTCTGAGTCCAAGAAAGAACCCCATGGTTTTGTTTTGTAAATTCATGCTTTGGTATCTTTCAGTAATTTGTCAAAGCAAGGATGCATTTGTGTTTTCCCCAGTTCACAAAAATAGTCCAATTCAGTTTTAAAAGCCTATCTGGTGACCAAACTAGGATCATTAGTGTGCTGCTACTTCTGGTAGTTGGAAAGTTATTTAAGTTTTTTCATGTAAGTATGCATTTCATACTTACCTTAATTTAATTCCTGTTGACATGATGAAGTGTTACAAAAGACAAAGTGCAAGAGGCTACCACCAATCTTTATCATTGCCCTGACACATAGATTCCAATATTGATGATTTTAATAAAGTGTTAATATATTAGACAACTGAAAATTAGAAAAAAAGGTGGCTGAGTCATTCTGTTTCCACAAGATAGGCATGAAGCTAGTTCAGTTTCCTTTTTTTAATCATTTAGTAAATAGAAACTAGTACAGCAATAAGATAAGGGCATGAAAAGCTGCCTGAAATTGAACTGCAGTTGTTGTACAGAGATCAAGAATGCCATCCTGTGAATCCTGAATTGTAAATTATGTCTTGTATGGATACTTTTTTTTGTCCATTTAGAAGAGAAGATAGGGACAGATATCTTTTGTTCTGTAAGAAGGCACTCAATGTTTTCTTAATAAGAAATAGTTGTCAGAAAAGATGGCAGGCAGTGATCTTGGAAAAATAACTTATAATCAATAGGAAAAAAGGTTAGTAAGTTCTGTGAACCACGAGCTACGCACGTATCTGATGTAAGAAATAAACAATAAGTGATCCAACAACCTAGAGTCTCAGCATCTACTGTAACTCCATAGGTCATCAAAAAGAAATAAGTTGTCCCTGAACTCAAGTCTTCCAAAAACGATTAAAAGCCAGCATGAACTGCTCAGTATAAAATGAATATGCAAATATAGTGATGTAGCGAGAGAGAAAAAACCCTACACAGTAATAAACAAAAAGGAAGAGTGTGTTGGTGGATTAAAATGACAAGTGGTACTGAAGGTTGAGAAATCACGTTAAGTGGAAGCAGACAGTTGATGTAAGGAAACAGAACATACCAAATTTAAAATCTTTCTGTAAATCAGGAAGCACTATGAATATCAGCATATGATAAAAGTATTCGTATCTACAAGATCTAAAAGCAGTAAACTTTTTATTCAGATACCATACAAATAACAAATTTGTAGGTTCACCAGTTACTTGTGATGTAAGCAAGACAACTCAAGCATATCTTTTTCTTACCTACTTTTTTTTTTTTGTATTCTTGGTATTCTACTTAAAGGGGTTTAAGTGAAAAATCATTCACATTTTCTAATAATGTACAACTTTCTTATCAAGATTCTTATATATGCATTAATCTTTCTGTCTCAGGATTGCAATACATACTGTCCATTACCAAGACTATTTGAGGACACAGTTGCAGAGAAGAAAAACTTGTCAATGTTTGAAATCACCAGAAAAAGTCTGAAATACTGTCAGGAAGAACACATTAAAAATTTTAAATAGTGACTTTCACAGAAACAGTAAGGCTGAAATCAGTAATAAAATACATAATACTCCTGTTTTTCCAACTACTGGCTCTAATCCAGCTGAATACATTGGTTGACTAGCATTTCTCCTTTCATCTCCCCCCAGATTTTCCTCAACTCAGAGTCTATACAAGAAGGAATGGTTCTCTACCCAGACATATCCCTACATTACTAGTCCCATGCCTTTATTTTAGAACTCTAGGTGAAATAAACAGTTATACGTTCCAAATGATAATATACCATTTCCACTTGTGATGTTCCAGAAAACTTCATGCTCACACTCAGTCACAATAGCTATCATTATCCATGGTAACAAAGAGCAAACAAACAAAAAGGCAAGAAAAACCTTGTGGCAATCAGTATTTGCACAAATTTAGAGGAACATCTCAAGAAATGGAAAGGGGAAAATAAAGTAATGATCACCCACGCTGGAAGAGCGATTAATATAAAGTGGTTTGACAAGTATCCTCTCTTGTCAAAATTGTGACTGGTCTGAATACATTCTTAAAAATATAGTTAGAAAATCATTGTTTACAATTCCTCTGATAATTCCATGCTGGAGAAGCTTCCACAATTCGGTACCTTCCCCAGATGAGTTCGGTAATGCAACAAGAGGAACATACAGGAAATGTGTAGAAAATTCCTTTGGAAATTAGCGTTGCGATGTAATTTGTACCAGAGGACTTGAGTAAAATTACTGACCTTCAATAAAGCAAGGAGGTGGGTATGAGCATAACAAAGGATGTATCAAAAGTAAATAGCCTTGAAGGAAAACCAGGAACTGGCAAGAGAAACTGAGAAACTGAAAAGAAACAGACTTTGTACCAGGCTTTAGGTATCAAGTCAGGAAGTGAAACTGGAAGTAAAACGACAAAAGGTGATGTTCATTTGGTTCTCACCATTTCAAGGACATAAATCTAAGGTTAAATGGTTTTTAGTTACAGAAATTAAGAGAGAAAGCCCGAAAGGGGGGATGGATATAAAACAAAGGGGAAAAAAGAAGACAGACGGCATGAAATAGAAATCTACACCACCAAGAAGGTGAGAAGCCAGAAGGAACAGACTCCAAGAGAAGCCGTAACTGACCAGTCTCATGCCAGCACCTCAGGCTTAATTCACAAGGTTAAGATAGACATGGACTAAAAGATACCCTTCCCCCAACACTCCCCAAAAGCAACAGAAACTACATCAACAGGAGCTGGCAAGTGCTAGCACTGATTTTTCAGGGAGAAGTCACAACAGATCTCATGGAATTAAAGTGTGTAGAAGACAAAAAGGGGAAGAAGCAGAGACTGAAAAAGGATACAGAAAAAACGAACAAGTAGTATGTGTGTGCTTATACATGTACACATGTGAACATAAACACACCCATGTGTACACACTGTATGCATAATACACATACTTTGTGCATGTGCATATATGCACGCAGGTGTATGTGCATATATGTTTATTTTTTAAAATAATTTCTCACACACACCCCGAAAATTGCAATAATGACAAACCAAAACTACTTCTACCTGCAAACAATATGCTGGAACAATATGAGAAATCGTAAACAAACTTAGTCCAAGTGCTGCACCATTATTACTTTTAAGAGTACCTTGGATATAACTGCACAGCACTTAAGAGGAATAAAAAACAAAATTTAAAACAAACACCACAACCTGCATCTGCAGTAGAGCAGGCAGACTGAAGGACCAGATTCTAGAAATCAGACTAAAACTAGGTGTTCTTCCATTGCAGTTTCTTAGTTCAAGAACAGAAAGGAAAAATGTTTTTATTTTGAGGGTTAGAGGGGTAGTGGTATCAAAGCGCATCCCACCAATCTTTGTACAGTTATTACCTGATAAATCCTGGGATTTTCCAGATACTCTAGCACGTTTAGCTCGGTGACCAAAGTTTTCAGTAGCTGAAGTGGAGGCACCCTTTAACAAAATAAGTAAGGATTAATTCAGTCATTACGTAAGTTACAAAAAGTACTAATTAGCTGCCTATTCTTGAGGCAAGAACTACAGTTAAAAAAAAAACATAAAAAAGTTACCTCCATACTGTTCTTTGTAGGGCAAGCTGTTCTTTTAGGTAGAAGAGTTTTTCTGCGAAGTTGGTATGGACTATTTTGTGCACCAGGACCTGATTCTTCTGCAACCATATCTGCAGGCACATCATCATCTGTCAACAACAACAAAAAAAACAGTTTAATTAGAATTGTAGGGTTTTTCTGTTTGTTTTTTTTTTAAAAACAACAAAACACTACAGAAGTTTTTAGATAAACCCATTCCGTTTCGGGGTGGAGGGTAGGGAAGTGCTAGAGCACAGTGAACATTTGAAAAAGTGTGGAATATACATAGTAATACGAAATTACATTCAAAAGTACAGATGAACTTAACCTGTGCTACCCATATATATACAGCAGCTATACCAGAAACTACTTTTTAAAAAAGCAATTAAAAATACAACTTCACTTTATTTGCAAACATGTTATTCACTGTGCCAATTCAATTCTATTACCTCATTACCGCAAACTTTTCACCTCTGTAACACTATCATAATGAATACCACTGGAGCTTCAATTATTAATCAGGTGTTATCAAGAAGTCCCCTAGTAAATACGGTACTTAGTTCAAACCCACGGCGGATTTTTCCGAAATATTCCAGCCAGCATACAAACTCTTCAGTAAAAGGGAAAAGGAAGACATAACGCTAGAGGTAGCTTTAAGGGCATACACTGATTGCCTGAAGTACACTTTTTATATAAAGAGTAAGAGTATATCCTCTTCCTGCTCTTTTAAAAAAAAATACAGAAAGCGTGATGAGTATTACTTGAAAGCAACGAATGAAAAAACTTAAGTTTCCAATGTTTATAAAATTATGCAACACATCTAAAACAAGCAAGGAATTACTATTTATCTCTACATCTCCTACAACTAGCATCACACAAAGTTACAATAATTTAACAAAGGCCAGAACAAAAATCTGGTGGGACAAAAGGCTGGTGGCAAATGCAAACCAAGCTCAAGGCAATCTAGGAGAGTGTCATCAGTTATTTAATCCACCTGAAAACTAAGCCTTCACGAAGTACCTCCATGCTTATCCTTCAACCAGACCAACAGCTCAGCACAGCCACAAGGAGGGGATGAGACCACACAACAGGGAAGAAGAAGCACCCCTTTTGCAGCACCAGCACAGGTTTTTAAGGACATTAAATGAAACTTGTAAAAAAAACAAAAGTAAACCAACAACTCCTTAACTTCAGCTAGCTCACTTTCCCTCCACGCCATCTGCTTCTTACATGGGGGACCTCGCTAGCAGCTGAGGACTTCCATCTCTGAAGTGTTTTTTCACCACACAGAGCACCACCAACACACGAACTCCAGCGCACGTTCCTGTGAAGCGCCCAGCCCACCTCCGGCATCATGCTCCTGTTGGATGTTACTGACAACTTACAGGTAACTAGCTACATCCCCAAGGTTCAGTCATCAAATTTTAAGTTTCTTTGCCATCTCTGATAGCAAATACTGTTGCCAAGTTAATCTCACTGTATCAGCAGCTGGAACAGAAAGCCTGTTACAAGAGAGCTCCCAGCTTCCCTCACACGTAGTAACAGCAGCGGAGTCTGAAGTAGGCCTCCATTTTATACTCTTGCTCCCGGCTGCCGCTTCAAAGCCAAACTCTTGCACCCGAAGGTGTTCGAACATTTGATAGGGGCACTACTTGCACCCCTTATTTCTCTGTTGAAGGACTGATACAGTAAGTATGAATTCTGTTGCTGATACCGCCAGAAGCATGCTATTTGGAGATTTTGAGTGTCTTCTCTTAAGCCTCTTTCCCCATTTTGCACTGAACACACACCACCTGTCAGAAATGCATGATCTTTCTTCCCCCATTCTTGATGGTAAATACAATAGTTCAAAACTGCCACATTGAACACTGTAAAAAAAACACATAATAAACAATGAAAAAAATATCGAAGCACAGGTTTGATCTCTCAGTAGGTGATAAAGAGGGCAATGTCAAAACCCCAGTGGGGTTCTTAGAAGAAAACCAATGAAGGCTACTAAGAACAAAAATATATTACCACTGGAAAGAAGACAGAAGCCTCTGGGGGCAGGGGAGGATGGAAGTAAAGGTCAATTTGGCTGAAACACTGAAAGACTGCTTAAGCAGAAAAGAAAATATACTCATTTTCTTGCAGGAGATTTAGGAGGATGGCACGAGTCCTGCTCGAAGATCACTCTTCTAGCACAGATGACATTAAGAGATGCATGCATTCACTCAGATTCACAGCAGGTACTGTAAGAATTAAAACCTTCCTTCTCCCATCTGGCTGGCAAGGCAGATGAGGAAGATGAGACGAGTGCACCAGAGGCAAGTGTGAATGTGCAGAGCGTGGGAAGCAGCAGGGTGCCCGGAGCAAGGGTGGGAACAGTCCCCACTCCTCCTGCTGCTGCGTGGCATTGCCACCAGAGGTGCTGCTCCTGTTTGCTTTAGCACTGTCAGAGCAGCTAATGGGGCAGAAGCAGCTAATGCTTCAGAAAGCAAGAGCCTCCAACCTGAAGGATACGTTAATACACTGGCTGCGGATGAACGATAACAAGAGTTGAGTGGATGAGATGCCTCGTTTCCTCACCAGTATGTTTTGGTCACACTCACTAAGGGCTGGCCCAACCCTCAGAAAGATTTCTAATATTACAGGAACAATAACATTGTTCAGAAACTGCTAATATTTTTCCAAATGTGCCCCAGTGTTTCACTTAGAGTAACTACCAGGAAACTCGGAAGTCTGAAGTGATCCATTAGAGAAGTAATCTCACTGCTTGTTTTTGATCTTCCAAATGCTACGTTTCAAACTCCGAACAGAGTAGAACAGCTACAGGGTAAGTTCTCAGAGAAATAGTTCTCAGGATGTACTATTTCCTGCAGACTGTGTTACCCTTCCATAAAGGAGTAACACGACAACACCCAATTTTGCCTGGGAACTTTCTGTGCTAAGAAAACATTTTGAAAATCCTCTCCTAAAAACACTCACATGATAGACATCCTCTTTTTTTTCTTTTTTTTTAAAAAAAGTCAATTTTAAAATACAGAGCCTCAATGCCTACAAATCATTTTGAGAAACACAATTTTAATGTGCAACGGTACTAGCTACTGCATCTACTGACATAAAATGCATTATCAACATCTGTTGATGGTAGAAGTATTTGTCCTATAAAGTCATTAAACAAATTCAGGGGGGCACGTGTGTAATATCAATGCCCTCGTGTACACACCTGCTGAAATGACTGCCAGATGCTGTCACAATTTTAAGTCAATACATTTGCAGTTTTAAAAGATTAATTTAAGCTAGAGTCTGCTCTCAAACATTTACCTGTATAGTTTACACTAGTTGTATTATTTAAGAATATAAAATAGTTTCAAAAGAAAATTGCATTTATTTAAAAGTTTAATCTGCCACTCTTGTCAACTGCTATAAGCAAGACTCTTGCATTTCCACAAATGCTACGAAGCGTGTACTTTTAAGTGTGTATGTTAAAGAACATAAAATTAACATTTTTTAGAATGCAACTTACAATAGTTGCATGAAAAGTAATAAAGGACTTTCAAAATAGTTTATTAAAAGACACACGGAGCACCTCAAGAGAAAGTTTATCATGACCATACCATTTTCTTCACAAAAAAAGTATGCACGTGTAGTTTCATTTCTTACACATTAAGATTTCCAAGAGCCTTCTCAAACAATGAAGACAACCTTCATGAAAAGAGTGGGGCTCATGAAAGCTTTTTAAATTATTATTTTTTTTTTTTAAATGCCAGAAATACACCCTTAGCAGAAAAATACGGGGGTGGAGGTCACCAAGAGAGGAAACTCACATCCTATTCTGTAAAGTTGAATTACTTAGTTTAATGTCTGTAACATTAGTTTCACTTTTTTTGTACTGTTTTTCCATATACTCCCAAAACATGGGGGGTAACAGGGGAAATGTAGAGAAATTTGTACTCACTGGCAGATGAAGTGACAAAGAACCGATCAGTTTTAAACTAGGGAAACACCTAGTGAATAGGGAGCAGCTCCTAGAAGAACACTTCTGAAACAAAGTAATCCATACTGAGGCTTTCTGAATGAAGTGGTGATTAATCTAGCCCGTCAGACAAATTTTTAACAGTGATAAAGGTCAGTCACACACAATCTTAAATAGCTGGTATAATTTCTGAATGAAATAAGCTATTAAGTAAGACAGAAAATCCGAACACTTTCTAATTAGAGGAAAACCTGAAAATAACAACTAAGATGTAAACCAATACAATTCCCAGGCCCATAAGAAAACACCATGGGGAAGACATATAGCCAACCTGCAGGAGATGACAGCTCCCACTACTTCACTGCCTAGAACTGCAATGCAGATGAGAAGAATGAAGCTTAGAGGGTAGAAAAGGAAGATGCACATACAAAAAAGAAAGATAGAAATGAAAACAAAATAACTTATGGAAAACAGAAATACATGGCAGAAGTTTCATATTTGCACATACAATATTTACAAAAATGTGAACATCTCAGTAACAAATTGTCAATGCACAATAAAAGAAAACACCCACCCAACATTTTTCTTTAAAATTAAAAAAAAAATCTGGCAGTGAGCTGTTAAACAGGTGTGTGTTTCAATAGGGCAATTGACACTTATCCCATGTCCTTGCGAAACATCCCAACAACTGAGGGACGTCTTACTTTTAGGTACTGTATCCACTTTTTAAAAAGTGACTGCATATTTAAAGCGTACATTCCACACCTTACATCAGAGCGAAAGTCTTCTTACATGGAAGCTTTCCCACTGATTCAGGACAGCATTTAAGGCTTAGACTATGCATTGCAGACCATAATTTGGAGTTGGGATAGCTCTTGAATGAAAGTGGTCTCTTCTGCAATCTGAATACTTAACTTAGCTTCAGAGAAAGCCACTGGCTGGGTATACCACCACAAAGAAAAAAAACTCAAGAACTGAGGAAAATGAATCAACTCCAACTGCAAGAAGTTCACTGAAGCAAGATCTAACATCATTTTAATAGTCTTTCACAGTCAAGCAGTCCCTCTCCTGAGTGGACTTCAAAAAAAAAGTCAAAGAAAAACACAGTATGCTTCAACAGTAACAGTAGGTTTAATGGTAAAAGAAAGTGTTAATATTAAAATAAGAAGTACCTGCAAACTCATTTACTACTAATACAAAAACTAAAGACTTCGATAAACATCACAATATGTTGTAATTGTCATTAATTAAATCCTACAATATTTTTTAAACAATATCCAAAGCAACCTGACTCACAGAGATAAAACCGAAGAGATGACATTTTTGTAAGGTTCCAATGGCACAGGTCAATGAGAAGGATTAATCTGACATGAGAGTCGAGGCTGCTTGGAACTGGAAGAGACCCAGCAAGAATAAGATTCGGAGGCAGATCTCCATTCAGAGTAGCAGGATTTCAGTTTGGAAAAGGGACAGACCTAACATTAAAAATGCATGCTTTCAGGAAGACTCCAGAAAGATCAGACTTACTGAACACCATATGGAATAAGGATATTCTGCCTTATGGAAAGAACAACGAGAACAGAATAACCATTACTGACTGCTAGAAGGTTTTAGGCACATATACAAATTCTTAACTGATGATAAACCAAAGATATCTCACTCTCTTAACAATATTCAAGTTTATTGTAATTGGTTCATGTTTGTTTGATGAAAGAGTCTTAGCACATGTAATATCTAGATTTTTTTCTGTGTTAAGATTAGTATTTTCAAGATGAGGGAATGCTGTTTTACTGTTTAAACAAATACTAAGAATTGGTAAATGTATAAGACAGGTGGTGATAGGGAACCACAACAGAGAAAAAGAACAAACAGCATCTTTTGGGAATTTACATTTTAAGCTTTTAAACATCACTGTCCAAATCAGACAGCTTATTACTCTTTGGAATTAGGTCATGCACAGCAGATAACATGATGGCCTAAAAAGAGTAAGAATAGATCAGATAGATGCTCAATTCTATTTTTATTTGCTCAAAAGTTCATGTTAGTTTTACAATACATCTCTCTCTCTCTCTATATATATGTATTAATAAGAAGGAAGATAACTAGATTTAGCATCTATACAGAAAGTTTCTTGAGACCTTTTTTTTTTCCTCCCTGTTATTCTTAGGATGCAACAGAAATTAACTTTTATCTAAGAACCTGACCTTTTCTCCAGCTCTTCTCATTGTAAGGCCCACTACGTAGGTCATTAACAAAATGCTGAATAGAGCTTATATACACACGACAAAAACTTAAGTTCTTAGAGCTGGCACAGAGAGAAAAGCAGAGAGAAAGTGAAAGGTGACAACTGGGCAAGATAAACTATCTACTAGCCCCAAACTAGTCCCCAGCTACATTTGTTTAAAATGTATGACCACTCAAAAGCAGCTATTCACAGCTCTGAGCCTCATTAACTACGGAGCTCATAGCCCAAAACTATCTAGCACAAAACCATGCGTGGACAGTAGTTAAAACACTCCAAAGACTATGAAAATTTTTTTCCTTTTCAGACACCAGAAGCAGAAAGTGATAACAAGGATCTGATGAGAAATTCTAGTTTCTTTCCAGAATACCTCCACCCCAAGGTATTAGCACCCAGTTAAAGCCAGAATTTCTAACGAAATACAGTAACATGCACATTTTTATTAGGCATACAGAGTAACTGTTGAACTACCTGCATACTTGAGTTACTTGTTATCTAACTCATTTTAGAAAAGCAAAGAAAACTTTCTTGGAGCAAGCAGCTCTAATAACCGGTGCTGGCACGTTTCAGACAATAGTACCAGACCAGATAGATTTTTCTTTTAGTATTTTTCTAGATCATACCGTTTTCCCAAACCGATAACAGTATCACAGCCAACTAATAAAACAAATCTCCAGGTGGCTGCTTTACAAGTATTTTATTAAGAGAATTTCCCTTCTTGCTTAATAGCCAGCTTGACTCCTGCTCTAACAAGCTTTCACTGAGGAGGGACAAGGATCCTTTCCTGGATGCACTCCCCATTAATAAACCAACCCTTTCAAAGCCGTGGCCTTGGTGCATGGTTCCTTGATGATACAGTGAAAATGCTGGCCAAGTAAGTTTTAAAGGTGCGGGAATATAGAGTGTTTAAGCACTATATAGGGAAGTCACTTAAGGGCCCTTCCTCATTACATTTCTGAGCAAATAAAGAAAGGAACTTTCTTTAAAAACTTGGAACAGTTTATATTTCTATCTGGTGATATTTGCTTCCTTTGTTAGAGAAGTAAGGTTACCAGTCTCGAAAGTCATCCTCCTCTTCAGCTGAAATATAGCAACGTTCAATAATTAAAAAAGCATAGCCAGTGACAACAATAAAAACAAGCCAAAACCACACTGAAAGAGGTTCAAGTATTCCCATTCTATTCTGCATTACAATTGATCACAGCAATTGTCCTGATCAACCAGTGTGTTTTAATTTATGGCTGTATTTTAAGGTGCCTAAGCACCATCAGGAATGCATGCAACTCTCTGCCCACATCCTTGCATCTACTATTATGGAAAATACAAAAAACCCCTTCCTCCTCATCTTCCTCTCAACAAACATCCCACCTCGTCTGAGATGCCACCTCCTGATAAGAAGAGATGAGATTATCCAATACCAACAGCAGAATGACCAGAACACATACACTTCAATGGCACTGTTGGTTCAACAGTTCCTGACACTTCAAAGCTCACTTCTCTTAGTAAACTTGCTGAATATTGATAGGATGAAAACCTGCCTCCAAAAAGTGTTAGGAAGAGGACAGACTCTGGCTGGGGTCAGGAGGGACAATTAAGTCAGTTAGTTTTATGGAACAGCCATTAAGGGAAACCAGTAAGTCCATCTTGTATGAAACCCTGGCTCAGGCTAGATATGTTTTCAAGTAAAACGTCATAGCAATCATATCTAAAACAGATATTGGGGACAATAGATTTCTAATGATCAGAATCACTGAGCTATGAAGCAGAAAGGTTACATTATTTAATAAGACTGAATCTGGACATTCTTGATACCCGTAAACTCCAAAAAGAATGAATTAGAAGTTTATAAATAACTGTCTTTAGCACTGCCACATCTAAAAAATGAACTGACAATCCCCACCCACCTTTTGTGTTTCTCATATCTTAAAAAAATGAAGTTGGGAAAAAACAGTATAGGAACGAGCAATAACTCAGTGAGAATGCAGATTTTACTTGATGCACCTACATTTTGGATTTCAAGTTTTCTATGGCCCATAACTGATCCATCTGCAGGAGGATTCTCCTGCAATGCATGGGTACCTAGAGAAGTCTGGCTGAGAGAAACATTACTCCCCTTGAAATGACAGGAAAGCTTTGTGTAACAAAACAATCCAGCTAGCTAGAAATCTCGGTATGACTAAAACTATTGCAACTATTCAAGCATAACTCCCATAAAGCATAATCTCAGGGCACAATCACTTAACCAAATTTTCAGGAAATGGAAGCCTCCCACAGATTTCTTTGCCATAAGCCACACCTGCAGAGCACTGATGTGACACAAGGAAGGGGTGGTGGCAAAACATCCTGCTACTAGCCGTAGTAGCAGATTTAGAAATCCTTGCCGTCTGCCTTATAGAGACTCAGTATCAGAAATAACTGGCATCTATCAATACACTGGGCCAGGGGAAAGCCAGTTATGTCAAGGAACAGTTTCGATATACGGAACTAGGAATTTCCTAAGGCTCTTCAGAAGTGTTTCTGAAATGCCTACCAATGATCTGTCCTGCAGTAGCAAACGAAAGATAAGATATGAGCTAAAGTATTTCAGGATTTGTTGGACAACTAGATCAAGCTAAAACAGATTATGCACAAAATACAGGAATTTTCTCGGACCCTTTAGTAATCCTTGGAGAATTCTACATAACGCCTAGAGTAGTTTGCTAAAGAAATTTCTGTTTTGACTAGAAAAATTGGGGAAGTATATAACTATCTTCAATCGTCTCTTCCAACCTAACTATTCTGTGATTTTAGTGTACACAGACCACCCTCAGATAATGGAAAATACTTCTTTCTTAGTACAAGGGATTCGTTTTTGAGCAACAATACAGCTCTTTATAATTAAAAAATAACAATATATTAAGTGTCAATGCAAGTTTGTGACAACCCCTGTTCAGGCTCTGAAGAATGCAGAGGTAAATCTCATCTATTTTAAGACCAGAAAGTGGAAAACTATAATTCTTGGTGTTACTTCCCGATTTAATTGAGTTGTCTTTTGGCTTTGTTGTTTCAGTCATATGAGTTGAAAGGCCATATAGCTCCGGGTGCTACGGGTAAGAGGGGGTACAGACAGTATGGCTTTTTCCTCTCTAAGCAGGAAGAGGAAAAAGTAGATTGGTAGTGCTTTAAAGCTTACTGGTTTGGGCTGATGTTACATCAAAGGAAGAAAAAAAAAATGAAGATCCAGGAACCATCAACTTAAGCACTCCGTATAATTTAACGTTACTGTAGGAAAACGGAGGATAAGCAAGGAAACCTCATAGTCTGACACTTTGTTTTTTTACAGATCCCAGGTAACATTTTGACAGTCTGTTGGCTTGTACTGTTTCTGAACGCTATGAAGCATTTCTCTTTTTTAAAAAATAAATAAATCCCTGCTGCTACTTACTGTACCAAGCAAAGTTTCCAAGTCGTATTTGGCTGCAGTTGCAACTTACCCAACCGTTAGCCTAGGAAGGAGCAAAAGGCCACCAAGTAGTCTCAGAGGCAAAAAGCTGTACCCCGTAACTTAGACATAAAGCAATGAAGAAAAAACACCTTGAGCTAATAATAGTCATAATTTCAGATGTACAACAGCATGCCACTAAATAACTGCGTCAACTGCAGAAGGTAAAATGTGAGATTTGCTACCTCTTTCGGCTATTTCCCCTAACTCACCATTACAATAATACTAAAACATGCGCATCACTTCCTCCTTCCCCTCCCCCCCACCAGCCCAAGTACTAAAATCAACATTTACATAACTTTCAAATGTTATAGCAGAAATGAAAAATTATGAAATATCACTATTTGAACAATATTATTAGAAACAGTATACTAAATACACTACACACCAAAGGGGAAAAAAGGGGGGGGGAGCAAGGCATTAAATCCCCCAAATTACTGTTCTTTACCAAAAAAAAGACAGAACCTCTATTACAGTATATATTTATTTTTAATCTGACTTTCAGTAAGGCCATTCAGTGATAATTAAGACACAAAAAGAAGCCTCTATTATCCTTGGACCAGGCAACAATACGTTGTATTTAATATAAAAGTCAAGCTCATTACAAACTACTAGACTTGCTCCTAACTGTGGCAAGGCTTGCATGCTGTGAGTCAGACATATCTGATCACTATTTACTCAGAAAATGTTTCAAAATGACTTTGCCTATTTTTCTGTTACTTGGATTACAAACTCCAAAGGGCCTGACGAGCAGGAAAGCATTGCTCTGTTTAGTTTCAGGGAAGTCACTATGAAAACAGCCCATGGACTGCAGTAAAACCAGGCAACATCAGGGCTCAGGAAGAACCTTCTTTGTTACTCATTACGTATCTGTTAGCATATATGGTATTAAGATGGGTTACAAAAGCTGACACCACATTATACAGTGCCAGTGTAGCAGGCATCTTCTGATTTGAATTTAATTTCGTTAATAACTACAGTAAAAAGGAAAAAGCTATCAAGATTGGAGTACAGTGGTAGTAATGGTTAAAAGTCTGCCTAGGTCCAAGCTGCTATGAGAAAGCAAATTGTACAGAACATCCACATTCAGACCACCTACTCTGGCAGATAAAGCTAAAAAGGTTTTCTACTCGGTTTTAAAATCCTGGCATATTACATAAACACGAATTGGAAAAAACAATGTTTTCCATCCCCAACACGTGTGTTAGAAAACACGTCAGAAAAGCTAGAAACAGGTTTTGTATTAGATGCTCAAGGCAGTTGCTGCACACGAAGGATTTCTGTTCTTCCTTGCCCTGAAGAACAAGCATCTCCCAACCACACCAATCCATCAGTTACTACAGCAGCTAATACACTGTTCTTGGACGTCAGCAGAAATCACATCCTGAATTTTATTTTTTAAAGTTATAAAACCAGATGGTATAGTTTTGAGACATTAATCCAATTTTCTACCTCTGTTTGTTTCAACTCCTTCCAAAAAAGCTTTTTTTTTTTATAACCATGTTTACTTTGAAAGACAGTTGTTATACTAAATATTCTAGTCTAGGTTTTTCTAAACATAAACACTCGGTTTTAATTCTACATGCATTGGTTACCCAGCCCATTCCACAGCACTTCATAATCTAATCCACAGTTTTCAGACCAATTGCTGCACAATGCCCACCTAGTTTTTACTTTGACATTTTCAACTGCAGTGGAAACATGCAGTCAGATGCAGACTGAGCTTTTTTTTTTTTTTTTTGAGACCATTAAAAGCAGTATCATGCATGAAACGCTGCTTCAGTGAACTTCTAAGAGCTTTTTTATAAGTAGTTATTAGATTTCCATTTGTATTTTCTATTAACATTGTCATTACAGATCGTTAGGAGCTCTTACATGGGGATTTATGGATTTATGTATGTATTTAAATGCATTCCCACTTCAGAAAAAAATACATTTTTATTACGTGCTTAAACTGATTTTGACACAGGAACTCAGTTTTCAGTAAAGCTTCAGAGACTGAAAGACCAGCACCTGCAACTGCTAAG
Source organism: Anser anser (assembly GCF_964211835.1). NCBI lineage: Eukaryota > Metazoa > Chordata > Aves > Anseriformes > Anatidae > Anser > Anser anser. The sequence continues at coordinate 105,566,848 of NC_139722.1, forward strand.
GCATGCGCGTGCAGGAGGTGTATCAGAAGTCAAACTGCTTTTAGCAGTTGCAATTTAGCTTTTAAATTTTTTTTTTTTTGGCAACTAATACTAGTTGCTGATTTTTTAATTTATTTATTTTTAAGAAATACTGAAGTTAAAGTGTAGTGGCAGCTTAAGAGTTTCCAAATTGAGATGTTTGCAATGAATTTTCTCAACTTCAAAACTCTGTGGGTGATGCCCTGGTTCTTGATGAAGTATTTCTAAACTACTGACAGTTTCTTGAAGCAAAATAAATAAATAAATAAATAAATCTAGGTTCACTTTCTCAACTATCTCTCAACTGTTTCTCTCCTAGTCCCAATCTGGCCACAGCTCTGTTTCAGTAAGCAATATGTAAATGTGATTTGATGAAAAAAACAAATACTAGCAGCCTCAACTGGAGATTTTTTAGTTTTCAAATAAGAGATGCTTGTTACTTGTTCTTCAAACTATTCTTAACAGCATTAAGAAAGAAATTTCAAGTAGGCGGCATAAGCTTGGTTATCTGATAGCAAACATAACTCACAAGACAGAAAGGAACTACCAGTTTTTCATATTGTCTAAGACATCCACAGGTAGGTGCTGAAAGCTTTCAACATTGTTTTGCAACTCTCCATTCCCTTTTATGTCCAGTCTTTCTGTATATCCACAGCAGAACCCTGAACTTTACTTATTGTTAAACAGGTCCTCATACTTCTGCACCAACCTCCCATTTCATTTAATTTCCATAGTTCTGGAAATTCACCCATTGTAAGACCAGGTAGAACAGCTGCCATTTATTCAATATCCATACCGAAGTCTGGACCCACCACACCTCCCACAAACTCCCTTTAATTTGTCATGCCTTAGTATAGTAAGTTTCTATTTAAAAAGCTACTTAAAAAATATGTTCATGAGCTGTAAAAGCTGTTTGGACATACGTAACAAAATTTTCCTGAATATTTTGAGAGAGAATAGTTTCTCTGGAAAGTTAATGGGAATACTAAAAGATGCAAGATTCCCCAGAGCAGCTGTCCCACTGGGACACCTCTATCCCATGTCTGGTGCTGAATCCCCTTCTCCCAATCAGCCCCATATTCCCAACTGTTCCACAGGCCTGTGCAGCTTGATCCTTTCTTTCAGCTTTTCATAAAAAGAAAAATAATACTGAGAAGTATTAAGCAAATACATATAGACTAGAAATGCAGCCGTTTGCACATGCATAGCTGTTGAGGCATTCTTCTACAGACAATTTTGATATATATATACAAAAATATGGGAAAACAGTCACAGGCCTATGGCCCTTGAACAGTTCCAAGCACACTGATCCACCTGAAAAGATAAACACTTCATTTAGCCAAATTAATTTTACTTAGTACAACAGGCTAGGTCAGTCACAGTGCCTCAGTTAAGGAGGGCTATCATTTCATACTATTAACTTATTGTGGATTTTAGGTCATCTGGCTATATCCTGGAAAGGCTGCAGGAATAAGGAGTATTAACATTAAGAAGGAACACCGCATAACAAACAAGGCAGATGGCTAACAAACCTTCAGGTAAGTTCTGTATGACAAATAATCTTCTAGATAATTATCTCTTTTAGAGGACAAACTGTTCAAGTATTATCTTAAAAAAAAAAAGAAAAGACTTCTCTGGTCCAAAGCACTGCAAAAGTTAACTTAGAGCTACAAATAGGGAGCACTAAAGCACTGGAAGGACTTTTATTAAAAAAAAAAAAAAGAAGAATCCATCTGAACATAAGGAGAGGCTTCTTTACTGTGCAGATAACTGAGCACTGGCACAGGTTGCCCAGAGAGGTTGTGGGGTCTCCCTCCATGGAGATCTTCTAAAGCCATCTGGACGTGGCCCTCGGCAACCTGCTCTAGGTGGCCCCACTAGAGCATAGGGTTGGACCAGATGACCTCCAGAGGTGCCCTCCAACCTAAACCATTCTGTAATTCTGAAAAAACCCTCAGTGCTCCCTTGTCTTCTCTGAGCATTTACAAAACCTCAGCTGAAGCTACTTCTTAGCATTCTAATTTTGAAATATCTTGGCATCCTGGCATGAACGAACAAATCAAAGTACCTAAAAAGCAAACCGTTGTCCCAATAAACTCTCAACCATTTTTCTTACCCTCCAGAAAGGCAGCAGTGTGTTTGAATTTCCATATAATAAATTAACAGTCATGGCACCTTGGGTACCATGCTTTACAGTCTCACAAGCACCCAGTCCTTTCCTGTAAGTCTGCCTGGAACATGCCAACACAGACTGTAAGCCTGTGTCAGCCATGGCTTTGGTAACACAACTCATTTGAGGTACAACAAATTAAGGGAATACTCAAATGAAAAGCTCGAAAGGCTGTTCCAACCATTTTTGAAGGATGACCTAAGTTATGAGCGTGGACAACCCATGCAGTCAGCAAAGAGAAGTCGCTATCTGAGGACAGACAACTCATTCACGGCTTGACTTCGGTGTGCTGAACAGCCAGGTAGCTTCCCCACTCCTGCTGAACATATGAAGAACTCACGTATTTACCAGCATACCACCTCTAGATTTCACATTTCCTGGTCTAGCTAAAACACCAAAGCTTTCACCCAAGGAATACTTCGTTTATAAAACAAAAGCTTGTGTATTAGCATCTCAAAAACCTCAGACCATATTCATTGTACCGAGTACTCCACACACCCCTAAGTCCCAGACCATACAGTACTTTTAACTGTGCACATGTAAAGTTTCATAACTTCATGTAGCTTGCATATCTATGTAAACGTGCATATTTTCTATGCCAGCAAGTGTTACCGCAATAAGCAGAGAATCTCTCTGTATCCAAACATATTTTGTTAGCAATAAGCCCATTATGAAGGAATATGAAGAATGGTTTAAGTTAAAGTGTCAACAGCACAGTAATTTAAAGAGGTCTGATTAAGTATAAAATATAACTTGTTAAAAATGATCTGCAGTTAGAGAAGCTTCCTTCTTCCTCTCTTAAGTTTCCATAATGCACACATTAACCCATTCCTTCCCAGATGTAAAACCCAGGTGTTTTTTTGGGGGGGAGTACCTCATAGGGTACTTCTACACACTTGACCAGGCAAGTAAAACATTGTGAAGCCTCTGAGAACACACTACATTTACTTAATAACAAATAGCTGAAGGGCTATTGGTTGATGAAGACTTTTTAAAAGCTATTTTATAGTAATAACAACCTTTTTACAAAACTGACACTGACGACTAGCTTATGAGATCACTGTCAATTTAGTTATGTCTACAGGAAAAATAAAGGTCTGTCTCAAAGGTCATTAGCAGAAGTTTTAGAAAAGGAGGACTCAAGCAGTTTCCTTCCTCACCTTGGTACATTGAAGACTCTTCCAAAAGCTAAGGAGAACATGTTTGCATGTAACCCGGAAGGTGGACACGGATGCAGCCACACAGAATTGAAGAACTGGCCTGCGTGATCTCACGTACACTGCTCAATTTTGGTTGTACCAAAAATAAAAGCTTTACCTGCAGGAGTACGGGAAATATTTATCCCTCGCTACTAGAGATGAGAAGAAGTCTGACAAAATCCCAAACATCCAACAGATCTCCCTTTAAGGAAACAAAGCGTCCAAAACGCAGGTGCGGGATGGAAGCAGGCCAGCGATAACCTCCCGCTGCTGTCGAGCGGCCAGGCCCTCCCAAGCACAGCGGGCTGCGTACAGGCCCACAGCCCCAGCGGGTACATGTATGGCCCCAACGCAGAAAGGTGGGTGTGCAGAGGTACCTACAGCAAGCTCTGCTCCTTTCGCTCTCTTCCTGTCCCCATCTCATGCTCTTCCGTTCTTCTGTTTGTGCCAGAACAGGGAGGCATTTGGCTCACAAGTACAACCCGCTTCAGTGCTCTTCAAAATAGTATTTTTCTCCCGTTTCTTTCACCAGAATGAAGTATTTACACAATTACTGTGCACTATCTTTATACAAACTTGTAAGTATCTTCCTAGTACAAAAGATAGTTCACCCTTTCTCCATGTTACAGCTTTAGGCTCCCAGTGTCTAAAATGCAAGAAATGTTACTCTGCCAATTCATGTTTCACAGATCTTTGCAACTGTAAATTCAAGTACGCTAGAACACATGCTTGTTCGCACTGAAAAAAAAACACCCCACGATTTATGTGCTAGACATGATCCATGCCAACTAGAAAACCATAATAATAATATATTCAACCTCATACACCTCCATTCTAAATTACAATTTGCTAAAAGTGAAGCCGCATGTGATTGCTCTCCCTTCCAAAGTATGCTCTCAAACTAATGAATTTATAGACTTTACTAAGATGGCTGTTAACATCAGCGAATTGAATTTATGTTGCTTGCCCTATTTTCTGTCAGTCTTGGTAATCACTCTGGTTTCACCTTCCTTCAACAAATGATCCTGTCACAGTTTCACCTGTGCTTAACTCACCAATCAATCTGACATACCTGTCAACTACTCAGTTGTTCTGGTGTTAGTCACTCGCAGGAGCACCTAGGGACAGTCATGTTGGTCACTTCCAACACAGACCTGGGGGACACAACACCTCACCTTGCCCTGGTGGCCTCGTGGACATTGTTACAAGCACAACTAGAACAGGAGAAAATAAGGCACACGAAGTAATTGTGCTGAGTATGTTTTTGCACAAGCATACACCAGCACGTTGACCATGGTTTGGGGATTACATGAGCGTTGTTCACTTTTCTTTGCTCCTACTGGCTTACTCGCGGCCAACTCTTTTTTCTTACTTAGAGATCTGGGATGATGGCTACATCTGGGATGATCGATACATCAGTTAAGAGCTCTGCCTTCAAAGGCCTGCTTGAAACTGAAGGAGCCAATTCAGAACTGGTTACAGCCATCTCACCATGCTCTTTACCTGAATCACAAGCGTATGAATGATTAATGTCTTCCAGAATTATGCCAGGAAGGGTTAAAAAAAACAAAAACATAGAAACAGACATTGCTGCTTACAGTCTTTCAACTGCTGCTTCTTTCAAACATCACTGCTGACAAGAACTACAGTTTCCACTGCTTGATCTAAATTAATTTACCTTATGCCAACACTTAGGACATCAGTTCAGTACCAGAAGTCCTTCCTTTTATTAACCACATTTTACTCTCATTTTTCTTCACTTTGCACTTGCAAACTCTACAGAAACAACAAAGCTCATTAAACCACAACTGAAGTTTAACAGAATGGCCACTGTTTACCTGCAAGATAACAAGAGCATCTCGATGCCATAAAAGCATACATGCGTTTCAGAAACTTACAACCCCCCCCAGAAAGGTGTCTGGAGAGCAGTTAAACTTGCAAAGAACATACACAGCCTTTGGCTTCTCTGTACTCTCAGGTAAGGGCTGGACAAGCAGACATTATTCAAAATCTGCAAAAGGGAAGGTTTTCAGGCAGCAAGGACAGAAGACTACTTTTAAATACTGATTACACCTTGAAGAACCTCATTGCTGTACAGCAACTGGCTAACAGTATTTTTCCTCCAGGAGATGTCAGAGCACATCCCACTACTGATGACAAACAAGGAGCACAAAAAAAATTTGGTGCATCAGTCAAACCATGATTGAAAAACCTATGAAACTTGAACATCGAATCAGACTGCTATCTTTGATGTGTAATACTTGGTGAATTATTTCATGTCAGCGCTGTGTGGGTTTTTGCTGCTGGCACAGGAATGAGAAACGGGCCAGAGTCTGACCTATGATGGAATGAAACTTCATTTGCAGTTGATAGGCACAACCAACACCACTAGCAGACAGATGCACTCAGCTATCTACAGCGATATTCTGAGAAAATATCATGGCAGTTGAAAGTGTCCAGTCACAACCAGAAACGAAGAAGTAAATGAAACAAATCATCGTAGAGATGTACTTCCTTTCAGAAAAACCTCAAGTATCTTTTGAAAGTGTAAAGAAAAAAACCTCTTATGGAGAAAGACACTTCTAAAAACATTTCTAAAGAAAAAAAAAAGACTATAGCTCAGTCTCTGGAAGGACTTATAGGAGGTTCCACCTTTCGTGGAGGAAAGTTTGAGACCTCTATCGCAAAACAGAGCTATGCATGTCTGCACACAAATGCCAGATTATTTTTTATATATATGTATGTATGTATGTATAAATGCATTGAAGAGAAGGCCCCACTTCATTCTGCTCCAGTCCCTCTACCTTTCTTGCATTGTTTGATCCTGGAGAACTGCAATGTTTCATGGAACACTGGTCAATGCCAACAATTCAGCTCTAATGCAGTTCTATCACATCTGGGGATGAGAGGTTTTCACCGACCATCAAGTACCCTTACCTTGAGGAAAGCCTCTCTACAGTGTCCAAGTCTTCCTAGAGGAAGACCTCCATAAAGGATCTGCAGACTAATGATACTGTCTTTTAGACAGTCATTCCATGTACCCTTTCCACTTTTCTTGGCAGACCAGTGCCTGCATAGGTTAGTGCAAGTACAGGGCTCAGCCTTAGCACAAAGGCTCATGACACTCATCAATTGTTAGTCGTTCTCCATCCAAAGCAGAAACCCTGGATTACTGCTCATTGTTTCTGTTTTTGCCACTAGCAAAATGGAGATAATTTAAGTGTTCTAATACATATCAAGGATATTTTACAAGTGTATTTTGCAGTGTATCCTGCTGTATTTTGTTTGACCATATAGAATACTAGCCATCTTTGATACATTCATGCTTAACAAGCTCCAAAAACCGTCTAAAATGTATTCTACAGAATTCATTCCAATAAATAATGTTTATTCACAAACTATGGTTCAGTTAAAAAAACTGTTTGCATTCTGTAACAACAGAATGAACAAGAACATTACAATGCTAGTGTATTTATTAAAGTAGTATTTGTTCATGTGATTTTTCATAGCTGTTTTACCACAGAGTTTTACAGAGTAATTCAAGATTAATAGCTTTCACAATGCATTAAGCCTCACCTTTCTGAACCCAGAAGTTTTCTACAGCAATCTTTACTTTTTCCCCCCATACCTATCTTTACTTCCCCCCAACACAAACAATCTGTCCTACATTCCAGATCCTATAAATACATCATTTGGGTTAGCTTTCTTGCGTTTAGTTGATTACTGGTTTCTTGTTCCTAAATTCAAAAAAAAAAAGAAAATATCTTGGTAGGAAAAAGTATTTCTGAAAATTTTCTACCGCAGTTATGTAGCGATATCTAGTATTAATTCACCAAGAGCTGTAAATCCCTTTCCAGAAGGCTTTATTTTTTTTTTTTTGTGCAACATGAAGAACAGACTTCCACACTCTCTCTCCTCTGCCACATCTTCTTCATCTTTTGCTTACTTCCTCCCCACAAACTATAACAGAAAGCTGTGGAAGAGTCCTGTTATTTGTTTTAGAAATCTGACATTATTATTTATCACATAGGACAAAAAATTACTTCATATTCTATGAAGTTTGAGTTCCAGCATTTCTGACTACAAATTTCACTTGCAGGAAAAAAAAAAAGGCAGCAGAGGAGGATTCCAGTGTGTTCTACTCCGTACAAAAAGTAGCCAGCCACAGGGGCTGTTTCCCCCAAATATTTCAAGAAGTTTCAGGTATAAAGTATGCATAATAGGCTGAAGACTTCATAGCACAATCCTCCAGGATATGCTACCTTTTTTTCAAGGTGACTTGTTTTTCTAGTCATTCAGGTAAAGGAAAAGAAATCCAAAATATATCCACCAATTTCTAAGATTCTCTACCTTTAGTTCCTTCCCACAAAAGGCTGGTACTCTTCACCTTCAACACACCCATCAGTAACAACATGAAACACTGCAGAGAGCTTCACTACCTTTTCCTCTTCAAGTTTCCTCTGAATCTCTTTACACATTAAGGCTGCACCCAACAACTGAGCTGCCCCTACTTTGTGATCACAAAGCAGGCTTCTCCAAGCGAGGTAGAAATGCCTGCATCTGGCACTTCTGTTTTAAGGCCTAGAAGAGGCTGCTGGACACCCATCCTGAGTCAGGACACTTACCTGCACTTGATTGTCTTCTGCTCCAGCCATCCATAATCACTGAAGGTTCCCGTCACAAACTGGTCTCTTTAGGAACAGGCACTGCAAGTCTTTTTTCAGAACATCTTCTGCCTGACATGCATGGAGCACTCAAAAAACACCCACCTACTTTTTATTACCTGGGTAGCCATATCGCATATGATAAGACAGCTATAACAAGAGACAACAAAACCAACTATACAGAAGTTATTGCAGGGGTGGGGGGACGCGATACAAAAGGGACACCAACCCAACCCACTCAAGGGAATCCATCATCAATACGAGTGCTACAACACACTCCAACTGAGGAGCAACCTAGACCTAAGTTCTTCTGCAAGACAATTATAAGTTGAAAATAGAAAAAAGATGACTAGCCAGAGTTTAGGTTATAATATATTAGACTTCTACACCTACTGCAATTAAAAATAAAGATTCTGTAAAGAAATTCTTTCCAATTCTCCTGAATAGTGGATAGAACAAGAGGAATTACTCTATACAGACTTACAAATCCCCATTTTCTAGTAGCTTTTCTTCTAGTCTCATCTGAAGAAGCTTATTCACATCTTCTGCCTACCACCAGCCTCCTCAGCCTCCAAAAAAAAAAAAAAAGAGCTCTGCTGGTGCCAGGTAACAGCTATGCATCATCCTAACATTTTAACTCATTTGTAGGCAATACAGTAGTCCATACTACTCAACAGAAAACGTACATACACAGGCTCCAGGTATGAGAAACTCCACAGTAATATAAATAAGGACTTCCTAAACCTTGGTACAATCACTAGATCTAGCAGCAGACGCAAAGGCCTCACATACAGGCAGGAGGCTGATAATTCTCTCAAGCTATATACACACCCATTACTTCTAATTAAACATACGGAGAGGCAATTCATATACATTGGGGTTCCCACCTAGTATCAAGTAAAGCATACAACAACAACATCAGGTATTTTGTGGATCAAATGCACTAGTTAAAAGCAGTTACTCAAACAAAAAAAAATTAAACATTAAACATTTATAATCACCTAGCCTTGGAGAGGAAAATTCATATTTCAAGCTCAGACATGATTTACTACCAGGCAGTAAACTGTTGAATACATATAATTAAGCGCACACAACAGTACTATGCTAACAAGACTAAGAGCAGCAGTTAGGTAAAAGACCAAAAACATCCTGCGTTTCAGTGACCATTTCTCTATTCCAAGTGTTAGAGCTGTTCACTTCATAGTGGTGCCCAGCTACTAGTCAGACAGCGTGAGCATTCCCACAAAAAAAATAAGTGAAAAGCTGTGACATTACAGGATTTTTGAAGAATTTAATTTCATTTCACACTCAAGTGCTAGCCCTCTGTTTTTTAAGGCAGAGGTTTGTGTTCTGTATGAAAGAAACAGAAAGGGGAGCAGCTTCCCTTGAGCAAAAAGGAAGTAACGGATTGTGGCTGAAGATCAGCTAACCTCAGCTATTAAAGCGTTGGGGATGTAAGAGAATCATACACAGCTAAAAACTTCTAGAACCTATACAGCAACAAAAATCACCAATGATTTAACACAAATGCAAAAAAAAAAACACACACACAAAACAATACCTCTTTTGGTGCCCTCAGCAGACAAACACAGAGCTGCAGCTGCTTGAGTAAAGAGCAGCTCAAAATTAATTTTTCATCTTCTATGAAGCAAAGCCCTGATGTGAACTGGTTGCCCACTGTAAAGACTGAAGAGCTCTGGATTCCCAAGAAAGAAGAGAGATGAAAGCAAGGGAAGGAGACCATTGTGTATTAAAACACAAGTTAAACACCATTTAAAATACATATATGCACACACTACAACCCCACAGCTTCCTCCCTCTCCTACCTTGCTTAATGTGACCGCCTCAGACAAGACAGCATGCTTACCAATATAAAGTTGTTGCTAAAATATCTTTTAGGAATCATGGTATAGGAGAACAGAGATCAAAATCAAGGCAACTAGCTCATGAACCTGAGCATCTGAAAATCCAAACTACACCTGACAAATCATTTATCAGAAGCAACTGGACTGAAAACAATTTTGAAAGTGGCACTGACCTTTACTTTGCCAGCATAGAAATAGAATAGTTTGTCTGTGTCTCTTCTGGTACTTACAATTGCAACTTATTTTCCTTCAATTAATAACAATGGTGGTTTTTTTTGCTGTTGCTGTTGTTTTTTAATCCAACTGTATTTTTCAGATTAAGTTTAGTTCTGTATTATTCAATTTCCTGGGAATTTGTGAGGCAATTATTCATGACAAATGCTTCCACTACATCAGGAAAAAATGTTGTCAGAAGTTTGCTTTCACCCAGCAAATGATATGACTTGGGAGGACAGCTGTACAGAAAGGTTTAACTGCAGACTGTTCTGAGCTGCACGCCCCAATGAGGAGATGCTCCAGACATCCCACTGCGTTTTCAGAAGAACACGCTCAGCCTGTGGGCCCTCCCTATTATTTTTAGATGTTGTGAATGCACAGTCAGCACTGAGACACATTCCGAGACCAAACCAAGAGTTTATCAATTTTGTGCTGGTGGAAGACATGTTAGACATGCCCTTTAACAGTCTCTGGTATACTGGACATGCTAGAGAAGTGGGGAGAAGTGGTCACAGCACATGTATGCCAGCCAGTAACAGTTTTACAAAGGTCCTTTAGAAAGCAACAGCAGCTAGTTTAAATTGAGCAGAATACCATCTGCACCTGTCGGGATTATGACTAAGGACTAAGAATCCCCTACAAAGTTACTCTGTTTCCTACCTTTTACCCCAGGCATATGAGCTGGCTATATGGGATGAAAAAAATAGCAGGAATTAGGCTCACGCAAGAGCAAACGTAAAATGCCATCCTCGGCAATCCAAGTCCTCCTGAAAACAGTGAGCTATCAGCTCATTCCTGGATTTGAAAAAGCAAGGAAGCCAACCAATTGAATAAAATATACAGGCAATAGTACCTCCTTTTCTGATAAAAATACTCAAACCATTTCAAATTAAAAGCCACATACTGTTTGACTACCAACTGCAATGTGTTCTCCAGCTATTTTCCCAGCAATTACCTTTCGTAAGCCCAGTCTTCCTCAGATAAAACAAGGCTCAGTGCTTTTTTTCCTCTACTCACAGCAACAGATCCAACCATGATCAGCACCATTAAGAGGTCAGATGTCCTTACTCGGAAACCCATACCAAAACCACTGATGATAGATTTCTTAAGAAACCTGTGCAAAATCTGAATGTTCGAACCTTCCACGTGGTTCTTTCCCTAGGCTGTCTCAACATATTCCCTTCAATCTTTATGTTTTATAAAGTAACTTGATTAGAAGTAAGAATAATTTTCTTATATTATATGACTGGCTCAGTGCACGCAGAGACGAACCTACAGCTTCACAACCATCCTATTATTGTTACATCTTGAAACTGCAAAAAAACAAGTCTCTAAGAACACAGAATACACATCATATGAAAGCAATTTATTCTTGCAGAAACGTCCACTTGTCCTCTTGGGATTTTTATTTTAATTAATTGCACAAATAATTAAGGGAACCCCTACCCTCTTTCTTACCAACAAATAAGGGCTCTGACTGACAGGTAGTGGCAAATTAAAAAAAAGTCTGCCAGCTGAAGCAAGCCTCACCCCCTCCAGCTGCCCCTTGGAATACAAGTTGTTGCCCCAGTGACAGATGGCCATATAGCTCGTGGCAATTCAAGAGCAGCTCCAGGTTTCAGCCTAGCATAATTAAGCAAGCCAACTGCAATTCCCCTTTACCTTAATAATGCTGCCCTGAAAGATCAAAGCACCACCACGGCCATATTTTGAGCTGTTCAGTGATCCCCACCTTGAACAGGGATCAGCTGGGACCAGAGGACAAATTACAGCTGAGAACAACAACCCCCACTCCAACCATCTCGTGTTTATCTTGGGACAAGCTGAGCACTAAAATAAGACAGGTACTGAACCAAGAGAAACAGCACAGCTCCTTGACTATGGTACCCGCTACAGGAACCTTAAAGCACCAAGTTCAATTTCGAGCTTTGCCATGGATGCAATTCCATGATCAAGGGAAGCCAACGTAGGGCTATAATGCTACCAGAAAAGACAGTACGGACCTCTTCCCACCAGCTCCCCTACATAACGTCCACTGGTTGGACAGTGGAAGTGTGGGAAAGAAGGAAGGACAGACAGACAGGCATCAAATCCCTTTTGGTGGCCATCTACAATCCGACTGCTTAAATCAACAGCAAGATGGTGCCTACAGACTTCCCTGGTGATTTTGGACAAGTTAGGACTTTTCTTAACACTTTCATTCCCCACTGCTGAAGTCAGAGCACCGGTACTTCACTGTATCAGAGGCGTGTTCCACAGCCGCCCTCGTTGCACAACTGAACTCTACGAGCCGCAAGACTGGTACACAAAAACATCCAAATCAGTAAAACAAAGGGAAATACCTGTACTCAAATTACTCTAGGCCATCACTATAATAGTCATAAAAAACCATGGTGGGATAAGAGACATTTTCCACACACATGCACCACTGAACGCTTGAACAGTAGGGTTTTTTTGTGTGTGTTTTTTTTTTTTTTTTTTTGTATATGCTGAGAATTGACTTAGGAAAAAAATTCTGCAAGGAGTCAGGAACCTCCTGGACTAGAAATTGCTCCTTAGCCTAACTCCATCTACCACTGTTACTGAAACTACTGAAAGAGGAAACAGCCACTGAATTACTCCTGTTGCTTTAAAGTAAGAAACTGAATATGTATATATGCATGAGTGAGTCTCTTCATACGAGGAAAAAAACCTAGCTTCTATTTGAATCCCTAAGATCATAACATCTTATATAAACACACCGACCGAAGGAAATTTCGTCTATGTAGGGAGACTTTACCAGCTAGGTTTGGAGAAAAATACTTCAGAATTTTGTCTCCACATATGTGAAAAATATCTGATGGCGGGGGGGGGAAGAGACATGCCTTGGGAGGACATTTATCACCCATGTGTACTTATAAAAAAGGAACTTTTTTTTTTCAAAAAAAAAAAAAACCTACAAATCCAATGCGAGCAGGATTTTTCAATACTAGCTTCTATGAGCCTGCTATTCTGACCTATACCTCTTTGCCCCCTTCTCAAACCATATTTTGATTTCAGAAGCTACAGGAATTAAACAAATTCTGTAGCCAAAGCTTAAAAATAGTTCATTTTCTGTAATATATTTGGCCACTTCTGCAATAGGACAGAATAGAGGTCAGGGAAGATGACAAAACAAAAACATATATGCCTTTATATCCCAGAAATCTTGAAAAGATAGATAAGCTAACCAGGCTCAAGCAGTCCCCCAGCCACCAGAACATACACACAGTATTTTTATCACTGAAAATAAAACCTTTCTGCCAACAGGGCCCTACACACAAGTATTCAAATCATAGTGAATGTTTAACACAGTACATGCGCAGAATTTTAGTGACTGCAACAGCATCAGAACCTCACGAAGACACCAAAACAGATGACTTTCAGTTTTTTCCTACTATTTAAAACTTGCTCGTTATGCAAGTGGCATCATTCAAGTGACAGGAACAGTTGAAAATTTCTGCCTTCCCCAGCCATTAGAGTACTTCTTCAGTGGACAGTTATCTGCTTGCTAACACCAGTAGGAGAGAGGAATTCTGGAGGTCCTACGTTGCTGGTAAGGAGAATCAACAGGGCAGCAACCAAAGTATATTAAGTATGCAAATCGCTGTGTCCAGCTCACTAAGATGCTCAATGTTTCCAGACATTATTCTTGATTTCACCTGACTGTGTAACACTTCAAAACTTCATATTTAAAAAATACATTGGCAGCTCAGAGCACTCTGATCTTCGCCATTAAGAAGACAAGTAAATGACAAGCTATGCTGCCTGTTGGGATCTGCCCAAGAAGACGGGAATGAATCCACTTTTACAGCAAAAGTGGAGGGCAGGTATTGCTTGGTATACGCTTCAAATAGTTAAAAATTGTGATTTTGACATGTGCAAACCATTTTTAACTGCCACTGTATTAATTAGTTAAAGCAACCCACAGCAAAGTACATGCTCAAATCTTCAGTTTCTTGATAAAGTTTTCTGAAAAACATAGGCAGAAAAATTAATGAAGTGAGCACGAAAATATAAGGTTTAACTTAAACTGAACTAATACACAGTGTCAATATTGAAAACTTCAAATAAATTGAATAACATGTCAAAAATAAAAAGGAAAGGTAATTCCAAACAGATTTTTACAAGTAAGTTCACACTTCCTTTATACATCTCATCTTCACTCTAAGTACAGAAGCTAAGCTAATAGCTATACCAAAGCAAGAAGCCTCCAAAAGACGAAGTATTTCTTTCAACATTAACATATCCAGTATATTTTCTTTTAAAGTTACATACTGAGGTTATTTTGTCTATAACTGAAAATCAGAATTTTACCTCTTCCTCTTCTGTTGCATGTAGAAAAAAACAGGTTTAGCTGAGAAAGCTGTCAGAAAACTTCATTTCCTGCTAACATTAAAAATGAGTTTCACTCAAACTCAGTTGTTCAAAAGTCACTTAGGCAAAATGGGAAAGGCAGCACCATACTGACATGTACCATGACAGCTTTCTCTTCAAACAGGACTTCATTAGATACCCAGTGAACCTAGCCAGGTATGCCCTTTTCGATTATTTAAATCTTGTAATTTAAAGTAAAGTTTGACCATGGCAAATATCCACACTGATGATGGATACACAATCAAATATATCAACGGATTATTGATCACGAGCTGCTGTGACTGAGAAACTTGGCAAGATATGAAGGGGTCTAAACTCACTATTGAAGGTCACCTGAAGTCACTCAGATATTACCTGTTATCACAACCATACCAATAATTCTTCTAATCATCCAGACTACAACAGTAGCCAAAAACATGCATCTCCTGCCTTCTCACTGTTGTTTAGCTAGCCAAACAGCTTCAAAACTTGCACTGAAGGAGGTTCTTTCAGCAGCAACTTGAAGCATATGCCTTAGAGGCTCCATTACCACATACCTTTGCAGAAAGTTAAAAACGGACATAGAGAGGAACCAAACGGATCAGAACAAAATGGTCATTCAGTGATGGAACACTTGCTACTCGTTTTCATATACTACAGCCACCTTAGAGACTTTCAGTCTTGCAGCACCCCAGGTCAGAAAGGATGGAGCTCAGGTTTTCCGTCACCATGGGTGATCTCAACATCGACGCTGCAGTCAATACAGTCAAATAACTGAGCAAGTGAAATTTCGGAGCAAACTGGTTTGTTTTGAACAACAGGTCTTATCACCTTCAGAAAAAGGTGAAACATCACACCTTGCCAAAGTCTTTAACGTAACAGCCATTTAAAGCTGTTGTCCATCCACCTTCAAGATGGCAACAACTCAAGGAAATGGCAGATACATCCATCTGGATGGTTATTACATCTAGTTTAAATTGAAGATACATCAGCTGTTGGAACACCTTTCTTGACTCTTGCTTTCATGATAATCAGGAAAGAGTTATTGAGCCAAAAAGCATCTGTTTTATCCTCAGATCGTACAAAAATGATGAAAATTGGAAGTTTTGCTGTGTTTCTGCAGCATAAAGTTTTTCTTTTTTTAAATCAATTGCAGCCTACTGTAAAGCGATGTTGATAGACCACCTTCACAACTGTTTATTTCTCAGAGAACCACATTAAGTCAGCACCTAGGCCTATGTCTTCAGAAGACTGAATTCCAGGAGTTACACTTTTCCATTCATTTTTCCCAAGTACAAGAAACATAGGAGCTGTACGTTTTACATAGTATTCCCTTAGAAATTCTCATCTGCTAAATAAGAAGAAATGGGAAGGACATTATTTGTCATACAGATGTAGGATCAGTAATGTAGTAATTAACTAACCATATTTGTCTTGGGAAAGAGTGGGAACTGATGTAGGTTCAAGAAGCAGTTCTAAGTTTTTGCTTGGGAGCCCTGGAAATTTAGTCAGGGAGCAAGACAGAGTGGTAATACCTGACTACTGAGAAGTTTTTTGTCCCACGCGCATTTAAGTAGTATTTTATATTTTTAATAATTATTGATGAAGCAGACTGGATAGCTACGTATTTACTGTCACAAACTCAAATTTCATATCACTAAGCACTAAGAAGAAAGTTGATTGTTTTACCTTTCATGTCAATTCAGATCAAACTCAGGTGCCATTTTGTGGTCAATGGGAATCTTTCAGCTAGCCAGGATTTCAGTGAGCTTTGAATCAGAACATCCAAAAAGCATTATTGAAGCATTAGAACGATTGACTTCTTTACGAAGATGCTTGGTAATTGCAAAGTAAAACCTACTTCTTTATATACGAGAAAGACGTATACCGAGATACTATGAAATAACCAACCTACTGTAGTGTTTTATGATGTGCTAATGAAGCTTTCAAAAGTTTTGCCAAAGGTAAAACAGACCTGCTAATTATAACATCTGACTGATTCTCTGGGTAGCATCTTTGTAGCAATCATTCCTTCAGCAAGGTATAGTCTCAAAACAGCAATGATAGAGCAAACTATGGCGAAGCCCTCATCTTACTGTTGTACAGATACACTCAAACTAGCTTGGAGACAGAAACTGGATTATTGTTTTAGCCAGGCACTCCAGCAGGTCTAACAATCCACGTGGACAAGGGAGTGCCTTGAAAGAACGTAATGAAAGAGGGTCAAGCTAACTCAAATTACCTTCCATTTGCCACAGGCTAAGAGCACACACATGAACAATTATGGTGCATCAGATACCACAGATCAGCTGACATCTGGTAACCTGTCATCCTGCAATAGCCTGTCCAAACACAAAGATAGCTTGAAATTTAGACAAACTGTAGAGTTAGAGCTCACTCCTGTTCAGAAAGCAGAGACTAAACTCACAAATTTTTGCCTCTAACTGCACACAACAAAAGAAAACCCACAAGTCAGAGCCCTTAAGGCAAGCAGGCTGTTTCCAAACACTACAAACCAGGATTACCAAAAGGAAATAGTTACTGTAACATGACCTATTCATGCTAACCAGCCCCTTGGTATAAAAGCATGCACGCAGCATGATGATCATGAGACTGCAAGTTCAGCTCTTCTGTTGATCTGGACAGTGGTTATTCAAAACAAGTACAATAATTCCAAGTACAGTTTTTAATTTTGCCTTGCAATGGCAATTCACAGTAGGACATAAATAAAAGACCTTTTGCTTCCCAACCTCGTTCCCAGGAATGCTTGTTTTCCCTACACAGTTTTCAGGAACCAGAGGGAGACTACCCTTCTAGCAGCCTACAGCCAGAGTAATGAATGCGTACTCCTGCCTTCCACCCCCCAATATTTTCCAGCCATTCCCCTGTCTCCCAGCCCAACAGCACTGTCTGCTAAGAGGTTTAGCTAATTTTCCAAATCAGTTTTCACTAACAATTGCAAAAACAATCATTAAGTAACAGCCCTAATCCTTACACCTATGAGGTTTGATTAAGTCAGGAAAAACAAAAAGGGGAAAAACTATGTACTTAATCAACACTAGACTGATGCTGACCTGATAGAGATATAAAATTTAATCAGTTTTTGGAACACAGAATCATTTGCACTGGAAGATAAATACTATTCTTTTGATACTGGAATAAAAGCAGCAATAACCAGTACATACTGGAATGATACAAATATATATTTCTGTTGAATTAACTAAGTAGAATCAAGAAACTGTAACAGCTTGTCATAAACAAATTTAAGAGCTTCAGCAATGACACCTGTAAACAAGAAACACCTATGCACCAGTTAGAGCTCCTACAGCAAACCAGTGCCTGAACTCTCACATTTAAGACACCAGGAGAGACCCAATGAACCTGGCAATGGGGTGGAAACTGCAGGTTTCTGTGACAACAGTAAATTTTATTCATGTTTTATTATACATGCAACAGCATGTTATCTTAGAACAAAGCCACAGCAGTGTTTGTGCAGCTCCTACGTAGTGGACAGGACTATCACCATTCACTGCGTAAGGCTACAGTCTCCTACAACACCAAAACTGCTTGACTGATTATCAGCCATGACAGCAAGGAGCAGTCCCACTTCCTCCCCCCCATCCCAGGTACATACCTGACGACCGCATCTCATACACACTGAGCTCTGCAGTTAGCTAGTTCTAAGTGCTTAACCAGCAAGTAACTATTCAGGTGGTGGTTTTGTTTGTTTTTTCTTGATTCTGAGCTTCCATGGTATTCTGGGTCAGGGTTGGCCTAAACCAGAGGAGCGACAACACAAGGCGGGGTATAAAAACATGCCTAGAAGCAGGAATAGTGAGACAACCCCTTCCCCTAGCAGGCAGGCTCTAAAATAACTTAGTTATCTTGTCAAAATGCAGCTAAAGGAAATACCTCAGAGGACTGCATAAGGAGCAGTCCTTAAAAGCCTGCTGAAAGAACTAAATGGTTTACAAGTGGTCATTTGTTGTTTGCCTGCATCCTAGCAGCTTCTATGAACAATAACATTTTAAGAACAGGCAGCAGCACAACAAGCAAACCTTATGTATTGAGAAGAACCACAACGATTACTATGCAACAGTTACCTTCTTAGAAGCATTCCAAAGTCAGAGATTTTAACCACCTCAAAAGAGTTCATTAAACTTTCTAGTAGGAAGTAAAATTAAACGTACCCATGCAGTGTCTTCTTTACTTCAGGATTTATATCTAGACCTTGCCTTCCTCTTTTACATCAATCCAAAATGCCTTCTAAAAGTAAAATTTTAATAGGTGTTTTGTAATTTCACTGTATATTTCAGTTTGCTTTCTCCCTCCCCCCCCCAGCTCATTTCATCAAGAAGCAAGACTCAAACTAAAATTCTAGGGATATGTTCACGTACTGAAGTTTAGCGCTACGAAAAATAATAAAAAACACTAAGTATATTTCCCCTCCTTTTCAAGTGCTAAAAAGAAAAGCACCACATAAGCAAGAAATCAGCATTAGTACTTAACAGTCAGAAAACAGAAGAGGATTAACTAATGACAGAAAACAACTGGAAACAAACCTTTCATTTTTTTTAAATTCTTATTAATTCAGTTACATCTTCTTTTCTTTGTTTTTATTAACCACATACTACACAGTTCTGATTTACTTTTCTTACTTCACATTAAATACGTTTACGATTGTACATTATAAACAGCGTGATTTAGAAATCTTAGAGAAACACACTACCTCCTCTTTATGGCAGATCAAACAGTTCCCAGCCACAAGCTGTAAAAGGAAGTTCAAGCCCTGCCACAGGTGACCCACATTACAATACACCTGGAGCATACTCCCAACACAACTTCCTTTGCAGAAGCAACCTAGAGCAGATGGTGACCAAAGGAGTTGTCTTCGCCGCAGTGGCTGCCCTTGGCCTCCTCGATGATATCGGCGTGCATATGCAAAGTAAGTACGCTTACTGCGCCAAACAGACCCCCACACGCAGCAGTCGCTTTGTATGTACACTGCAAACTGAAGCACTCGCCGGGCACGCCAGATTTACAGTGCTGGTGTGGAAGCTGCTACGTAAACTAAGCTGCAAGTCTGACGTTCCCAGGCAGCTGCTGGGCTGACAATGTGTTCACAGTACTCCAATTCTATGCGTATACACTAAATTCTTCCTATCCAGTGTGCATAACGTCTATTATGTGTAATGCCCTGCACACCTGCAATAAGCCTGACACGTGCTGGACACCTTTGGTCCACTCCATAACTGCGATGCTCCCAGGTAGCACTAGAGCAGGAAGGGGGCAGAGCGTAACACTCCCACAAAGCAGGAAGGTATTAAATAGACCAGTGTAGGAGACTGCATTTGCCCAACCTAAACCATTCAGCTCAAGGTTTTTGGAACACAGAAATAAAATTTGAAAAGACTTGCTAGTTCTCAGAAACTAACGTATGTTAATATTCTTATGAATTATGAAAAATACACCAAAACTATGAGCCAATCAGCATTATTACCAAGACCAAATATACTCTGTTTTGATCTTTGCAAACGAGATACGTAATCTTTAGCAAAAATTTGGCTCTTGTCCTACATGACAGACAATAGTACAAGTAAACAAGTACACCTCTTTTGTACTCCTGATGCAAAATCAGGATTTGAGAAGAAGTAGTACTTGCAAAACCAAGTTCATAAAATCTGATTTTTTAACTGTAAGGCAGACTTTAGAAACTTTTTGCTGCAAGAACAACGACTACGCATCTGTATGTAAACATTTTTTCACAGCCTAGAACTCTGTTTTAAGGAATATGGAAAAACCTGTATTAGATTTCTTTCCACCTGGAGCAATTGATGCCCGACTTCTTGACTTCTTGCCATAAGGGATGATCCTACAAAAACTGAAACCAATTTAGCTATTTTGTTGCAAGGCTGGGCATCTGCTTCAGAATAAGAGTCATTTAATTCAGTCACTGTTACAGGCCAGCACACACCAACGTAGCCCTTTTGGTGGATACGTTAAAAAATAAAAAATAATCTCGCACACGCTTACACACATGCACTTGAAACAGGGCCAAATCAAGACTCCTTAACTTTCCCAAGATATTTATCTTAACATTACAAAATTCAAGCTGTGTGAGCAAGAGATCTACTGGAGCTTAGTTTCTACATGTTTGTGTCTTGCACAGCCTAACCTACTCTTCCTCTCAGTACTTCACGCGCTCGTGTCCCCTATACAGACAAATGACTAATTCAATTACCTTGTGTGCTGACAGGCCAGCTGGCTGTTGCTTCTTGGCATGGGTAGAGAGGATAAGTTACAACTGTCTTTCCCTCATTGTCTTCTTTCTCTGCCCATTCAACTATTTCCACAAAACTTAAGAACTTCACACCCCTTTGTCAAATCTGGTTGAAATGAGCTAACAAATTCAGAAGTTGCAGAGTGACAGACAGACAGAATGTATGGGTATGAAAGTCTTGTTTTGTTTGGAAAACAGAACAAGGAGGAGAAAAATGAGCAAGCTTGCCAGGTAGGTATACAAGCTGTATTCCATATGCCCCAACTGCAGAAGTATCGACCCAGCTTAACCCAATCTAAACTGGAGCTGCCACCGTCCCACCACACCCACAGGCATTCAGTGTTATCCCTCCCCTTGGCACTCAAGCCAAAAATACACCTGGGAAAGAAAAAGAAAAAAAAGGAGTTCGTTTTTGGCACAGCCAGCTCTGAGCCAGCTCACTACCTTGTCACGTGAATACCAAAACCATATAAAAGAGGCGAGCAGGATCACGGCAACCCCACCAGCTGTGATGGTGCTATACATGTGGTGCTTACCAACACGCAAGGTCCAATCCTGAAAACACTTAATACTGGACATAAAGCTCAGAACCTCATAAATACCATATTCAGTAATGTGCTGACATCACGAAGAAGCACATAGGCACTAATGCATTTATATTACTCTGAGAGGAGTAGAAACAAGAAAAAAATAAAACTATCATACATGATAGCTTTGAGGTTAAGTTTAGCTGCATTCTGACTTTTTTTTTGAAGTGCCTAACCTTGTTTTCTTCCTAAAACTGTAGCCAAACAGAAAATAGGTAAATAAATAAAAAGCACTATAAGCAAACATAGGAATATTTTAAACACAGACGTCACCCAGTCTGAATTTCCTTCTGGACAGACCATTGTCCTAAATAAAATGAAAGGACCCATCCATTCTGTATCCTTCATGCAGAATTCCAAAACCACAGAATAAACCACTGGCAATGCCATCGGTGACTGTGGAAAGATCAGGAGGGAGAAGGTAAAACAGAAGTAGCATAGTGTAGCCAGAGTGGCTAATTTAGATGGAGGGAGGTGTGAACAGCAGAACATAAGGCAAAACATCTTGGGAACTATATTCTGATGACATCTTATCTTGGCTGTACAACCCAGTAAGTTGGGGGGGGGGGGGGGGGGTGGATTTTTATCTGCATGCATTTATGATCTCCCTTCCCCAGAGTAATCAGAATAAAGGTACACAATCATTATTTATCAATCTATAATATAGATAGCACCATTATATGCTCATTAGATCTATTCATACTACATGTATAAAATACATTAAGAATAATCTCATATTATACAACACAGCTCTATATGATTTTTAAACCTTTACAAGGAACCTTTGACAGAGGATTTCTTTACTTTTTTTTCTCGCAATGTATTAATAAAAGGAGTCATAACTCTAGATTTTTACACAATAGTGAAATTTTAACAGCTGTTGCACAGATGCAAAACACTGTGTACCTATGCACCATTAAATAATAAATAAAGTTCAGGATCTAGCACTCATTTTACTAAGCAATCTACCTTAATGATATGAAACAACAAGAAGTTCCAAAGATTAACTATATGCTACATTGTATACTCTGTTCTACAGTATTTGTAAGATCCTCCTTACTGTGATGTGAAGGACGAGCAGAATTAATTTTAACAAAAAATAATTTTAATTTAATCACAGGCACACTCACATTATCTAATAATAATTTTTAAACAAATTTAAATCTGATTTTAATAGAAACCCTCGGCTAATAACTTGCACTGCTTCTTTTATACAGACTTTTTTAAGACGACCTACATTGCTTGGGAATAAAGGTGAAAAAAGACAGCACTGACTTGTGTGGTATAGTTTAACCCTTTTATATTGACTTCTCATTTGGTAGCATTCTTCCTCATCCTCTCCAGTAACAGCCATGCACAAAGCCATCAAAGTCACAGGTAAAAGTGGCATTAGCTTCCAGAGATACTGAATCTGACCACACAAGTTCTGAGATGGGAATAGGAACTGCGCTAAGGGTACCCTAAACGTAAATATGAAATTAATACAAAAGCCCCTAACGCTAATAATGCATTTTTCAGCAAGCCAGACCTTAGCGCAACTGACCTTCAAAAATGGAAGGAAAAAGCTAGCAGTGACCCATATAGAACAGTAGTTTCAGCAAACAGTTACCACCATTGAGTGGTAAACAGCAGTAACAATGTAAGAAAATAAATAAAAATAAAATAAAAAGGTTAACCTAGAGTTCCACAAAATATCAGAGCAATGCAAATAAATTGGAGTCTCATATTTTAACAGAAAAAGTTTCTGCCTGGATCTTTAGCAAATTAGTAACATATGAATGGTTTGAGACAGGCAGTAAAAAAAATGGTTTGAGACAGGCAGTAAAACTGAATAATCACAGCATTTAATTTATAAGCACACCTTCCTGGATGCCTCTTAGAGACTGTAGTTTCATCTGTTTAAAATATGAAGAAAACTCAGGGGTTGAAAAAAATTCTGTATTGTGCATACGGAACGTCAATGACGAAAATCCTCAGTGCATATCATTGAGAGGAGGAAGTACTTTTTTTTTTTTTTTTAAATGTCAGTTTACCAGTGAAGTCATTTTAATTATATAATTACCGAAGATTTGGGAAGATTTACACAAGCCCCATAATTGGGCATAAGACATCACATCCTCTGGTATATACACAGCAAGCTGGTCCGGGTAACATTCTTTGCTCTGACCAATGTGTGCGAGGGGGGGCGGGGGAAGGAAGGGGAGGGAGGGGAGAGGGGAGGAATGGAGAATTAAAAATACTTCCTCAGATTAAATTTTATTTACTTCGTTTGATTAAAACGCTTCGATTGCCACAAACACGCTGGAATATTTATTGTGACGCATCTCCATAGTTAGAATACCTCGCTCTTGATGTGATATCCTGGATACTCAAACAAAAGACATTCAGCTGACAATGAAGGCTTTTTTTTTAATTTTAAAAAGACATTTGTACGTCTAAAACTGCACCACGGATCAGTCTCCTTTATCATGCCAGAGTTGTGACAGCCAACGCATGAAAAATTAAAATCCAATCCACCAGATAAGACATGCAAAATGTCTCCTCCAATCCCACCCCCATCTCGCCCTTAAAAAAAAAAAAATAAAAAAATAATAAAATAAAAAATCCGCAAATGCACGGAGCACACGGGCACCCCCGAGGACCCGTTCCTGCGGTAGCAGCCCCGGGCCTGAGGGACCACCGTCCCCGGGTCGTCGTCGTCGCCGTCGCCCCCCCTCAGAGCCCGGCGATCCCGCTCCGGCCTCCATTAGGGCCGGGATCCCCCCTCGGCGATCCCTCTCCTCTCCTCCCATCCCCTCAGACAATGGTGGTGCTTCCCTGCCTGCGCTCCGATTGTCAACATTTCCAGGCCAGGCCCCGGCCCCGCCGGCCTCGGGGCTCCAGGCGCCAGGGCCCGAGGCCGGGGGCGGCGGGGGCGGCGCGGCGGAGGGAGGTCACCAAATGGCCGCCCGGCCCCCGCCGCCGCGGCCCGCGCCCCCCCCCCCCGTAACCGAAGCACGGGCGCCCAACTGCGCAGCAAGCCCTGCGCGGCCGGGCGAGGCGAGGCGAGGCGGGCTGCGGAGGGCCGCGGGGCTCCGGGCCGCCGCCCCCGGGCCGCGTTTGGCTGGGGGTGCCCGGCGCCGTTCCCCCCTATCCCCCCCCCCCGGTACACACACACACACGCACCCCGCAGCCCCCCGGGGTGGGCTCGCGTCACCCCGGCCGGGGCTGAGCGGCGAGCCCCGCTCTGTCGGCCCGGCCCGCCGGGGCTCCCCGGGGGACGCGGCGCGGGGGCAGCTCGCCCCGTTCCGCCCCGGGGGGCCGGCGGCGGTCGCCCCCCACCCTCCCCGGCGGGCGTGGGAGCGCGGCCGGGGCTGAGGGCCGGGGCCGAACCCCCGCCTCCCTCCCTCCTTCTCTCTCTCCCTCCCTCCCTCCCGCTCGGCGGCAGGGCCCGCAGCCCCGAGCCGGGGCAGAGCCCGAGCCAAACAAAGCGCGGCCTGAGCGGGAGCCCCGGGTGCCGCCGCCTGGGCTTTTCCTGCCGCTGCCCGGCGGGGCCCGGCGCCGCGCAGGCCCCCGCTCGGCTCGGCGGCGCCTTCCTTACCCCGATCCCCGGCGGCGGCGGCGTTGTTCCTCTCCTGCTGCTGCTGCTGCTGCACCGGGCGCGGCCTGGACACTCGCCTGGGTCTCCTGTTGGCGGCTCGGACCGAGTTCATTTGCCGGCTTCGTGTGGGTGGCGGCAGGGGAGGGGGGGGGGGTCCTCCGGCAACCGGCGCCTGCTCGCGGGGGAAGGAGGGAGCCCCGGGGCGGCCGCCTCGCCGCAGCGGGCGCAGGAAGGAGGGGGCTCCGGGTGCGGGTCCCGCTGCCGCCGCCGCCGCCTCCTCCCCGGCTGTGCTCGAGAGGCGGAGGAGCCGCTGGGTCTCCCGAGCGCTGGCTGCGGGGGACGATGGCTCGGCGCCCCCCTCGGCGGCCCCCCCGAGAAGCGCTCTCTTAAAGGAGCCCCCGGCCCGGCCCGGCTCAAGCCCGTCGCTGCTCCGTGGCAGGAGGAGCCATTGACACTGCCGGAGACACACACTCGCGGGGAGGCAGCCGCTGGCGGCCGCGCTCCGCCAATCGCCGCCTCCCACACAGCGGGCCGGCGGCGGGGCGGCCAATCGGCGCGCCGCTTCTATGGGGCGCGGGGCAGGGAGGGGCGGGCGGGCGGGCGAGCGCCGCGGCGCGGGGTGGGGTGGCGGAGCCCGATATAAGGGCGGCGGGCGGGGAGGGGGGGGCGGCGAGGCTGCGCGGCGCGGCGCTGCGTGGGCCGACATGGCGGGCACCGGGATGGCGGCAGGGACGGGGGCCTGCGCCCGCAGCGCTGTGCTGACAGGGCTGGGGGCCTCCTCACAGCGAGTTCCCCGCTGGGAGAGGACGCATGGAGGGCCCCGGGGGCCCTCAGCCGTGTGTAAAAGGGGAAGGAGGCAGGCGGGCGGGCGGCCGCCGCCTGGAGTGCCTTGTGTGTGCGCTGTGCCTTGGTAACCTGCTGCTGCTGCTGGGTGTGGGCTCGGGCCCCGGCCGGGGTGGGTGGCTTCTGGCTTCCACGTACAGACTGCTCGTTTCCTGGCTCGTTGTTAACAACTCTTTCGTTCGGGGGATGTGCGTATTTCTCAGTGTAAACGCTCTTTCTAATATAATAATACGGTGTTTATTTTGGGCTGACGCTGTATGAAGCTTCTCATTTATTATATTGCTGCTCACCTGGTGGCCTGGGATCTGTAAAAAAAAAAAAAACTACCTATGTTTTTTACTTCTCAGACTTCATCTAATCCAATGGCAAAATCCAAGCAGTGAGGATCTTCTCTGCGTAGTCTTCTAGCCTTGCAAAGGTTGGTTTGTGCATGGTCCTGCTTAATCTAAGCGCCTGGAAGCCTCTGCGGAAACAGGACCTGGTGTGTTATCTGGCATGAAATGTAAACAAAGGGTTGTAATTAAAAGCGCATTAGGCAGAAGATGGTTTGAAGCAGACATGAAGATATAATGGAACCTGAAGAAGTGAATGCTCTATTAAACAAAAAATGAAGACTGGAAAATGTTTATATTTATGCTTTTCAAGTAAAAGACAGTGAAATCTTGCCTTTAAGTTCATACCAGTTCAGAAACCAAGCCTGAGTGTGTATATATGTACATGTGTAAATACATACAAAAATAAAGAAATCTTGTAGTAGTAACTGTTAAGGAGTATTTCTTTGACTTGGTATTTTGTTGCCTTGAAGAATGGTAGAAGAAACTGAAGAATTGTTTTCCACGCCTGAAAAAGTAATTCTTGCTACTGTCTCTTAAAGGGAGGGGAAATAATAAAGGTTAGTGCTCATGAAGAGAACTTTACAGGAAAAGAGAACAGTTGTCACTACTTGAGGCAAGTTTCTGTCATAACAATTACCAGGCTAGAATATAAGCTTTTGTTAGAATGTACATACAAAATACATTTATTTTCAGATAACAGCAGTGTGAAACTGCTTTAACTTTCAAGTGGAAAGGGTGATCCATAGTAAAGAACTGTCTAACTTACAGTGACAAAATTGAGGGATTTCATATCACTTGAAAACCTATGGTCTTTAAAATACAGCCTATTAATGATCTAACTATACAAACTATTTTTTGTATATGCTACTAATAAATAAATAACTTTATACAAATATAAAAGTTTATGTGTATTTCTGTTAATTTTTTCTGGTTGTTCTGTCTTCACCAAGATCCACCAAATGAATCCTTAGTGACTCCAACTTGCCTGTGGTTGTGCAATATAGTATAACCTGATTTTCTAGTACTCTGTCCAAATTTTTGAAAATATGTTCAAGGGTCAAGATGGATGACGAGCTAATTTTTACCTAAAGCATAAAATAATCTAATGTTCTGATGCTAGAATAAAACTTTGAAACCTTTAACCGGAGCAGACTTTTGACTTCAAGTCACTTCAAATCTTGACTTGAACTACTTTGAAACCCAATGATTTCTTGGCATAAAAACAGTTTTTGTAATTGTCTTACGTGGTAATCTGGTTAAAGATGTAATGGTGGGAGTCTAGCAAAATATACTGTAAATGGAGAAAAATATTGTGACTACTTGTAAGCAGTTCCAATATGTATTCTTACTGATTTAGTCAAGAGGGATTGAGGGCAATCTCTAGAAAGCTATGCAAAAGTTTGAAAAATGTTCTGAGTTGATGTAGAAAGAACCTCATATGCTGAGTAAGACAACCTGTATAAAGCTACTAAATAAATTACTGGTGCAAAAAGTGATATTATGGGCGCTTTCATTTGTCTTACAAGGCATGAAGTATCAAAATAGTTGCACTAATCTTCTAGTGCTCATGGCTACACATTAGGAAGCCTGAAAATTCTTCACACCAGTTTTTACTAGTATTCCTTTTTTTTCCTCATAACAAAATTATTCTGTCTGTGATGGCTGGGAGTTGATTATCATAATTTCAGTTTTGTAAGTCCTTAAATTCTTACACATACCCATCCCAAGCATTTGTTATTGCTGTGTAGTGTCTGAGAGGAGAAACACCCTTCTGTGATGCAAATGGCGCTGAAGTCCAAAGTAATATTAAGGCTATGTTGTACTGACTACTGTGGAGATAAATTAAGCCATCCTGTATGATGTGTTAATAAAAGCTTTTCTGAATGTGGGTGCAATTTATAGTGGCAAGTTAATGTTGCCTTTGTCAACACGGCTTTTCTTTATTTAAATTGGAAAGAGAGGGAACAGAATGTGGAACTAAACCATAATGTGATTTATATTGTAGATAATTATGCAAAGAAAATGCTTGTCAGACGGGTTCTTTGCCACCAACCACCTTTTGGTGACCTGTGAACAGCAAGGCACAAGACCTGGTAAAGAGTTTACTTGGGCCACTTTCAGCATAAGCAGTTTGGGCAGAGTTGTTGTGTGCTAGTTCATTTCAAATGTAGATGTATTGAAGCATTAAAGATATTTAGTTCTCTGTATGTACAGGAAGAGTTGGCTGCTGCTTTGAAGAAATCAACTTCCTTTCTGAATGCAGAAAGGGATGCCACGGAGTGCTTAGTGATGACAGTAACACGTTAATTATGTGTTAACAGTGAGTAGTTAGAACTGCTTAGCTAATGAGACTACTTCATAGAGAGAAGTAGTGCAGGCAGTAGTAGTGAAGTATTATCAGTATTTCACTGATAATGAGTTTCCTATTTATTTGTGAGGGTAACCTGCAGAGAGATGAGCAACTCTGGTTCAGATGACTTCTGAAGTGAAGACCGTTACAAACAACTTGAAGATCTGTTCTAGTAAAGGGATAGTACAGCTAAGCATTTCTTTTCTAAGATCTCAGAATGAAGAATAGACAAGATGGTGGGGTCAGAGAATAAGCTGGGTTTACAAATGGATGTGGGCCAGTGTAAGCTGTTCAATCAGGATGATTCAGGCCAGGGTGATCTGCTGGAATCCCCACTATTTTATTCCCCTTAATGTGCCCGTTCAGTAGCATCCTGAAAGGCCTTGCTTCAGAGACTGCTGAAAATGCTTTGAATGTGAGACTTTGAATGTTGTAAGACGTTGTGATCCTTACATATCCTGAGGATGTGAGTATTGCTTCAACAGTTGATCAAAACAAGTCTAGAATAAAAGATTTCAATAGATGGTGGTCTGTGGATTGCTTCTAAGGGGTTTACGGATAAGTAAGAACAGACTTTAAATTGTATACAAAGGCTTAAATCTATTTACAAATTGTTCAGAATCAGTAAATTGAAAAATAATAAATTGTTGGTTTGCAATTAAGTGGAACACAGTATTTTTACTGGTCATTGCTTCCTAATATTTGAGAGAACGAGAAATATTGAGACCACTGTTGCAGCTTGTTACACAAAGCCTACCACAGAGCCTTCTGCTACATACAGCTCCTAGATTTGAACAAGAAATACAAGTCAGTTTTCTGTTGCACTTTTTAATCAGTTCAGAGGGCTTTGCAAAAGAGCCACATATCTATCCCTCTCCTTACAGATGAAAGTGAGGCACAAAGGGTTGAAATGACTTGCCCGAGAGCATTCACAGGCTATTAACAGGGCCAGGAATAGAACCTGGTGCACAGGAGTCTTTATCTAAGGCTTTCTCTACAGTGTCACATTTCTGCTTTCAGGAGCAGAAGACTTCTGCTCCTATTATTTCTATCTTATAAGCCATTAATATATCCCTGGCCTAAAAATACTACATTGAAGATTTTGGACTGACCCACTGGCAACTACTGACTTTAAACCTGGAGGGTCGTTTCTCATAACCTTGGAAGATCTGAGCATTTCAAAAATACTGGGATCTAGAACTGGTTGAACCTGCTTACTGTGCAGCTGAAAGTATTAATGCCATTTTGCTGCAGTTGCTCTGACCCCTGCTTCAGCTAAGTCTTCCACGTGTTACAGCAAATGATTCTTAGAAGTCCCTGCTGTTTACCTGGAATCCACGTCTCCAGAAATCTAGCTTTATTTTAGCTCACCTTAGTGGCTTGCATCGTAGATGAATGTGACTGGGATGTGGTCTGTTGCTGTACCAACGTGGTTTCTGCAGAATGAGTAAAGACCTTGGGAAAAGAAAAAAATATATTGTTTCCTATAAGCACTTGGGTCTTGGGACTTGGTTATTTAACATCCTAATTTTGATTCTGCCCTACCAAAATGTTTTTGGAAACCTGAACACTGCTTCAGTTTTCGTGTGTATATATATATATATTTTTTTTTTTTAAAGGTAACTGCTAAGTCCTGTAGGAATTTTTTAAAGCATCAGCACAGCACTCTGTGGTAATGTTTCAAAACCACATATGCATATACACATCACCTGCTTCAGGATTTTCTTGGGTGTATTTTCAGGGGAGGGAGAGTAAATACGAGTGATATCAACTGATGGGAAAAGCACCCAGTTTTGTACAGTTGCCCCATGAGCAAGGAGGGAGGTGGTATGCAGTTCCCATGGGCCACCTTCACCCAACAGCTAGAGCAGAGCTCTGGGTGCTGGCCTCTGACGGGGCTGTCACACTGGGACTAACCCAATCGCCCTTGACAGCCATAAGCAGGCTTGTAGCAGGGCTTAGGAACGTGCTCACTTGTGTGGCTTTCTGCTCTGTGCAGGGAACGTGTGGGAAACTGCTGCCTTTGTTTCAGTACGGTTTTGAGAAAGCGTGTTCAATCCCAGCTATAAATTAGGAGCACAACACGTCTCAAAGCGAAAGGAGCAAGAGCCTATGTTAGACATGAAGTCTGAATGACAATTTTAAGGTAGCGTTACGGCAGAGATTTCACTGTACAGACCAACCTAATGTCAATAATAAGAGTTTATGCTGAGGAGGTAGAGTGGATGAAATCCACTGCATACGATGGTATAAAATTTTGGTTCTCTGGATTGCACTGAATTTATCTATTTCAGATAGTCTGAACTGATAAACAGCTGCTGTGCTAAAATTAATTTAAAATCCAATGGATGTAAACCATGTAATTTTAAGGGTGACCTGTCAAAATAGCATGACTCTTCCCAATTATTTGACTAGATATTTAATATTGAGATAATGTTTTGACTCAGCAGTCAATATCCATTCAGGGTTTGCTTTTCACTATCCCTTTTCAAACATATCTGTACAGGGATTTTTAAGCATGGGCTACACCTTATACCTGTAGTTTCTCTCAAGTCTGTGGCTTAGATTTGAGAATTATCACTAGATTTTTTTGTTAGTTTCTAGTTTCAAATTTGCCTTGCGCTCAGTTCCTATTTCTTGGAGTCTACTTTTGTTCTGCTCATTGCACCAGTAACACATCCGTATGACAAGTTGTGTCTGTAGGTTTGGGCTTTTCTGCCCCCAGATACTGTAGGTATGTCTGGTTATATTGCCTTGGAAAGCACAAAGCCTGAACAAACCTTTCAACACACTGAATTGAATCAGACCCTGAGTGAAAAAAGTTTACAAGAAGTACCTCCAATACTACCAACCAGAAAAATCAATTTTTTGATAGAAGGATGCTGGAATATGGAGCCTGCCTCCAAATTAGGACCTACCTAAGAAAAAAAATGTTTCTTTAGGAATTTTTTTTTGCTGGTCTAAGGCATATTTCTCCCTAAAAATGTATCAGTGGGATTCTGAACTCTCCATTTTTACAAAGCAATAATGCTCCCTGATGCTTATCCATGATGGGCCTAGATTGTCAGGAGCAGTTAATGACACTTTGCCTCATCTTCATTATGAGCAGGTAAACCTAAAAATGAGCACAAGAAATCCCATTCTTCATTTCAGCTGTTGATAGCGTTGTAGAGCATCCGAAGGAGCTGTCTTAAATGAGATTCAGTATCTCCAATTGCCTCAATGGGCAGTCAGCAGTAAAGAGTGATACCTGCTTCAGTCCTGGAGACAGGAAACGAAGTGTCTGTATTCACGTGCTAGTGGTGAGACGACATGTGGCACGACTGCTTTCACTTCAAATACTGAGAGCAGGTGGATATGGGTACTATTGGCATTAACTGACTACTGTATCAACAACTGATTTTGTTTACTGGTGGGAGTAAGTTCTCACTAACAATGGATAATATGCAGAATGTTACTGCCTTTCTTTGCTAGACCAATGCTATTACAGACCTCCTGCTCCAAAACAGTACCCTTTTCTTCAGAGGACTTCTTTAGATGTAAAAGGATTGTGAAATGAATTCCCATGAGCATACTAACAGCTGATGGGGAAAAAAAATCAGTGTAGCATATCTTATGTGTATGTCTTGCATGTTTGCTCCTTCTCTAGACTGAGCAGCTGGAAGAGAGGAATCTAGGTCCTTGTTGCCCTTCTTAGCCTCAGCTGGATCTATCACTCATGGCTCAACTAGGCCTTTTCCCTCATTCATAAGATATCCTTGCAAGTGGTTGATAAAGTCATAGAATGGTTTGAGTTGGAAGGGACCTTAAAGATCATCTAACTCCAACCCCTTGCCATGGGCAGAGACGCCACCCACTAGGTCACTGGGCCTGTTCAGCCTGGAGAAGAGGAGGCTGAGGGGGGACCTCATCACAGTCTACAACTTCCTCGCGAGGGGGAGTGGAGAGGCAGTGACCTATTCTCCGTTATCACCAGTGACAGGACCCGCGGGAACGGTGTTAAGCTGAGGCAGGGGAAGTTTAGGCTGGACATCAGGAAGAGGTTCTTCACCGAGAGGGTGGTCGCACACTGGAACAGGCTCCCCAGGGAAGCAGTCACTGCACCAAGCCTGTCTGAATTTAAGAAGCAATTGGACTGTGCACTTAGTCACATGGTCTAAACTTTTGGGCAGACCTGTGCGGTGCCAGGAGTTGGACTTGATGATCCTTATGGGTCCCTTCCAACTCGGGATATTCTATCGTTCTATGATTCTATAGATCAGGTTGCCCAGGTATTTCCCCAGGAAAGGTTTTTGAATGTCCTTAAGAGTATTTTGTAGTTAGGGTCTAAACTCTCATTGCCATTAAAAAGCAATCCTGCTCTTCTCAGGCAACCTTTTTCTTTTTATTGTTCCTAACCTATCCCCCTATTCTGTCAACGAGTATTTATGCAGCAGCACAGTTAGGCAGATCAAGGAGGTAATACAGCTGAAAAATAATCTAGCTGAAAGTGCAACTAGTTTTCAGGCACATGTGCAGGTGTTAGCACAGGTAAGTGGAGGGAAAGCATGGATCCTGTGTGGTGAAGGAAGCTTGGATTACTGTGATCCTGGAATCACACGCATTTAGCATTTCTCTGAGTCTTTAAGGTGAAAGTTGTGTTTAATTAAGTAAGTTTTATTAGAATGTTCTCAGACGTACCTGCTCTGCTGGAGGATCTCTTTGGGCTGCTGATGAAACACCACATTATTTTTCTTGACCGATCTATCAATTTAAGCAAATGGAAGCATGTACTTAAAGCTCACCAAGTTATAATCACACAAAGTGTATGGATGCTAAGCTTGTTAATGACTTTAATCAGTTTGTTTATCTTCATTGCCAAGCGGTGTTGATGTTGGTTGTTCCCTTCAAGAGCTTTGGACTTTCATTGTTGTGGGCAAGTGGCAGGGATGTCTTGAAGACCAGTACCTCCAGATTTCACTGTTGTTGTGTGTTTTTTTCCAGTTATCCAAATGCTGGGGACATTAGTGCTCCTATTTGTGCGATACTTTACAGGTAAACATTCCTATACCTCAGCAGGGTGAGCTAATCAACAGCAGGAAGTGTTTTGCTAAGGATAATTTTGACAAAACGTAATGCTTTTTTATGGCAACATGCTGCAGGTATCTCCTTTTGAAGCCTTGCTCATCTGTCACTCTAGATTACTCTAGATCTATAACATTTTCCTATCCCATCTTTATCACATTAGTCAAAATCTTGGCTGTGATCTTTTCATCTCCCTACTGACTCTGTTTCTTTAGTGAGATCTGAACTCTGTCCTCTTGTCCTCAGTGGGTGAGCTCTCACTTTCTTCAGATACACCATTGTCAATGCCTTTCACTGTAATGTTGCTGGATCAGTGCAGTCCTTCAGTTTCTGTCCATCCGAGAACTCCAGAACTACAGGTAAAGGCTCTTTTGTGTGGAATACTGACTTGTTTCACTTTCAGCACGGCAATCCTTGTAATAAGTCTTCAAAGTTTATTTGCCACTAGCTAACTAACTAATCTGGAGATGATGAGTGTTTATACTCACCAAGGTGAGGAGCGGAATGGTGGGCTGCATTCCTGGAAGAGTCAAGCATCTTGCAGTTGAAGGGAACTGAGGGCTTGCATTGCCTCCTTAGCAGAGTGTGTGGTCTGTGCCCTATAGGCAGGTATTCTCTGCTCTTGACTACATGTAACCCGCACATGCAAACATAAATACTAATAGATATGTAACCTTTCATTATGCAAAGGACATAAAAACAGGAATTCACCCAAATTAACCGATAAAGAATAACTGTGCTGTGTATGAAAAATGCTCTGGTCTCTTTCAGTTGCCTATGGGGATAGTTGTCTTGGAATCTCATCAGTTTTATGCTGACACGCAGAGATAGAGAAGAATTTTAGAAGAATGTGTGTATAAATGACATCAATAGCACTGTAAAATCCTCTCCGTTGACTGCTGATTATGAGCATCAGCGTGATCTAGGCCTTGAAGAAATTTATACAGTATAGGTGACAGCATAGTAAGGACAGCTTACAAAACAGCTGGTTTAAATGTGTTTAATCAACTGTTTTTCCTCCACCTGTCTGTGTCCAGTACTACGAAGCCAGATTTGCTGAGGCACTGAAAATCTTGCATCTTCTGTTTCCTCAGCTTGTATTTCTGTGATTTTCTCCACAGCAAAGCAGAAGTGGAAAACGGGAAAACTGAGATTCTCATCTATTTTCAAGTCTCAGTTGGCTAATGTGAGAAGGAAAATTTGAATAAGACAAGACTACTCTAACATTTTAGAGAAATTTCCTATTAGGAATTGGATAAAGGGAAGTAATGTGTCTGTGCTGTTTTGTGTACATGGGTTATTGACAGTCACTGCAAGTGTATGATTGAGATAGGTAGGCTAGCTGTTGTTCTAGAAGTTTATAAATGTTTAAACTTTATTGTTTGTTTTGTAATCTCCATTTCTTAACATCTGATATTTCTTTTTTTAATCTAACTGGTGATCTTACTACTGTGTATGATTAAATGAATTACTTTGTCTTGTAATGTTGCCTGGCAAAACCAGGCACATTTTGATGCAAGTTTGTTTCTTTTTAGATTTATATCTGCTTACATAGCATTATTGCTGTTGAAGTAGGGCATTTTATGTTCTTCAATGGTGTGTGATCAGAAAATGAAAGGGAGAAAACGCATCAAATCAAATGTTCTTTGTATAAACTCTGTTTCAACTTGTCATTGCAATAGCTAACGTTGGGCAGTGTTGGACTGTGGAATAAGCGGAACAATTTTTCATAGCTCTGAAGATGTTTGAGTGGATACTGGAGGTCTAGCCGTCACAATTGTATAGTTTCCCTGGCCTGTATGAGTGCCTTGGCAGCTGTGTTCTGCTGCAAGACCCTGTATAAGACTATGTTTACATGTCTTTTATCTTTCAAAACTCAGCCTGTGAGGTGTGGGAGAAAGAAGCTAACAGTCTGATTTATGAGTCAAATTTTTTGGAGGTGTGCAAGAGTAGTTAGTGAAGATGAAAAGAAAAAAAAAGATGAAGATTGGGGAATGGAATGTTTGGTGTTGGTTTTAATTAGAATCATCCTGTTCATCACTCATACCATGAGATAAAAGGGGAGAAATATCCATTACTAGAGTACATGCAGAGAGAAAATGTTTGTGTTATAGTGAGTGAGCAATTCTAATTGGCCTGCCAAATATAATTGAATTGAAATACAGACCTCTTTACTCCAACATTAAGTATATTCCCTTATGTGTATGAGACACACAACTGGCATCATATTTATTCCTAATCTGTTTGCCATCTAATTATTTTTGTCTAAAATACATGCTAATTCAGTATTAAAGCTAGCAATTATCTTAGTCAGTACTCCTCCCCCCCCCCCCAAAAAAAAAGCCAAGTTAGTAAAATTTTTTTTCATGGATATAAGCCTTCTTGTGCCTTTCTTCTTCCAAAAAGGAAATCAATGGGTTTTGTATTGTGGCTTGGAAGAATGCATATTTTAAACCACATAGGAAGTTGATGGATGACCTTTCGAGTTCAGAGATGAAGTTTCTTCTGTTTTGGGGGGGCTTTTTTCCTGCCAGGGAGTAATTAACAATCCGCTCAGCTGTCCTGCTTGTCTTCCCATAGGTGTGGTGCAATGACATGACAGGAGAGGTATTTGCTACCCGTAACTGTAGTTAGTCATGCAAAGTGACCTATGCTCTAATCTCCCAGCATTGTAAACCAGCCAAAGTGACCGATACTGCTACTTCACATGTTACTGCAAGTTAGATTAGAATCTGCTGCTCCTGAAATTTAATTAGCTGGCAGTATCTTTAAAATACTTTCTGGAGTGTTTGAACTGTAATGCATCGTTTTAAAGACATGAACCTCACTAAATGAAGCAAAACAATCTGTGCTCCTTCCACATGTTAAAGGGAAAAGTTTTAAAAAAATTCAGATCGTACTACATTTTAAAACTTAATATCAGGATAAGTGGGTACAAGTAGCCCTTTCAACCTCTAGTTTATAAAAAATGCTGTTCTAACTTTACATGAATGCCTGTGTGTAGACTGCAGCTCAATCTGAACCATTTTTTTTGGGTTTCTGACTAAAAAGCATGCAAAGAGATGGTCCAGGGTAAGTACGGTGGGTTGCTATCAAACTCCCAGATATCATATCTAAAAATAATGATAGAGGAAAGAACTCTTGATTGATTGCTTTCCTTTTCTAAAATAAAAGTAAGGCAGTTTTGACACTATTTCATTCAGGTCATCAAATTCATGTAATCGTACAACCATGGGTAAGGCATACATTTTAGAAAAATGAAAAGTGCAGAAAGTTTGAACGATAGGCGAATGTAAATTTACTCGTCTTCTATAAAATGCCTTCTTGAGGTGCTGACATTTTCAGTACATTAATTGTTCATAATGAATACTCTTGTATAAAACATTTCAAAGGTAATTTCCTGAGGCCAAAGAATCACTAAAATGTTATTCACTAAAGAGCAGTCAATAATCTGCGTCCAGAAGAAGACTTACAGGATGTGAAATAAATTGATGCAACAGGCAAAGAGGTTATACAAAATAATCACTTGCCTTTTTACAGGTTCGATGTCCTAAAAGCGAAGCTTCTGAAGTGGTGTTGGCTGATGCAGAGGCAGTCATTCTGTTCTGACCATGTGCCATTGAAGGAAAGGGAGGAAATGGCTCTGGGCAAGATATCCATACCTGTTGTAGCAGAAGCCCAAGAGGAAGTCACCTCTGCTGCAGGTAAAATGCAATCACCTTTGTGCTACGTGCTTCAGGATGGATAATACTAGTCAGTGAAGATACAGTATGTTTGGAGAATATACGTAAAAATAAGGGAAATAAACTAGTTGATCTATCAGGCTGCTTCCAGGCGGTAGTCTTTAAATAACTTGTCATTGGTTTCTTGGCTATTACAGCCCTGCATAAAAGCTTTTCCTGGTTCATAAAGAAAATTAATGTGAAATCAATAATGGTATTTAAAAATTCACCGATCATTTCCCACCCAGATAAAGTCTGTTTCAGAGTGCTACTAATGCTACAGGCAGAGTGGGAAAAACACGGAGTTGACCCTAATGGCAAACAAAAGAGAAGGCAGTGCAGATGGAAAGTGCAGTGGAGAAAGATGCTTTCAGGAGCCACCAGGAGGAACAGGGAAGACCTGCCTGCTCCCCCACAGGAGCAAACGTCTACACAGAGCCACCATGGGATCAGCCTGCAAAAGTCTTCTGCTTGAAGATGTAGCCTAGATGCTGCACTGACTGCAAACTGAAGGATACAGGTGACATGAACAGCAAAGAAAAATTTGCTTAATGGTGAAAAGACCAACAGAAACACAGTAAAATGAATTTCCTATAGCATATCATGACCTTATGACCTGCTGGATTCCTGACGGTGAAGAGGATACTTTTGCTATTTCAGATTGCTTCATTCTGCTATCCCAGAAAACACAGAATTATTGTGGAAATTCAAAGAAACAAACCATATAATTAGATTTGGTTGTATATGTGTTTAGGCTACTTCTCTGCTGAAGATGTGTTGTATTTACAAGTTGTACAATTTAGTGCAACTGTAATTACCTGCAGTCGCCACATTTAATCTGTGAAAAATAAATAGGATTTGTCAGTATTCCCTCTCTTCCTCTTTCCTCCCTGAAGCAACGGAGAGCTGTTTTCCAGCCTCTTTCACAGCATGGTTCAGAAATAGCAGAAGGCAGCAGCAGCAGAGCAAAGCCTCTAGAGTTTGGGGTGTAATGGTCTTTCCTGAAAGGCTGATTTCCTGATCCACTGCACCCAACAGTGAGGTTCAAAGGGTTTGCTCAGGATTGCCATCTCCTCGCCCTCATACCCATATGCCCTCAGTTGCCTTCACACATTTTAAAATATGCTTCTTTATTACTTGTGATGGTTTCTAGGCTGGGGGGTTGTGTGCCTCACATTTTCCCAAGCAATTCTCTAAACTTCAGAGTTAGAAAAGTCATGTTTCTTTTTAGGTTAAAATTCAGATTTGCATGGAAGTGCTTGACTCCTGAAGCTGAGGCTCAAACCAGCAGATAGGAGGTTCGTGATAAAATTGGCAGAACTGTACTGCTCTAAGCACTTTCGGAGACATATGCTGCTTTTCCTGCTCCTGGAAGTAGTCCCACAGATGTCTCATGATTATTCACTTGAGTCATGGTTGCAGAACTGAGTTTTTGGTGTTTTGGATTTCCAGATACACTGCACATTTATGGTGTTTGGAGAGCAAATTCTAATAAGTGACCCGCCTATTTTAAAACAGAGGATTATGTTTTACCCCAAACTGGTACTTTGAATTTAAACTAACTTTCCTAATTACGGCAATATTTGTTCAAAACGAGACATCTCCCAGGACACAGAAATGACAAGCATAAAACTAAACTGGACATGGCACGCTGCTATTAAAACTTCTGCATTTGTTTTTATTCTCCTTGCGGTTTTCACCCGTGGTATTACTGTGATATTAGGCACTAGGTGGTGCTATCCTACATGGTCTTCTG
Source organism: Anser anser (assembly GCF_964211835.1). Taxonomy (NCBI): domain Eukaryota; kingdom Metazoa; phylum Chordata; class Aves; order Anseriformes; family Anatidae; genus Anser; species Anser anser. Next base: position 105,605,871 of record NC_139722.1, read on the forward strand.
CATTCCTCTCCCAGGGTGGGAGTGTCCTGGGCTGCAAGTCCTGAGCAGTTTGTTTCAGAAAGAGAGCATGGGAGTTATAAAGTTAGGCAGCAAAATCTCTGGCCCATTTGGACTGGAGTGAATTTTTAGTGTAAAGTTGCTCTACGGAGCCTAGGTATTATTTTTTTTGGCTGAGATGCCTGAAATGAGAGACTGCTTGTGTGCCATTTATGAGCAGCTCCGCACGCAGGTTGATGTGCTTTGTAACAACTCGGTAGTGCTAAGCCTGTACTTACAAGCAGTTTAACTCTACAACTTCTATTAAGCTACAAGGCTTTCATGTCTAATGTGTCAACACAACAAGAGCTTTTTTTCCCATGTGTATTTTTACTGTTAGCTGAATTTATTACAGGTATTTGTATACACTGTACCATTAACAGATGTTAGGCAACCTGAGAAAACTCACACAGTTTTCACTTTTTCCATTTGCTTTGTCTTTTTTTTTTTTAAAAAATTGTTTCAGATTCATTCATTTTTTATTTTTATTTTTAATTGAAATGGGGAAAAAAAATCTGTCTATAGCAATCCTTTACAGAGTTCAAAATTTTAGATATGTCATGATGAGAGAAATTTAAAGATTGATTGAGTACTAGGGATGGTCTGAAAATGGTAAACATTTCTCAGTGCTTTCTCTAAATTTCCCACAGAGCTTGGAACATTTGAATTATCTGACTGTAAGTCAGTTTGGTTTTCAGGCAAAGAAAGTTGTTTTCTTTTTCCTCGCTTGTAGTATTTTTACAAGAAGTGAGGACAAGATCAGACAGATGGAAGGAAAAAAGTGTGAAGGAATTGCAACTTCAAAATCTTTAAAACTGCAGTTTGGGTTTGAAAAATGAAAACATTAATTGTGTAGCTTCCGCATCTAAATTTCAGGAAGTTCTTAAAAATAGCATTTTTTTAATGTGTTGTATTTATTCAAAGACATCCAAGAATGAAAAATATTGAAACGTTCTATTAACTGTTTTTATATGGAATCTATTTTCAGCCTCATACCAGAAAAATGTCTGTGTTATTTTTTTTGATTGTGATCCTAATCTTGGAATGACTTTTCATTTATCAGTGCCTCTAAGTCTGCTATTGTGTTTCAAGCCAGATCCTTTCTGCACCTTTTTTACCGTGTCAGCTTCTTGCATACTCACCACGGGGCAAAGTTTGCAGTTATTTTCCACCTGCACAGGAAGGATTTCCCCTCTCAGGGGTGCACATGGGCTTTACAAAGTGGAAGCCAAGCCAAGTTAATGCTGGTTCTAATCTTTTGTGGTAAAATTTCTTGTGGTGTATTATATTTAATACTGAAATCTGCAATTTGAGATTTAACTTGTTAGCAATTCAAAGGCCTTTCTTTCTTATGCTGTTTAGTCAGATGAAATGGCTTACTTCCTGCTTTGACAATAATAATGTTAAAATACCACTTTCTAGAAGAAGATTAAGTTCTAGTATCCGCCACTCAGAAGTTGGAAAACGTGATTACAGTGCAAAATAAACAAAAAATGAAAAAAGAACTGATTCCTCTTAAAATTGCATGATTTTTTTTTTTCATTGCTTAATGATATTGTAGCATTTAGATTCTCTGAAGTGTATGTATTTTAACTTTTAACTCCCAGGGTGTTCAGGTTCATTTCTATGTATTCAATATGCAAGAAACAGCTGAAATTCTCTCAGAAAAAAACAAACAAACAAACAAAGCCCCACTGATTGTTCTCCCCTGATTCACTATTTGCTATTACAGGTTTTGTAACTCCTGGTAGCAGCAAAAATTTGTGTTCAGGTCCCTGATCAAAGTTCCCACGTCCCTGCCCTGCAGCAGCTATGTGCCAGTTATCATGGCCGCCATCTCCTGCAGCTGAATGGGTCTTGTAAACTTGTGGAAAGTGCTTTGTGTTCCCTTCAGATGAAAGGCTGACGTTCAGACTGGAGTTCCTTGTATCAAACGTGCTTTTGTGTTTCTCACTGGACATTTGCGGCCTCCAGCTGGAGCTGAGGGAAGCAACAGTTGTTTGCCAATCTCAAATAATCAGATATAACAGGAGAGAACCAAGCATGCACGAATCAAAACCAGACAAAACTATTCAAGCTGGCTGTGCCATGGGCTCGTATTGCTCAGTTATGTTTTTCCAGGTGCCAGTTTAAAAATTTAGTCCATCGTGTTGTTTAGGTAACTGACACTACATATTAGAGAGGCCAATAAACATCTGTATCACAAAATGAAAGCACAGGTATGAAACCTCTTTGGGGGTTTTGTGCAAGTTTTGTTTGGAAAGAGCCAGACTCGTCCAAATCAGGTCCATGGGAAAGTGTCACCGATGCGCTGGTCTGGCTGCTTGCCTCGTTCTGCTTTCCCTCCTGACATTGAGTTGTGACCTTTGGATGATTCCCTTCCCATCTCTCGGCACTCCGGACTCCTCCTGCCACTTGATTGCTTTGTCTTTTTAGAGATGAGCTCCCGGGGAGGGCGAGGCTGCATGCTCTCTATCTTATGAGGCGTTTGCTCAGTACATGTTACAATGGGACTATCTCAGTCGAGATCTCTAGGCAGTAATGCACTACCAGTAATTGTTACTATGAATAACAAAAGCATCTAGTCGTAATAGAGTGTGGAAAGGGGAATAACTTGGCATTATTAATGTCAAGTTTAAAGAGCAAAAGCTCCATTTGTGTTATTACCTGTCATCCTCTGGAGAACTATAAGCATCTCCCTGAATAGGGATCCAATTTCTGCCCTTACCCTATATAACCTTACTGGCTTCAAAACAAGATTTGATGTCTTTAGAGCAGACTGGCATGAAATCAAGGGATTTTGTCCAAGGAATTCAGAATGCCTTTACTTAGTTTTGTAAGTGCATAGCATCAGAAAGATCACTGAGAAACGTACCCGTAGCAGCCTTTCTTCCCAACTATCTCAGTTCCTGCTTGTATCACCATTCTTTTTGCCTATGCTGCTTTCCATTATATGGAGCGGCAAACATCTTTCAAACAACTTAACATCCTGCAGGATATTTTACACTTCTCTTGTTCTTCTCATAACTGTGTGGTCTGCTCGTTACCTAGGAACTTGGTCAGCCCTCTTCATGTTCTCAAGATTGGTGATCGATTAATACTCCTCTCTGGTTTTGCTGTGGGTTAATTATCATAATTCACAAATGGACTAATGTATATGACTAGCATTTAGTTTTATACAGGTTTCTCTTCTTTTTCTGCAACGTTTTTTTTCCTGCTGCTTTACACAAGAGTATCTACTTCCATGATAGAGTCAGCCTAGAATTCCTGAATTAGTGATTTAACTTCTCCTTCTGTTTTTGTCTTTGCTTCCACTTTTAAATCCACTTTGCACTTTGAAATTTATGCATTTAAAAAAGGGGGGGGGGGGGGGGGGCAGAGGAGAATCTCCATTGTGGAACTGCTTAGATTTCTTTTGTCGGTTTTTAGTATATCATTCAGTGATTTGTATCCTGGTAGGTATAACTCCTCTAGAAATATCTTTCTACAGTCCTTTAGGGTACCTCCAAAAGGAATGCAAAGTAACTTTCTATTAACTTAAGAATGAAGCTTGAGGTATCAAATTGTCCCAGGAAGAACGTGACCACCTGATGGGGTGGGCTTGCTGCAGAGGGCTAAAGATGGGAAAGAGTGTGACTCTGCATGGAGGTGTGTCTGCTCTAGAGCCCCTATAAATGTAAATGTGGCTGAAAGCCCAAGAGAAGCAAGGAGGCTGTGCAGGGCAGTGTATCATTTCCTGGTGTCATTGTAGAAAACATGTTTTAATGGGGAAAGAGATTTTTATCTTTGGAAATTGATGCCCACATGGGTCTAAAAGAGAATGAGTTGGAGATTTCCACTATGGTATTTTGATTCTAAGAGAGACAGTGACCTTGATAAGTAGTGAAGAAACGAGACTTACAGTGATTCTTAAGGAAGCTTTTTCAGCAAAAGCAACAGAAGCTGTGGAATGGCAAATTAGAGGATGTGGTCTAAGAAAAGTTTAATTCAGATCACATAGCAGATAAGTGTGTTCCCAAAGTACAGGATATTCCCATAGGAACACCCCCTACCCCACTCCGCCCCCCCCCCCCAAAAAAAAAAACACAACACTGCCAAAAACAACAACAAATGGAAGTATTGGATTCCTTTACCAAACTAAATCAATCTCCCTGGCATGACATGTCAGTAAGCATGTAAACTCCTTGCTGTAACACCTTTCTGTATAGATGAGTTGCAGACATGAAAACTGAAGACAAATGTCATATGTATTGAAGAGCAGACTCTTCGTGAGACTGTATGAAAGATGTTAGAAACATCCCTGTTTTTATTTTATTTTTTTCAGAGGGCCAGAATGCATGTCAGATGGGAAGAAAAAATCTGAACTTTGCAATGAGAATATTTCAGGTGAAATGTTTCCTCTTAAACCCTAGAGAAAGACACAGAAATGATAACAACAGATTTGTTGTCAGCTGTCAGAATGAGCAGGTAGTACTTACCAAAGGGCACCCAAAATGGAGAGCCTGCGGATCAATCTGTTTATCTCCTGTAAGAATAACCAAAAAAAAACAATAATTTTGGAGTAGTTAAGCATTTGAGAGGTATACAGTGACAAAATGCAATATAAGACAAAACTTTCAGAGATTAACTAGTACAGAAAAGTTATTTCACATAACTCTTGTTTCTGATCATTTTCCATCCAGTTTCCTGACTTTGCCTTTCAGTTCTTTGTAATACATGTGCCAAGAACTGTTTCCAGTGAGTCAATTCAGACAGAGGCTGAGCAGATATCTAAGGGAGCAGTCTTTGCTACATCACGTAGGAACATATAGGTAGAACTAGAAATTATGGGCACAGGCTGAACACCCCTGTATAACTTACAGGCTGTACATATTCAGTCCTGCAGTTGCAGCGTTTACAACAGGGATGTGACATATTGCTCATTTAAGGGGGATGTGCCAGAAATTATGAATTACAGATCAAATCTAGTAAAAGAAAATCAGACCAATTGGAATCTTGTCTAATATTCTCAATTAACTTAAAACTCAGCCTCTTCATTCTAGAAAAGAGTGCCTGAAGGGATGGAGGCACTTGGATAACAAAATTTGGATATAATTCCAAACCATTTGGAATTCACTCTGATAAGAATAATTTTTGGCTTTATTTCCAGCTAAATTTCAAAGTAAGATGTTAGTCAATACAACCTCTGAAAACTGAAACTGAAGAGGAGAATTCAACTGACTTCTGATAGCTTTATATGGTACCAGTCAGTCCGGATACTACAGTATCTGAGCATCTCAGGCTTTAATGTATGTAGCTTCAGAACTTCTATACAACTAAAATTTTTTTAAAGGTCAAAATCAACTCTTTAAAAACCACCCAGAATGTGAGAGCCAATTCCTAAGAAGAATTTGGCAGCATGCAACAGGTGAAGACATATTTCAATGTGGTGTGTTTTGTGATTATTTCTATTTATAACATACATCTTTCGTAGGCATACAACCAGCACAAATATATAAATAAATAATCCATGCAATGAGCTGGTAAAAAGCAGTATATCTATGACCATTCAGTCTGCCAGGTTTTATATTTTTCACCCACTCACACTGTTCTCACTAGATCTTTGTGTCTAGAGAAAATCACAGGATTTATAATGTACCAAGAGAGCAAAAAATCTCAGTCCCTGCCATGCTAAGGGGAACACCAAGTTTCAAATAAAAGGATCATTTCCCAACACATCCTCGTCTGTTTATTTTATTCTAATCTACTCATATTTTACATATTTTTATATTATCTTTTTTATCATAGTATTTGAGCATTTCTTCCCACTACCCACAAGTGGAAATACTGTTCTGTATGGCTGGTAGATAATCATGAGCAAATGGGAGTCCAACAGGCATAAGCCCAAATGACTAATGCTATTTTTAACACTTGCATGCATTTACTCAAATTCTCATGTTCTAGTGTCAGTAAGGTCCACACCTTATGTTTGAGTGCTGCTGAAAGATAAACGAGGAACAAAACGCACATGCGTTTTCAGCTCCCCTAAAGGTATAGTGGAAACTCCCAGCTGATTGTACGGCTATCATGGGACAACTGAGAGGAGTCAGGGAGGAAGGAGGGCAGCTGATCTCTGCCGTGGCTGCAGACATGGCTGTGAAGCAACTGCAAGGTCAGCAGCAGCAGTGGGGCTTGCTCATTCCTGCTCCTGTAGCTTATAAAGAGGGACCAGACGGGGCTACACAGAAAAGTTATGTCCTGTTATGAGGAGGGGGAGAGACGTGAAATGCAAATCTATAGAAAGTTCCATTGTTCGTAGGATAATTTTATGTCATGTGCATAAAAGCATGGCAGTGAACGTATACTGCCTTTTAAAGAGGCTGCACAGGTCTGTGAAAGAAGCAGCCCTGTTCAGTCATTTGCTTAATACTGCATATGAAATAAAGATGAGGTTGGGCTCTACACAGTCTGACTAACTATGGGTAGTCCTGGATTCAAAAGCAATATAATATTCTTATTTCTCTCTTAATCCTCGTCGTTCAGGTATATACTTTGGTTCTTCTGCAATTAACGTTCATTTTTTTCTGTGTTGTAGCTCAGAGGCCACCATCCCCCTCGTTATAACGTTTCCAGTTTGTAAGAGGGCAGTGGGAACAGAAAATAAGATAGTTCTGAATCTTTCATCTCCATTTCTAAATCCTGTAATTTCTTTAAAGTACACGCTGTCTTTCTTTCTTGCCACCAGAAACAAGAATTTACTTGAATGTCAAACAGGGCCTTAATGAATCCCACAAGATAATCATAGCTGCAGCTGTCCAAGTTAGTTTCTATAAATAATTCTATATCATCTTTACTTAAGTTTTTGAGCGCTAACTCCAGAGTCTGTTTTTCTCTCCATCTCATACATCTGTTTGAAAACAGGGATGTGAATTTACCAGTTAAGGCCTTGTAAGTACTTCAGCTTAGGGTCAGATTGTGACACTGAACCCTGATCTCCTCAAATGTGCCAACTGAAACGAAGTATGTAATTATGGAGGTAGGCACTCTTAACTAATCAATACTGTAAATAGTGTTGAAACAAATTGTTGAAATTGTTGAAAGAAATATTTTAAAATGTCTTGAAATGACATTAGTTACCACTCAAAGGTTGGCACCTGTAGAATGATGGTTAGTAAATAATCTTGTGCTTTATCAACTTCATTTGACAGAGTATATCTTAAGGGTTTACTAACTTCCTCTAAGGAAGCAGCGCGTACATACAGCATTTTCCCAGTAATATACCTTTTAAAAGTCATACAAAGAAGGGCACATGACAGTAAACTAGCATTGTTGCCTTGTCTTCTAATCTGTGTGTGCTCTATCCATCACTAGCAGATGCTTGTGCTTTCCTTTTGGACATACGTCTGAGGATATTCTAAATTTGAATCCCTTCATTTGCACATACATATCGGTCCTAAAACGAGGATGTGCAGCCAACGTGCAAGGCAGTTCCCTCATGTAGGAATCCTAGCCCAACATCTCTGTCTGGTTCCCAAGAGACAATTCTTACACCAGAATTGATTTAACAAGACTTAAAGCAGACAGCCAATTTTCAGACTGTTCACATTGCCTCCTCTTCTTCTCAGTCTGCCAAGGCACCAAGTCCTTGCATAACCCAAAGACTGAGCAGCAATATAGCAATTCTCTCTCAGAGATGAAAACCTGCTTGCACACTACAAGGGCAACATTAGAAAATTTTGTACTGATGCTACAAGGAGAAGCTTCCCGTAACAATTTGCCTGCTTCTGTTAACAGAAATGGTAACTGCAAAGCTTGAGAGCTTTGCTCTCGACTGTTATTTCTGTAGATGGGTTCTTATCCAAATTACTTGAGTCTGCAAAGCAAGGGTAGGACTCAGCTTTCTGGTAGTACCCTGATACTGGTTACATGTATCTTTAAAATGTTTTCAGGTTTTCAATGTGCTTACTAATAGGCTTGTTCTCAATAACTTTAATTCCTGGCCTGATTAGTTATACAGATAGGGGCTTTTTTATTTCAGGAACCTTCTTTTTCTTCCATCAGTTATTATACCTTCACGATGACATCTTGTAGGGCTTCCCCCAGGAGTACTGGGTTTCACACACATTTTTCTCAGAAGAAAGAATTTTTTTAGTACCTCAGAACTGTCTCTCTGTAGTTCTGCTATACTTTTTTTTCCCTTCAGTTGTTTCAGATTTGCAAGTAAGATGCCACTAGTAACATAGGAAGGCAGCAGTAACTTCCAGCCTGTTCTCAGCACTGCCCACAGACTGATGCAAATCGGCGTATTTAAAGCCCAGGCAGACTGCAGCTGTGTAATCCAGTGGCATTTCCTTCTAAAATTTTCTGCACAGAAGAGGAGCTTGAAAGGAACATGAAATGAATTAGCAGCTTGGAGAAGCAGCACTACACTAAGCAATACATCTTTTTGTCTGTATCTGCAGAAAGAGAAAGCCGCTCCTGGCTTGCTGGCTCTGTCCCTACCACCAGGCAGGTGCCCGCAGACCTCCTTCCCCTGTCATCTGTCTGACCATGCTGCAATTCCCTTTCACCCTATGCTCACAGTTTCCTTTTCCATGGAAACCAGGACACTGCTGAAGAAGAAGGATGGGAGGGATACTGTGTACCTTATTTCAACCTGACACGGCTTTAGGGCACGAGCAGAAAACAACATCCAGATGCAACCCTTTTTTCACCTTGCTAGGTTTCCAGTAGTTTTAATCAGCTAGACAGTGTCTGACTTGAAAAACAAGCTGAAAAAATACACTAACACACAATTGTTTCATCAGGAGAGGTCAAAAAATGGACTTGCTGTGTGGGTTGTCTAACCTAAGCTCTGTCCTTCAGTGTGCTGGGCTGATGCCGGTGGTTGAAGGCCGAGCTGTTTCCCTGCCGGGTTAGGGGGAGTTGTCCCCACTGCCCTCCAGCTTTCCTGGCCCAGCTACTGCTCCCTTGGCAAAATGTGTCTTTTGGGCTGGGTTGAGGCGAGGAGTGTGCTGGACGTGGCATCTGGCAGTGATATTTTAGGAGGAGTCCAACCTAAGAGGTGAGACCAAAGAGAAGACACAGAAACCCGAGCTGCAGCTCTCAGGGTACAAGGCTTCCCTGTGCAGCAAAATGTAATTTAACATTGAGCTGTCTCAAAATAAAAGGCCAGAGGATTTTTCTTTCCCATCTCCCTTTCACATCACACTGATATTCTTCTCTTTACTACTATCTCTGGGCTTTCAGTTCCTCTAACAAACCAGCGGCCTGTTCTGCTTCTGGGGAAACTTGAGGAAAGGAACTGCAAATGGAAAATAAGTCCACTTGTTTCTATCCACCTCTTCCTCTGCACAACTTGGTAAAAAGAAAATTTGCTGATTTCGTATCTCCTTTTGTTTAACCCCAGACTGCTTTTCTTAATGCTTTCTGTAGTAATTTCAGCTATGCTTTTTGTTCAAAAAGAAATAAACCACTTCATGTTTAAAAGCCACAAATTGTTGCTTCCATTTTGTCAAAAAGGATGGTCTCTGTCCAGGTTTAGAAATACACTCAGATCTACCAAGTTTTGTCAAACATTAGCTTCCTTTAACAAGAAATATTCACAGTTTTTGCATTAAAGAGAAGAGGAACCATTCAAACGGCTTCTAAAGAGGGAAGATTTTGTATTTTCTTGGGTGCAGACAGAGGGGAAGAGGAATATGGAAACAGAATAAAAAAGAAAAAAGCAGGCAGAAATACCCAACTGAGGGCCAATTTTAGTTTATAATTGGTATCAGATTCTACCAGTCTTACTCATGTAGCACAATCCCTATTGATTTCTAAAGGTTCCTCACAGAATAAGTTAATGTTTAACGTAAATAAAGGTTACAGGATCTTGTCTTTTAGAAGTAGGGGTTTGAAAGATTTACCAATTCAAATGCCGTAATGCTGACTGGCAAGCCTGCTTGATTCAGGGTTAATTAACAGATTTTTGGAGTGGAAGTGCTGTGGAAGAGCACGATCATTACCATTTATATTCATTCTAATATGATGTGTTCCAACTCCCCCTCCATCATGTCTTACAGGGAGTTATCTGGTAAAGGAGGATGTCAAGTCTTTGTGAAACGATCACAAATCCTGCCAGATTTCAGTGCTCATATACTCATAGTTCACGTTGCATAGCAGTGCAGGATCAGACATAGTGTGAAAGAAAATAGTGCATACCTTTTTTATTTGAGGTTAATTTTTAAGCTTGCATGATGCGAGACCCTGTCATGACAGGGCATTTAGCTCACTTTTCACGTCAACCTTTGCCACCTAGCCCACTTCAACATGTGGGAAAGAAACACTGATTTGAATTCTGCCATGGTGCCATGCATCTTAATAACACTCTGGAGTGATTGGCACTGAGTCTGGATCCTAAGGATGGACCCAGTCTCTGCCAGGAGGTAATACTCAAGAGAGGGACTACAGTTATGGTCTCTGAAGGGACGTGGACAGTCTATTGATGTATTCTTTCCCTGTATCTTGCAGTGCTTTAAGCTGCTAATTTGTTCTCATTTTCCTCTTTTCATTAATGTACTCTCTCCTTTAAAATTCGCTTTTAAAAATAGAAATGTGTGTTGCCTATCTGAAAGATTAATCACAAGAAGGTGCTTTGGGTGGGAAGGGTTTTCCGGCGAGGTTACACATGTCAGGCAGTCACTCCGAAGGGTTATTTCCAGGTAGGTCTTTTAGCTTTCGGAAGTGACATTTAGTCTGACATGTGCCAGCTGCATAATCTACCTAGCCCTTCAAAGTGCAAATATGAACATAAATGCGTATTAAGATACTGGGTGTTAGATCCTTAGCTGAAATAAAGAGTGGGTGTTTCAACAGAGGCAAGCAAATACTGTTGATTTACAGTGGCTTGAGGATTTGACCTGTTATCACTTCTTTATACACTTTTTAGCAGAGCTGCAAATTACATAGCTAAGGTTTTTTCCTGGAACATAGGCAAATAATTGTTTGTTTAAGCTGACTGGTAGTAATGCTGGGGAACCTTTTGCATTAACTCCTATAGAGCTACTTATTTATCTCAACCACTTGTCCTGGGCCTGCCACTCCTCCCAGTGATCTCATCGGAGCAGATATTAGAGAGCAGCTCTGATTATCCAAGGTATCTGTGTGTCTGACCAATATATCTGTGGAAGGAGGTCCTGGACCAGTTGTGTCTGTGCTGTCTGGAGCAGTGCCCACAGGCAGCCACCCTGTGCCTCACACCCAGCCTGCCTGTGCAGACGAGGTGCAAAAGTAGCTCCAATACTTTCTGAAAAGCTCTGGTGTTACTGCACAGATGCAAAGCAATCGCAGTGCATGTGAAATAACACCAATGCTGATTTTATAAAAGTCTGATTTTATAGTATAATTTGATCACAGTTTTCTTAGGCATTTTTGCCTCTCTACTAAGTACGCTGTGAGTACATCTATGAGCATCCACACGTTGCGATAAAAATACTGGTGGTACTTATCTCCCCTTCTGCTGCTGCTGCTACCTCCATGGCCTGCATGCCTACATACCCACACAGACGCATGCACATGACACCTGATCTGGTTTCTTAATTATTTTTAGCCCAATTCCCTCTGTTGTTCTGCTTCCTGCTGATGAATGGGAAGTTGTAGTAGTGCAGATTCATTTCACCAGCTTCTCAAATGTAGAAATTACAGTAAAGTTGCGAATAAATGAGATTGGATTGATAGTTGCACCTCCTTCTCTAATTAGCCAACCAGAGTATCTGTGGAGACAAGGAGGGAATAAGATTTCACCATGGCAAGAGTGCTGGAGGTTCTTTCTTGTCTGTTCTTTCTTGTCTGTCTGTTCTCACTGAGACTAAACCCTTTCATGATGTGTGCTTTATTTACAACTGCCCTCACTATGCTACATCAAAGGTTTCCCTGACCTTGGCTCCATGATTATGCAACAGAGCATTGTAAATTATCTTGTCACCAGAATCTCCATTTAGGCAAGTATAATCACTTTCTTGTAAGAACCCAGGCCTGATGTGCAGAAACAAAAAGTCTACTGCATAATAATGAGAGCAACGTGCTATTAGGGAGGAGAAAAAAAAAAACACCTCTACCATATGGAAAACTACAACACAAGGGTGCTTGCAACCTGAACGTCATTAATTTGTGCAAAGTGCTTAGCAATCCTTTGCAAAAAGGTGATAAAGAGTAAAACGTTATTTTTAGCTATATTAGGAAATGCAGCATATCCCAACTTCTATTTAACACAGTATTGAGCCTCTCTGCGCCTTGCTGCAGTGACATTTGGCAGTGCTGCACTCACTGCTTGGCAATGCTTCTGCAGGCTCCATATTGCGAGGAGTGTTCCTCACCTTATTGGCTCTCTGATCAGTGGGACCTGCAGTCGAGTTTTTCTACACCCATGGCAATAAAACATGTAAAGCTAGTTCCTTGCAATGCATCACGGAGTGAAGTGGAGCAATTGCATCCTGCTTGCTACAAGAAAATCGTATTATGTAGATCAGGAATCGAATGGCTGTGTGTCTGCAGGTGTGTATGTGCACACATATGCATACTGATTCCTTCAAGGATATATATATATCCTTGCTTGATGTTGCTAGCAGGGCTGCAGGAGATGTGGTAGGGATCGGCTATTATAGCAATGATTGTGTCCAGTGAGCTAGAATCAATTTAAGAGGTAGCATATTTGCTAATTCTAAATCTGCTCTCACATTTGCTTCACTTCAGCTGAGAATTATCCTTTCCTGTTTTGTATCTCAGACTGACAAAAATGTCCCTCCCATAAAACAACTCTTCAGTTTGTCTCCAGACCAACTCGTCAGCAATTTTCCATTTCTCTCTCCTAAACCTTGAATGTAAAACCTTGGACTGTTAAATTATATATATACATGTGTGTGTGTGCGTGTATGTATGTATACAAGGGAATCACATTATCTTGTTCTTACTCTAAAGACTTCATAATTAGTCCTCAAACACAGTACTTTCTCCTCTCCCTCTCCATAGTAACAGAAGAACAGTTATTTTGGTATATTTGTTAGGAATGTAGTTAGCATTCAGTGAATAAACTCAGAAAGCAATATTTCACATAGAATAATGATGAATATGTATTTACTTGAATAAGCTGTTGATTTTGCATGAATTCTGCACACTGGTTCTTAGGCAAATATGCTAATGATTGATGTGTGAAAATTTACTTTATTTTGGGCTTGTCAGACTAACTAACAGAGTGATCAAATCCAGAAAATTATTTCCTTACACCTAAGGAGCCATAACAATTACAGGAATATTCCAGGGAAGCTGATTACTAATACATCAAACACTTCTCTTACATATACGGTGACTTTGCACCACTATGTTTTTTTGAAGAGAAGGACTAGGGATCTGGGTGGACATGTTGAACGTGAGTCAGTGGTGTTCCCTTATGGCCAAGAAGGCTGGCAGCACACTGGCTTCATTAAGAAAAGTGTAGCCAGAAGCTCAAGGCAAGTGATTACCCCTCCTGCACTGGTAAGACCATACCTGCAGGGCTGTGTCCAGTTCTGAGCTCCCCACCACAAGGTAGGCATGGGCATAACTGGAGCAAGTTCAGCAACAGACACCAGGGCAGTCAGGGAGCTGTGGCATACGGTGTACATGGACAAATTAAGAAAGCCGGTTTGTTCATCCTGTAGAAGGGATGATTAAGGGAGAATCTTATTGTTCTCTGTTAGTATGTAGTAAGTGGATACAGAGAAAATGCAGCCGGACCCTTCTGGAGGTGCACAACAGAAGTGCTAGGTGCAGTGAACACCAGTTGCAGCAAGATAAACCTTACTTAGATATAAGGAAAAGATCTTCACAGTGAAGGTGATCAAGCATTAGAGCAGGTTCTCAGAGAGGTTGCAGACTCTCCATGCTTGGATATATTCAAAGCTTAACTGGACAAGGCCCTGAGTAACCTCACCTTATCTCAAAGCTGACACTATTTTGAGCAGGGCTTTGGACCAGAGACACACTAGGCCCCTTCCAGCATATTCTACGGTGAGTTTATGGCTAACAGTTGGAATGAATTTTGCGCTTAGAAAAGTACTCCTTTTATCTGTATTTTGGATATCTTTCATGTCACAGTAAATTCCACCAGAAAGGCATCCAAAGAATGGGAATTTTGCCAAAGAGATGAATGCTAAGACTAATTTGTATCACGACAGTCTAGCTATGAATTTATAGTTGGATCACTCTAAAACCGACTGCTTCCATACCTACAGATCTCTGTATCTGAACTCTGGGCACCTGCTTTTAGGGTTGAAAACTCTCTGATGCTTTCATCTACAAGTTGCAGTGGATGAAACTTCTGTCCTTCACTGGACACCCACACAATTTTGGCTCTTTGTTTGCAGCCTGCCTGTCTGCACTGAGTAGGCTGTGCAACCCCACGTAGGTATGAAGGTGTGAGACTGATCTTCAACACAACCGTCAAAGAGCCAAATTTGCAACCTAAGTGTCTCCTGTATCACTTGAACAAGGAGCATAATGAAACAAGTTCTGAGCTGGTATGAGTGAAGTCCTTTCTGGATTTGAATCAGTGGGAATTGTGTCATTGATATCAATGACAGCAAGATTTCACAGTTCCCCTCCTTTAAATAAGTACATACAAAATCTTAGAAGTAAATCACAAGTTTAAAGGCAATGTTTAATGCAAGAATAATCTAGGTAAGCATATTGACACAAGAATACTAATTGTTCACAAGCTTTGCCTTTTCAAATGTAAATGGGAGGTTGCTTGCAAACTGGATTTAATGGTTCATTTCTGATGGTGAACCATAAATGAACATTTTTATGTGAGTTTGGATATGGGGAAGAATACTTGGCATTTGGCTTGAGCACTTCAGTGGCAGGGAATCTATTCTTCTAACTGTCTGGATGATGTGCCTGGTGAAGTGTGCATAGGATAGACTTCAAAACTGTTCAATAAGCTTTCTTAAAACCTCCAAAAGTATTTTAATTTCTGAGCATATGGAAAATAACTGAATAAGAAATATTAAATTTGGGGGGTAGCTACACAGTACAAGATTTTTCAGCATTGCAACTGATTGAGTACAAGATGTGTTGCTTGCCATTTCCCGGAATAAAAAAATGAGCTGTTGAGTCTTAATGCACTATTCCAATTATGGTTATAAAATACTGAATCGAGTCATTCTTTAAAAAAAAAAAAAAAAGAAAAAAAAAAGAAAAAAACACCACTTGCAATAGTACTTGGAATTAAACAGTTCAACAGAATTAATGATTCCAGATGGGCTTGTATTTGGCACTAAGAAGTGTGTGAAAGGAAACATTTTAGGGAACTCATTTTAAACCAGAATTTTGAATGATTTATAAAAGTCCTTGAAAGATTTTTCACTAGTAAAAATGCCCTTTCAACCTTTGCACATTTGGAGCTAACAAAGGAAGTGACACTCACTCACTGAAAATCTTGGCATTGGTGAAAAACACACATATGTTCACGAAGAGGAATGCCTGAAACGGTACAATTAAAAGCCCTAGCAAAGTCAGGTTCCCAACACACTCTGTGTGCCTTATTTCTCTATTAGTAAAATAGGAATAATAGCAGTTTGCTACCTCGAGAGGGTACTGGAAACAGGAAATCTTTTGTGATTGTGGATTACATTGATGGTACTGATACCTATAGAATATGTTGGGAAAAAAAGCAGCTTCTATTTGTAATTTGAATCTTTCTTTAGGTCCAGGAGAGACAAGACACTGGGCCAAAAAGAGCGAGGTCTACGTTTGACAAGAATTATTTTAGTACATAACGTTGGGCAGACTTGGGAACACTGGAAATAGGTGAAGGCAAAGTTATAAGCTCTTACCCAAAAGTAAATGTTATCTAACTCCACTGACTAATTGTCTCCCTTTTCAACAACATCCCTGTTATAACCACAAAGTATCTATAAGACATTTAGCTCTCTTAAATGCAAGTCAGCAGCTGGAGTTAGGAAAAGAGTTGGCATCATGTGGTCAATCAACCTCTTTACTGGTCACCAGTGATTCATGGATTATATTAAATGGAGGAACAAGAAAAGAGATTACACACACTTCATGTGTTACATTAAATCAATTATTAATAGACAGTTGGACATTTTACTGACTTGTACTCTGTTATGAATTTGTAAGAATGAAAGAATGATGAACAGCGAAGCAGAAGATAATAGACTGCCCCAAACCACTTTTTTTTTTTTTTTTTTTTACTGATTATGGTTTTAGCCTAGTGTCACTTAATGGAAATTACTGAATTTCCACATCCTGCCTCTTCTATGATTTACAGTCTGTTCCTTGATCAAGACTTAAGGGAGGATGTCTTTTGCAGGGGGAGTAAAAACGACAACATATGGTTTCTGTCTCATATTACACCCATTTGTAACCTACAGATTTAGCTTTCTTTGTCCTACAAAGCCTGAGGGATCCCTTGGCATAACTAGCTCCTGAATGCCCCAGAACCTTTCTCCTTGCAAAAGTCCCTCTCCTTTATTCCACCACCTCACAACTTGCTGCCTAGTAAAGTCACAGTCTTTATTTGTGCACCTAAAACTGCCCAATTATTGATAATTTCTGGGCCCAAGTTCAACGAGTCTGTTTGAAGATAATAGTTGCTCTGCATACACAACTTCCTTTCCAGTGAGTGGTCCAGGCTCCTGAGAGCTCATCTGTTTCAATGAATACATGGCATTCTTATTTACCTGCTTTAAAATGTTAACAAATGGTTCCACAGGCAAATTACTGGATTTCAAGACTTGCTAGAGCCATGATGTGTTGAGTGTTGCATGACTTTATTGTGTAAGTGTCATCATCCTTGTTACGGTTTAAAAGCAGATGCTCACCAAGAGTGAGCCTTTAGTGTTTCAAGATTTATGAGGATAAACTGAGGAAAATGGGGTTGTTTCGTCTGGAGAAGAGGAGGTGAGGGAAGACCTTGTTGCTCTCTACAATACCTGGAAGGGGGTTGCAGCAAGGAGAATGTCTGTCTCTTTTCGCAGATGACAAGTGATAGGACATGAGAAAATGGTCTCAAGTTGCACCAGGGGAGGTTTAGATTGGACATTAGTAAAAATTTCTCCACAGAGAAGGAGTTCAATCATTGGACAGGCTGCCCAGGGAAGTGGTGGGGTATCCATCCCTGGAGGTGTTTAAGAGATGTGTGGATATGGCAGAAACGGACATGGTTTAGTGATGGGCTTGGTAGGGTAGGTTGATGGTCGGACTTGCTGATCTAGAAGGTCTTTTCTAACACAGACGATTCTATGATTCTATGATTTTTAATTCAATCTTAGTGGCAGCGTATCTCATCTGCACCTTCTATTAATTGTAAATTTTAGAAAGAACATCACAGTTACCTTTCACTTTCTGAAATTTCCAGGCCTTCACTTCTTTCGCCTTTACTGTTACATGAATTTGAAAAAAACAGGTTGCATCCTACATGTTGGATCTATGAATGTTTATTTTTTTGTCCACCTATACTGAGACAGGTTCTGATGCCCTGCACAACTGGCAGTGCTTCTCTCGTCAGGCTGTACTTGCTCCTCTCATCTGCCTTGGGACCTCTGGCCACAAACACCTCACCTTTCACTTTCATCATGAATTTTTCCTCTTTAAAAGGGTTTATTGGCTTACTGTATTGCTTCCTGTGCAATCCTTCTTGCAATCCTTCTGTTCTTGTTCCTGTTCTTGTTCCTGCAATCCTTCTTGTTCTTTCTTGGGTTTTGATCTTTTATAAAAAGGATTGGCAGCAATTCTGATCGTGCATCTTTTCTACTCCCTTCCTTCTTCAGTACCTTCCACGAAGAGCATCATATTGTCCATTGCTTTGTAACTTTTCCATCCATTCAACATGCTCGGATGAATCTGTCATTCTGGTGTTTAAACCAAAACTCATCCAAGACCATGGAAAAATTCCTAATTCCCTCAGCTGCTGGGCCTCATAAACTTGGCACTGGTTAGTCCAAAGCTTTGTGCCTTTTGTATAATTATTTAGAAGTTTGCAAAGTCAGGGGAAAGTTAAGTGTTACACAAGTGGAATATCAGGGCTTCACAGCCCCTCTGCATAGCTGTAAATGAGTTAGAAAACTCAGAAAATCTGTTCTGCTTGGTAAAATAATACTAACAATTTGGAGTTCATGTTGGGCTTAGGCAGGCAGAGCAAAGCACCAGCAACTCTGCCTCGGAAATGTACAGAGAAAAGCCAAACCTCATAAACATTTCCTTTCAAGGAAAATAGGTTTTGAAACAATGTAAATACAGACACTGCCAAAAAAAAAAAAAAAAAAAAGTTTTTCTTCTATGGAAGGACCATCCAGGATGGAGTATTTTTTTTTCTTCCATTTAGGAAATAAGGAGGTCTATAAGAAACTGGTCAAAATCTATCAGAAGCAAAGTAGTCTGGACAAGAAGGGGAATAATCAAATGAAAATTAATCTTTTCTTTTTTAGGATTGTAGGAGCTGTCTGTGAATTATTTTGTGTTTTAAGGTCTAATTTTCTGACAATAAATAGATCTGTTTCAACAGAGAATTTTCAACCTGTCTTTACATCCTTGTGCACTGTAGCAGATGCTAACACTAGCATTTCTCTTATTTACAGAAATAACTCTGGATTTGAATGAACCACCTGGACAAATATGGCCTTGCTGTTCTCCTTTGCTAAGAGATACAGCCTTATTTCCTCCTTCTTGACTAAGTCCATGATCAAGGTGTCAGCTGAGACTTGAATCCCACAAGACCCTATGGCAGCCTGACCTGCTTTTAGCTTACCAAAATCTGTGTTACACAGTTATAACACAAACTTCAGGTCTGCATATGCACAGCATTACTTCATTCCGGGGATATATCTTTTGCAATGTTTTTCAGGCTTGAGGAAGAGGCTTTAACTGTTCTCTGCTGGCTAGAGAATGAAAGGACAGCTCCCAGCCTGCTCCTTGGTTGTGGTCTCAATCAAATCCTGGCTACTGCAACTGGAGATCTAGAGATGTGAGATCCCCAAAAGGGGAAATTAAAATGTGGAAGAGGTTCTACTTCTAAGGCAGATCATGGGCATTAAATAACTATCTGGGCATGCAGGCACACAATGCCTGGGTTGGAGGAAAAGCTACAAACCAAATCTGATTGCTTATTTATACATTTTTTATTCTTAAAAACGTAAATTTGCAGCAGGACCACACATGTGTCTGATATGCCAAAAAAGACATTTGAATAAACTTGCAAATTATAAAACACACTAGAAAGTGAAGCTCACTTCTGCTTTCCCGGTTGCCTAGGTGACTAACAAGGGATAAATACAGTTCTTCTTATGTCTATTCTTAAATCTTTAAGACAAAGAGCTTTTGACTTGGTGTTGCAAGATGTGAAGGTGTTTCAACAGCCAGATTTCACAAGAGTTGGACCCTCCTCCTTTCCCTTTGCTTGTATCACATTTCTGCTGTGAAGGTCACCTTATAGTCACTTCTGAACACCCTCCAAACCCTGCAAGGGCTGGGAGCAGGGACTGTCCCTGGGGGTGACCAAGTTCAGTGGTGAGCGTGCTTATAAGTAAAGCTCACACTGGTTAAAAATACCAAGTCATATATAATTATCTGTAATGCCATTAACACCCTGTAAGCGTTAGAGCAGCAAATGGTGGTTGGCCATGAGAAAGAACAGATTGCTGGGCTAGAAATCAGGATACCAGACTGCTGCCTCTGGCTTTGGCACCAAACAGTATAACCCTGAGCTAGTCAACTCATTTCTAATCCCTCCCTTATTTTTTCTTTGTCATGCCTATTTAGAGAGTATGTCCTTTGTGTCAGGGATAGTCTCTCCCCTTGCATTTGTACAGTGAATGGCACAGTAGGCCTCAATCTCCAATGATGGCTCCAAAATACAGAACCTTCACGAGGAAAGACTTCTGATGCAGAAATCTTCTTGTCTGATAGCTTCAGGAAACTCATTTCTGATACCTATTTTCCCTTCTCCATTCTGAAGATCTCAGACTGTTTGTAAGTGAGCATCAACATGAGGCTGGGAATAGCTGTTGCCCTTATTCAACAGATCAAGAAACAGAAGTACAGAAATGTGGAATTATTTTCTCCAGCTCATACAGCAAATGGGCTTTTTCCCCCTCCCTCTCCAAATTCAGCAATACAAAGATACAAAACATTAAAAAACAAGAAAAGAAACACAAAATCCCAGAATATCTTCGAGTTTTTACTTCCTGCTTCCTCTCCCTCTTCATGGGCTGGCAGAAGCCACCACATCTGCAAGTATATGCTTCCTTTCATGTACTCCCCTCTCCTTCCTCCCTGCTTCTCTGCTGACCTCTGGAAACGCTCTGGGGATTACCTGAGCAGCTCTTATCCATGCAAAAAGTCTCCTCTTTCCAGAGACAGCCACTGAACATGCCTAATCCATCCTGAGGTTGTAGATGCCTGTATCTACCTAGCCGTACTTAGCCATAAATTGAAGCTTTTACTGTGAGACTTCAACATTCACACATTGACAGTAATCAGACTTTGTTGTTGTTGTTGTTGCATGTTTCTGACCGGGAAGCAAAAAGAACATTCGTTTAACCTCACAGCTCCTCAGAGGGGGAAACTAATCAGAATAGTGTCTACTTTAAAGACTAGCAAATTGGGGTAAGGGAGTATGGTACATTTTGTTGGGCACTTACAGAATTCTGAGGTACAGTCGGACGATGAAGCAGTCCATCGCCTCACTGCTAGCTGGGAGGGGAAACCACCCTCCTTCGGGCCAAATCCTTCCCACTACCACGCACAGTAAAACAGAGAGCTGCCTTTACCGTTTTGTGCATTGTGTGTGAATTTGGAGCTGCTTCAAAAAGGAAGCTTAGGAAAAGAAAAAAAGAAAAATTAAGGAAGAAAAAGAGGAAGGAGAAGGAGAAGAGGAAGGAGAAGAGGAAGGAGAAGGAGAAGGAGAAGAGGAAGGAGAAGAGGAAGGAGAAAGAGAAGAGGAAGGAGAAGAGGAAGGAGAAGAGGAAGGAGAAGAAGAGGAAGGAGAAGGAGAAGAGGAAGGAGAAGGAGAAGAGGAAGGAGAAGAGGAAGGAGAAGAGGAAGGAGAATGAGAAGAGGAAGGAGAAAAGGAAGGAGAAAGAAGAGGAAGGAGAAGAGGAAGAAGAGGAAGGAGAAGGAGAAGAGGAAGAAGAGGAAGGACAAGGACAAGGACAAGGACAAGGACAAGGACAAGGACAAGGACAAGGACAAGAAGTAATTTCACACATATTTCCCGGGCTGCTGTTTGGCGTTTCAGCTGCAGCCCGGTGGCACGACGCGAGGCAGCCCTGCGGCGTGCTGTTCGCCTGACTCGCAGGGACACCTAGCGGGTAGGGCAGCGTGTGTCGGGGGAGGCAGGGAAGAACACGCTCTCTCGACTTCCCACCATGGGCACTATTTCATCTTCTGAGTCATGCGTGTGCCTAACCGAGACTCATGTTATCCTTAGGAATTAGCAGAGAGCTGGGAAGAGTTTACAGCCAAGCCTCCTTCAAGAAAAAAAAGGCTGTAACTTGAGAAGGGGATCTGAACTGCATTACCCAAACTGCTGTTCACTGGAAACTCCGCCAGCCTGGCTTTTGTGTGATTTACTTCTTTGAAGCCTGATATAGTCATAATAAACCCCTACACTGGCTATACATGAGAGCTGAATCAGAGCTGGTGTGATTCATCCCTGGATTCAGTTATGAATTCCATGGGACATCCCATTGGGTCCACTTGTGCTGTCTTGCAGCCACCTACAAACTGCTCTCGAAACCCTGCTCTCAGTGGCATTGCTTAGGCAGGAAAAGCAGTAGGAAACGAGGAAAGCAGTGTGACCATCCATTCCCCCCCAGAATAGCAGGACTGGGCCTGAGTCCCTCCTGCCTCCTCATTGCTCATGGCTTTGCTGGCCCCCGCTCTCAAGCTGTTTCCCAGATTCCCTCCTTGATTGCATTCCCTTAATGCATTTTTTTTACAGGAAAACATTGCTGACTAATACCTTTGTTTCCATTGCAGGTCTATGGACAAAATTTTCCTGGCCTCTTCCTAAGTACCTATCTGAGAAGGCTGGTATGCAGATGCTAGGTCCCAGATTGATAGCATCCCTAAAACTCTCCAGCCTGTCTCAGAAACAGAAGTATTATATGTGGGTGATCTAGTGCAGTGAAAAGTCAAGTCCTCTTATAAGCATGTTATTATTATTATTTCTTTTTTTCCCGGTTGAGATCAATACTTTTGCTCTGCAAACTACAAAATCCGGAGGCTGGGAAGGAACATCCTCCTGCTCCCACTCCGTGGGTATAGACCCTGAAGAGGTACTTACACATAAAATTTTAAGATGAACTGCAGCTTCTGAATCAGAAACAGATTGCCTAACTAGCAGGAAGCAGTTATGCTGTGGACATTTTGAAATCCCACTCTTCTGATCTAATTATGTACTAGCAGTAAAACTGACACAGTTATGGTTATTAAGTCCTTTTTTTTTTTTTTTCTTCCAGTTTTTAACAGAAGTGTAGGGGTTCTATCTTAGGCTTAATAGGCGCTTGCATCATCTCGGTCCTGTGTGCTATATTAAGGAGCATCTACATCATCATTTTTGTTGTGCTGAAACTGCACACAAAGTCAAATTCAAAGGTTCAGGACTTTCTTTTCTCTTTTCTTTTCTTTTCTTTTCTTTTCTTTTCTTTTCTTTTCTTTTCTTTTCTTTTCTTTTCTTTTCTTTTCTTTTCTTTTCTTTTCTTTTCTTTTCTTTTCTTTTCTTTTCTTTTCTTTTCTTTTCTTTTCTTTTCTTTTCTTTTTTCTTTTCTTTTCGCTTTTCCTTTTCTTTCCTTTCCTTTCCTTTCCTTTCCTTTCCTTTCCTTTCCTTTCCTTTCCTTTCCTTTCCTTTCCTTTCCTTTCCTTTCCTTTCCTTTCCTTTCCTTTCCTTTCCTTCCCTTCCCTTCCCTTCCCTTCCCTTCCCTTCCCTTCCCTTCCCTTCCCTTCCCTTCCCTTCCCTTCCCTTCCCTTCCCTTCCCTTCCCTTCCCTTCCCTTCCCTTCCCTTCCCTTCCCTTCCCTTCCCTTCCCTTCCCTTCCCTTCCCTTCCCTTCCCTTTTCTTTTCTTTTCTTTTCTTTTCTTTTCTTTTCTTTTCTTTTCTTTTCTTTTCTTTTCTTTTCTTTTCTTTTCTTTTCTTTTCTTTTCTTTTCTTTTCTTCCTCGGCTTTCTGCATAAATTTAGTGGCTTACTCTTTATCAGTTCTTTAAAGGAGAAGACAATTCTCGTTTAAAGAAATTAATACATTTAAAGGAAGGGGTAAAATTGTTAATTTCTGGCAAAGCTGTATTGGCACAGTTTTAGAGTAGAACATATATGTCTATATTCTAAATACTGATGACTGGAAGAAATAGTAGACAATATATTTGATGATTTTTGGTGCTAGTAACCTATATTTGTATATTTAAGCTTGCAAAATACGGTTTATACAAAATTAGGATTTTTATATGATTGCGTACACAAATAGATGAAAAAACTGCCAAAGAATTATTGCTAATGACTCAAACTGGAAGTAAATTTCAAAAGAGCTTTCCAAGCAGATGTGCAGAGATCTTTAGGGCTGATTTTAGTCAATATTTGTATTAGCTATTTGGAGGATAAATATACAGTACACTTATAAAACCTGCTCAGTCTGGCAGGCAGGATCATAACGCAAAATGATAAATTGAAGAGATGGTCTCAGATCAACAAGATGAAGTTCACTAACGATAAGTGCAAAGTGCTATACTGCAGAGGGAGATATCAAATGCATAAATACAAAATGGGAAATAATCAGCTCAGCATCAATATGAGAAAATGATCTGTGTGTATAGTGGTTCATAAATTAAGTATGACTCGACAATGTGATTATGCTGCAAAAATTGCTAATCCCACCTGGAGATCTGCTAATAGAAATATTGTGTGTGGAAAACAAGAGATAGTGTAGCTATCATTCTGGATGCTTGCAGTTCTTTAATTGCAATCTGGACACCAAAGTAGATAACACTCCCCATCACCTTCCAGACCTTCCTTTCCCCCCCTGTCCAGGCCCTTACTTAGTTAACATTCTTTGCTGGCTTTCTCCATGAGGAATCACCAACCTCTTCTTCCCTCATCCATATTCCATGTTACTTCACGTCATTCTTTCTCATGAATGATGCCAGTGGAGGAGGTCTCCATAGCAATCCTATAGGCACAGTGAATCCCATATAGGCAGCATTCATTTCTCAAAGGAAACTCTCAGGGACTCTTGCAAGGAGGACATGCTTCTGCAGATGCTCCTGGCAGTTTTGGTCTGAAAAAAGGGAATATCACACAAACTCAGTACAAATGTGTCATTTGCAGGCATAGCTAAGCTCAAAGGGGAAGGGGAAATAAATATTTAAGCGAAAGAAAGAGGCAATCCCCTGAGAATTACAGCTGACCCAGTCAAGACAAGAAACTGGTGGGAAACGATTGCAGTGTATTGCCTCATTTTCATGTTACAGTGAATTTTTGGAAGGTGTTTTTTTTCTTAAGTCATCCAGGGTTGAATACATACAACCATCTCCTGCAGCTGTCAGAGTCAGGCTCCTCCAGATCCAGGTGTAATGCCATGTATGAACAGGTAGGTTACCAAGAATAAAGCAGGGTGGGCCATACGGTGTTAATAGACATGAATATAACATATATTTCAGAAATCACATACAGATCACCTAAAAATGGTAGGGCTGGGACAGCTGCATGAAAAAGCATCTTCTGAGGCCTACCACTAGATGGCAAACTTTAATTTTTAATTTCTGAATTTCCCTGCCCAAAGCTGTGGCCAGGCCAGAGCTGGTGGCTCTGAGCCTGAAGGCCCAGGCCCCTCCACACTGGCTGGGTGCTAACTGGGGCCTCTCCTTCCCCGCCACATGCTGTCTGGGTCACCACTACTTTACCAGTCAAATGGGTTCTTTTTGGAAAGTCCGAGCCAAAAATTTCC
This sequence comes from Anser anser, assembly GCF_964211835.1. Lineage (NCBI taxonomy): Eukaryota > Metazoa > Chordata > Aves > Anseriformes > Anatidae > Anser > Anser anser. Next base: position 105,630,861 of record NC_139722.1, read on the forward strand.
CTGGGGCATACCGCTGACACACACAACATAGTCCTGAGTTGGTTTCCCTGGTCTGTTACGGCTGCTTTCCCCAAATAGCACAAGCCCAGGAAGGCCTGGCAGTTCTCCCGTGCTTTTCCTCTGTCTGAACACTGCTGGTGGTTGCAGTGAGCAAGGACACGGGTGGGGAAGTTCCAAGAGGTCAGTTGGTCTTGGCTGAGGAAGGGAACCATGCTGTGCTGCGTTAGGCCTGCAGGGTGCTGGATAACCCCAATTGCTCTCCTGGGTACCACCAGCCTCCTTCCTTCAGCCCCAGGCCACCCTCTCGTACTCACTGGCTAGGCTGGGTGCACCAGAAAACAGAAATGCTTTTCAAGGCTCAGAACATTTTATAGGGTGGGAAGAAGTCTTTTCTGCCCTTCTCTCCCTGATGATTATCTTGGAAAGCATTAAGAGGTAAGTTAAGAGAGCAATTCTAATGAACTTGATATTCTCCAGATTTTTATCAGTCCCCAAGGAAATGGGCACAAACTGTAAACTAGAGTGGTGCCAGCAATGCAAGTAACCTCAGATCTTACTGGTGCGTGCTTGGTGTATCATGATAAATTCTATTAACATGTAAAGTTTTAGACATATTTAAGGAAACTCTAATAATATTGCCTAAACCAACCTTCATTTTCTTATGAATTTATGAAATGATTAAACTTCCCCATCAGCCATGTGTGTTGCCTTAATTTAATCGGTAATTTTATTTTAGTGTGAGCAGTACGAGGAAACTTGACTCCAAGACTGAGGTATATGCTCCTCTGTACACAAACTCACTGCTGGGTCATATTTCCAGCACCACTAGCATTAGACCAAAAGCTGACGTTATGAGAGACGCTGTTTCTAACACTGGGACTGCAAGATGCTTCAGTGAGATAAATCACATTTTCTCCAGAAATATAGTTAACTGTATATTGTGTAGCATTGCCAGGAAGAATGTATCTTCACCACAGCAGATAATATTTTTGTGGCAAAATATGGCCGGTAGCACAGCAAATTCTGTAAAGCCTCTCAGGGTTTTCTTTGCATCTACTTGCAGTTCTCATTCAAGGTGGTCCTTTTAGATCTTTTGAAAGTCTTACATATTAAGCCATTCCTAGCAGTTGTCCTCTGCACATGAAGTCTCTTTAAAAATTTTGTATGTTATGCAAATAGGTGCCTGCTTTTACTGATTCATTATCTTTTAAATTATATGGAATGAATGATGCGAGAGAATATGGATTCTTCATTTTCGTGTACTTCTATATGTTAACTCTCTGTCAGTAGTCTAGTCCTACATCCAATGTCATTACCTGAAAGCAAATTCAGACAGATTCCTTCCAGAAGAGCTGACTCCTCACCACAGTCTTCTGAACTTCTGTTTTGAAGCCTAAGCTTCCCAGTGGGCAAGGATCTCCCCTGGCTCCACATATTGGGGTTAATTCCTCATTTCTAAGTAACCTCCTGAAAAAAGTTTTTAGCAACAAAAGCAGTATTTCCTTATTGGGATGTAGGTGCTGCAGAAAGGTGAGGAGTTCAAAGTATACCTGAGTTTGAATAAATAAAATACCCTGGCCTACCTCTTGGTGAAACCCTTTCTATAAGGCAGGGGCTGGTACGCAACATTCAGAAGGAAGTATCCACCTCCTGTTGTTTTCCACAGGACTGACAGTTCCTCTAGCTATTTCTGCAAATGTCTGCCCAGACCCATGTCTCCGAGAGTTTGATTTCAATGTCAGATGGCCAATAAGAGACTAAGCCCAGGTACCTCCTCTTCCAGGTACCTTCCTCTTCTTACAGTTCTTGGGAACCGTAACCTCCATCTTGTTTTTTCTCTTCCCCTGCCATTTTGTCAGGACTTGGCAGATATGTGTGACTCTTGAAGAAAGATGTTTCCGGTGATGCTTCCTATTATGGTGAAAATATAATTCTAAATAGCACACTCAGAGCTAAGGTAAATAATGAAGGGTTTTCCAAAGTCTTGTTCCTCTGGTGGACTCTTGAACCAGAATGTTCCAGTTACAAGGATTGCAGGAAGGCAAAAAGACTGATTTGGGATCAAACAGCAAATAAATAATACATTATTATGTATTGCTTCCTACAAACATAAACTGAAAACAGCAAAGAAGGATTTGGTATCTGAATGTATATGCATTTTTGACAAAAGGGCTAGCTTTGGGAATGGTGAGGCTGTATACTTTGTTTTTCAAAAACAAAAATGTACTTTGTTTTCAGTGTGAGAAAAGCATCAGGTAACTGCAAAAGGGCAGAGATTTATTTTGTAATAATGGACTCTCATTCAATGCACTTAGTCAAGATGAGCACAGGAGTCACACCAGCTACCTGCGTTTACCCAGGACCTGTGTAGCAATGCCCATGCCCTTTAATGCTGGGAAGAAAAATAATAATAAATTCCTTTGGGTGTTGCTGTTAGCACTTCTCTACCATCGAAAATGATTCACTGTGTGAGTGAGGGAAGTCTTGTGAACGATGAGCATTCCCACCCACTCAGTCGGGACCTTACCAATGTGATGGACATGCCCCGTGGCTCTGAGCAGTCAAAGATATCAGCGAGGTGGAAACTGTTCAGGCTGTCTTCTTACATCTAAGGAAGGAAAAAAGATCACAAGCCAGTTCTGAAAATGTCCTTTCCCTTCCAAGTTAACTATGATCATCTTCTGTTCAGGGAGAAGACAGCTGAAACATAATCTGCCCATTAGACGCTGCCACCTTAAAGAATGCAAGGCATAGCTTGATCAATGAAGAGGTAGCCAGGGAAGGGCTGGACATACTGTATAAGTATACGGATGTCGGACAGCTTATTCATTGTTGCTAGAAGGTGCTAGTTGAGAAGGACGGAGTGCTCACAGGGTTGGCTACAGTCCTTAGGACCAGCTGTTGGGGAAAGGCACCACTGTTTCTCAGTAACTGCATAGATTTTGTGAAGTGTGCATGAAACACTTACTGGATAAATGTCTAGGAGGCAATATCTGCCTGCAATGGCACTGAGTGATGTGCTAGCCAAAGTCAAGTATGGTCTGATGATTCTGTTTTCTCCCTAGTAATGGTTGTGCCAACATCTTACAGCTGAGGCTCAGAGATGCATTTAGCTGGTGCAAGGAGTGCCCATTCTGCTTCATTTAGAGATCCCTGTGGGTACACATTATACTGAGCAGGGGGACACTGGACATGCAAAGATGGTGATGGTCCGGCCCACTTTTCCATGTTGAACTGCAGAGTTTGGGGGAGAGCTTTCTTTTTTGTCTAGTATTTCTAACAGCATCTCTTTAGCAATGCAATCAGTCATGCACACTGCCAGTACGAGGCGCACGATGCTGTTGGTGCTGCTCACTGAATGTTTTGGTATACCTGCTTTTATATGTTAGATCCAGGCCCCCAAGCAAACTTCACAGCTCAGACCCCCTTCTCACTGAACTGGGCATGGGGTAAAGAAATGTTGAAAGCAGGACTGGTGTTTCCCAACTAGGCCTCCATAAGCATTTTTAATTAACTGCTACCAACTTGAGTGTGTTTTGGGCTGTTAGCAACATTGACCGAACTAATCCATTGAACCTTTAGGTAAGGCTTCATTTCTTAATTAACTCCTATGGTTGACCTCAGCAGGTATCATTTAGTGGTGTTCAATTAAACATTTGCAATTGTATCTTGACAGAAGTTTTGAGTTCAAGATTATATTGTTTATTATTTTTTCTCAGGTTGCTAGATATGAACAGTTTTATTTTGTGCTATGGTACAGCCCAGTTGCCTGTTGACCTACATATTATGCAAACAAATACCTAGGGTAATATAAAAGCAGACGTATTAAAAAAATTAATGAGCACTGAATGGCGAAAATTGTTCTTCCTCAGAACAAAGCCATATTTTAAGCTTGCAAAATTTTTCATGAAAGGAGTTTCATTATTCCGTATGTTCTCCTTGAGACATCTTAGAGATGTTTTGATTTTCATTAGTTATTTAATATCAGATTCCTGAGGTAGTGTAAGAAAAGGAATCAGAACAGTAATATTGGTAATTGTTTTTCAATGTGCTGTGTTAGCATTCCAACCATTCCCTTTATGCAGCAAGGTAGTAAATAATGTGAACTTTGGATGAAAATCTGCTTGTATAAAAGCCACTGAAGGCAATACAAATCATTTACAATTCATTTTGAATTTTAACTTCATGCTTCCCCATCAGGAGTCTGTAAAAATGCAACATCCTTAATTGTTTTCCCACATTCTGTGCTAAGTAAAATGTATTAATGTTACAAAACATTTTTTTCTTTTTTTTTTTTTTTCAATAACACTGTTTAAATTTTTCCCCACTTACTAGCCATATGTGGAGTATGAAACAGGGAAGGTCTGATTTTGATCTCAGACTGCTATAAACCCGGAGTTAATCCATGGAATCAGTTGTGTGACAATGTGAGAAAATGGTTGTGAGATCAGAGTAAAGGCTTCTGTTTCTAGGAAGACTCATTAAACAGGTTATAGCTAGCTGTTTTCCTGGAGAGATGCTTCAGAGCTTTTCACATGCTTATTTTGATAATTTTTAAAAATACACTGAAGTGAAAAAAAAAGTTGAAAAGAAAAAGATGTTTCTAATTCTAGTTGTTTCAAGCAGTATCTTAAGATTGAGTACAAAACAAACCATACATAAACAGTAGAAAACAGTCCGCATCTTGTTGCCATGACAATGCCCTACTTATAGCACATTAAGCTGATTCATGTCTTTTCTCACCTCACTGTTAATAAATTATGGTGGCTGATGAGAATTAAGCCAGCTGGAAGAGCTAGTGAATGTAAGCAGCAAATTAATTTGCCACTTAACCATGGTGTCCTTTAGGGGAATTACCCTATGTGTAGCAAATAACATCTTACTACATGTAAAACTGTAGGGATGGGTTGAAATAGCTAATCTTTGTTTTCTTTGTAATACGGATGTATCATAGCTTATTCCTGTACCAGCAAGAACTGGCACGGTCCTGCTCCTGCTGTAGGCAGCATCACCAACTTGGGTTGATGGAGGACAGAGCGTTGCATAGCCTCTTCCGCCGCATCCATGGAGGTTTCAGGAATAAGTCGTTAAAAACTAAGTCCTCAAGTTTGGTTCAGTTTTGTCATTTAAAACATAGGGCACTTGGCCAATAGCTGCTAAAGCATGTCCACTGCAATCCAGCACCTTTTTGTTAAACTGATGCACCATGCCTACTTGTGCAGAGTTATATTACTAATCAGCTGGTGTATGAATAGGATTTATGCAGGTCACAGTGCAAGAGTTTGGATGGAAATCAGCATTGGTCAGTGGTGATCAGAATTTAGGCTTCTGAATATATATTCAAGGCAGAAAATATTTCCTAATTTTTCTGCAGGAAGAGATTCAACAGTGGTAATGGTAGGACCAAATAAGCACTGTATAGCTCGTAATAGCAGCCCTTAACAGAAACCAGCCGTACTTCATTCAAACCTTTGCCTCTATACTTACTTGAAGTCAATAAACTCCAGCAGCTGGAGCTGGAACTCTGTACTGTAGTACTGCCTGAGTCACGAGTATAAGGACCTTGGAAAATAGCAAATGGTTGCTCCTGGGACCTGAAATCTGAGAAACACTAACTGAATTCTAATTATAAATATTCTGTGATCTGCAAGTATTCGCTCAAGTGCAGATTGCTTTCCCTGCCTTTTTTCACTGCTGGCTTTTTGCATTGTTCTTCAATAGTTTCATTTTTTTTCTCAGCTCTAAGTAGGTAAAATACAAATTTTCTCTGGCTTTGTGCTTTAGTTTGAGTTAACTAAAGAAACATTACCTGAGCAGTATCAGCTGAGAAAGCCAGATTAAACAATCACTCAGAGTAGTTTGGCTAAACTAAGCCTTCTTCCTTCTGATTCCCGATTTCATCCATTTCTTTAATAACATGAAAAATCACTCTAGGCTGACATCTGCTCAGCTATCAAAATGCTGTTGAAAGAAAATTCTCCACATTTTCATTTTGTCAGAAAAGTCTCCAACAGGCAATGGCAAATTTGTTCTGAGATTAAGGAACTTTACAGACTTCCCAACAATTCACATTGCATTGGAGATGTCTGCAATAACAGCTTTGTGGTGAATAATACGGTGATAAAGAACAAGCTCTGCACATCCAGACTTAACAGCAACTCAAGAGATCCATGATTTCTCTTCATTATGAGAGCTGCAACACCCATTTTTCTTCTCATTACAGAAGGTGTAACACCTATAAACACTAGCTCGAAGTTACAGCTCCATGTTGTTTTCATCAAATATATGTCATAAAAATATATTTTTAAAAAACCTACCAAGGGGCCTGAAGCTCTTAAGAGCAAGTAGCTCCTGAGAAACTTGACATTATTCCCTTATGCTACAGACCGCAATGAGGAATTGAGAAAAGCCTTCAATGCCACAGCTACCTGCTAGTGCTCTGGAAAAGGTAACTTTCCCATGGTCTTCGGAAGCCAGACTTGGAGGTGTCTTGTACATGGCATTGTTGTCTTAGGAAAGTTGAATTGACAAAATACAGTGTTCATGCTCGGTATAAAATTTTTATAATCTCCAGCTTGCATCGTAATCAACTCGCCGTTGTTAAATGGCTTTCTCTGAAAGCAGAAACCAGGGTTGTCATACAGTTGTCTTGGTCTTTGCCTTCTGATGGTCTGACAAATATAGATTCAACTCCAAGTGAGACTATTTTACTCTCCCACAAGAGCAATAATTACCAAAAACGCCACCCATGCCCTTTGGCCCCCAGGTGCTGTATCACGTTCACTTCCTAACTTTAGTGCTGACCATTTCTCTTCTGCAGAGGAAGGTGAGGGGACAAAAAGGCAACAGAAATCTGCCCTGCAGGAGCCCTGGTCTGGAATGCCTCATTCTTGATGCCCAGTATCCATGTGAGATGGCCACCACCATGTATTCCCCTTTTCCTGGTCCTTGTCAGTCCCCACTGGCTCTGCAGTCATCTTTAGCAAGGGTCAGGAAAAACGATGCCAAACTTGCTTATGGCTGGTGTCCCCCCTCCACCATGTTAATTCAGATTAGGAGAGAAAAAAACAAAGTGCTGCAGCCCTGGGTCTTCTCAGTAAAATGACCCTTTGGGGGCATGTATGCCACATACACACACACACTCCCCCCCAGTGCTCAGAAGCAGTATCCCCCCTGCCTTATATGTGCTGGTACACATGGACAGGGACATTACTAAAGGTTGATTAATCTTTTTAGTTTTCATACATACATTTCTGAATATGCTGTCGTAACAGGCTTTTGGAGAAGATCCACTGGATTATGCTGAAGAGCTGAAGAGATAGTTCCAAAAAAATAATTTAGTTTTCATCATCACATAATAGCTCTGTTTTGTTATGGGTAGGAACATTGGCAGTTTGCTTCTGCACAGCACAGCTGGAGAGCCAGAGCCTGCAGCTGTGGCGTTCTGTAGAGCTGACAGCACCATGGGGATAGATCCTGCTGGCATCAATTGACTTGGCCTCTTAGTGTCTAGACACTCTTACCCATCCTTCCACAACAGGAAAATATTCTAAATCATTATATGGATTTAGCAATTCAAAAGTATGTCTGTGCACCCCATCCAAAGGCTACTGAGCCATGAGGAAGACGTGTGGGAACTCTTGCTTTATTCTGTGTGCAATGCTGAGCTCTGTCTTGTTCAATTTCTCTAATGCTCCTGTGCCCATCAGCTCTGTAGCATTGTTAGCATTTCTTTCCTTCTATTCCACACCAACAGTCTGGATGGATTGCTCTAAAATTCCTTTTTTTAATCTTTGTCCGGAGAGTATTGGACAAGAGCTGTCTACTGCTAAGAGGTCTTGTTTAATGAAGCAGGAAGTATCAGCTGCTCTACCACAAAGCCAAAATTCCTAGACTTCTTGTAATTTCAAGGCACAACACTAAATTTTGTATCAAGGATTTTTTCTTAAGGTGAACCTATTCCAGTTCCCTGCTCTGAATTATGGAAAAATTAATACATGTGAGTGCTGCAGGAGTATCACATCGAGAAACGCTTAAGAGTATGTGAAAATTGCAAGAATCTATGTGAAATTAATTTTTTGCCTCTGAAACATGACCTTGCAGTGTGTATTTGGGAAACTGTGGATTAATCTGTATCCTGCTTTTACTCCTCCCTCTCCTGTTTTGCCTTATGACCTAAGTATTAATGACGCAAGGTGGCATCACACATGAAACCAATACCCAAATCTTGTAGACAACAAATGAGTGCTGCCTGCTCTCCCCCACTACCATCATCTACCCTGTCCTACTGGAGCATCAGCTTCTGTATATTACCTTAAAATCTCTCTCCTCTAATGCAGCCAAGCAGATTCATACCAGCTGACTGACCTGTGCAGCTTAGTGTGTATGGAGATCTATGGATTTCAGGGCTTGGAGCTAAAGGAAGGTGACAAGTCGTTTCTGTGTCTCCCTGTGATTTTTTTCCTTAATTAAAAATATAAGAGAGAAGTGTGTTTGTTGCTTATTTTTGGATAGTTTCTCAAGCAGGTACTGTGCAACTGCAGAGAGATAGTATGTACCACCAAATGGCAGTGGAGATTTTGCTGGAGCCTTCTCTTGGGGGGATACAAAAAGCAATGGCAGAGAGGACTCTGTAATGTGAATGGATTGCTTCAGCTTAGATATTTCCTTCCCCGTGTACTGGCCAGGTAGGTGAGGGGACACACAATATAAAACGCTATGTGTGGAAAGGAACACAACCTCTCCAAAATTAGCCATTACCTTCCTATCCTCACCAAGAATGTTGTTAGTTTGAACAAAGCTGTGTCCTACTTAATGCATCTGGAGCTTTTCCTACCTTCCTGTGAAGTCTTGTCTGCATCTTTCTCTCAGAGAGAGGTATGGCGCTGAGATTCTTCCTGGATCACCTTGCAGTCTTCTCCATCTATTTCAGTAAATAATAGATGGAAATCATGAAAAGTAAACTAAAAAACAACGGTGCATTCAGTTGAACGACACTTAGCACAAGGATTTCTAATTTACCTATAAAGAAAGGTGTTTGTTTATTTATTTATTTATTTATTTATTTATAAACGTTGCCTGGGTTATTCTAGTTCATACTTGTGATAATTATTCTCTCCTTCAGTTCCCATTTTCTATATTGCTAATTTAAATATAAATGAAGCACCCTTGCATTTTAAGAATGCAGAATCAGATTTATAGCTGCCATATTTTGGCTTTTCCTCATTTACTCCAATACAGCTACGTACAGCGATATCAGCTTAGCGTCTGATTTGTGTAGTTGTGTTAAAGGAATGACACACATAGATAAATCACAAATAAGTAAGTCTAAACACAGCAGAAAAATGTTCATTACGGGCTGTGTAGGCAGATAACCTGCACTCTCGCTGCTATTAATGCACTTAGAAAATATCTCCAAAAGGTTGTATTGTGTTGCCAAATAATGCATGAGGAAAACCATTTTCCAGTCAACTTTTCATATGCAGAAACAACTGAACTCAAAACTATTGAACTGATGTGTTTTAACTCTGTACAAGCAAATACAAGCAGTGGTTTTATCTCAAAATGCCATATGATACACTAGTGCCAGGATATGAATGATAATCAGGATAACTAATTTTAAAAGTATTTGTGTTTTTGATGACTTTTTCTTTCCTGAGATACAGGGCAGAGGGGAGAACAGGACATGTGTTCAGCAGCTATATTTCAGACACAAACGATCCAGTTGAAGTTGGTTACTTTGGCACGTGGAACAAATGGTCTGAGCACTGCCCTAATTTTGTGTGCCTCTTGTGTTTGGGGGTAGATGTTGTTGATGAACAACTGATATCGCAGCTACCATATCGACAAGTGCCTGATCCTGCTTCACAAGAAACTGGTGGATATCTTTTCTTCAGTGGTTAGAAGCAAACCCACGTCTCTGGCTTTCCCACAGCTCAATGCATTATTGCTTGAGAATTGAGGAGAATCTCCTACCAGTGCAATTTTATGGTTTCTTTAGAGTTTCTTAGCCTTCAGTCTTGCTTATTCACAGTCACATGTAATGTATGTGGAAATTGCAGCCATGATTTACTTTGTAGACAGTATGCTGTCAAGTGCATAATCTCTAACCATTTGAATATGGGAAGAATCATTACCAAATGACCATAGAATCATTCAGGCTGGAAAACACCTCAAGACCATGATCAGCTTCTCAAGAATAACTGTGATATTTAGGAATTTCAGAACTATGAACTAGGGCTTTTTTTTTGCTTTTTTTTTTTTTGCTTTTTTTTTCAGTGGTGGAGTCATAACATAACTGGAAGCATAATTCAGGGAGAAGGGCATTGCTACAACTACTATGTTTAAAATAAAAGCTAGCATTCAATCTCAGGTGAATAACACTGTTCCTCAAACCTACTAAGACAGACCCTACCCTGCCTGTTGGTGAACGAGTGGCAGGACTTGAGCACAAAAGAGAGGGTGTAAAGAACAGCAATGCAGCTGGTGGCAGAACCAGATACCAGCTTCTTGGCTCTGTTCATATAAATATCTGAAGGGAGGGTGTCAAGAGGGTGGAACCAGACCCTTTCCAGTGACAGGACAAGAGGCAAGGGGCTCAAACTGAAGCACAGGAGGTTCTGGCTCAATATGATGGGGCACTTCTCCACTGTGAGGGTGACAGAGCACTGGGACAGGTTGCCCAGAGAGGCTGTGCAGTCTCCTTCTCTGGAGATGCTCAAAACCCACCTGGATGCCATCCTGTGCAATGTGCTCTAGGTGACCCTGCTTGGCAGGGGGGTTGGACTGGGTGATCTTCAGAGGTCCCTTCCAACCTCAGCCATCCGGTGATTCTGTGATTCGTTACTGCTTGTCTTGCTAGAGTTTCCTAATGGGTTAATCCCAGCACTAGGGTTCATTTCAATAGCACTGACTTTAATAGCACTGTTACCTAGGAACTAAATTGATCTCTTCCTTCCACTGCTTACTGAAAGGCCTAAGGGTGGAAGTTTTGGACATGCTTTAAAAAAAAAAAAGAAAAAGGGACAACTGGAAGGAACCCAGCTTGGTTAGTGGTTCCAGATGACTGATATTGCTGTCAGCTGGTCTGCAACCTACAATGGGCTCGAAAAACTCCACTGTTGCAGATGTGGGCACTGCAAGATCCTGATAGCTAATAATTTAAAGTCAGTACTCCCTAAGGTGTCCTAGTTGTCCTCTCTTGCAAGAAAGAAAATATTGTAAGGTGAGATTTAAATGTCTCCATCCCTAGTCTGAAGCAGTGGCAGAATACCATCATTGATCTGCTCTTGTGACAAAACCTGGTCAGTGGCCAACAGCCACGAAGTCAGCAGTGTTAACTCTTAACAAACACAGAAGAGCATTTATTCTTTCAGATGCACTGCGGTGTGACATGGTGCCTCTGGATATGGTACTGCCACAGGCAATCCTGGCTGTGCTTCAGCTGTTTTCATGAAGAAAATCAGGCTATTAGCTGTCTTCTGGCAGACAGGTTTGGCTAACAATTGCCAATCTGCTTAGCATTAAGCAGGAAACTTAATGCTAAATACCATTACGTTAAAGTTAAAAAACATCAACAACAAACAGTTTTCAGTAACTGGAAGGAAACGCTGGCTGCAAGTCAGCAACAAAACCTTTACCAGGATATTTTCTCAGATACAGACCTAGAGTGTTTTCTGCAGTCCTTTCATCCTACAGGCAGGTTGGTAGCAGTAGTGACTGTGGTTGCTTTCAACAATACCGTTTGTGGGTCTGGTCTGGGGAAGGAGGGCCAGCTTTGGTAACTCAGGTACACTCTTTGCTGTAATACTGCTGTGTTGCAGTTCAGAAACTTGAGAGAAAAAAAAGAAAAAGAAAAAAGAACTTCTCATGTAGCATACCAGCAAAGATGGCACTCTGCTACTCCAGCTTTTCTCGGGTTTTGTGAAGTTATGGTGTGGTCTCCCAGTGGTTAACACTGTTCAGTGAGTATTTTCCAGGCAGTGCTTGACACCCACCACTGGCTGTCATTGTGACAGTTTTCCCCGGATTCCCATCACTGCCCTGCAGTGCGTGGGCTATGTCCGTGCCTGGGTGTGAACACTTCCACCAGCAGTGAAGTCTGTGATAATGATGAATGATGATGCTCTTTTGGGCATGTTACAAGCAGGTGTTTTCACTTAATTTGTGAATCTGCTAACAGTTATTGCAAGCTCCACCATTTCGGGAGCCACCTCAGGCAGCCAGAGGAGCAGTGCGCAGTGCTGCTGCTGGTACCCTGCTGTGTACGTGCTGACACTTCCAACGCCTGTTGGGTGAAAAGCAGAAGACACAAAATGTGTGATAATTACATTTTAGCAGTACGGATCACTTTTGGGACAAGAAGAAGAGTCACGGTTTGTCTTTTGAAAGCAAACTGATTTTGTAAGGTGGGATGGGGGGTTATATGAATATTTAAAAATTGTGGTTCACCACATCCTATAGCACAAAGGGGGAAGAAGGAAAAAGCTGATAACAGAATTGAAAAAAATGAAGTTCTACAAATTTTTCTAGATCTCCACAGCATCTTGAGAATAGCTGAGAAATCATGAGACTTTTTAAGAAACTGGGTCTCTCTTGGTTTTGTTTGGACTTTAGTAAGGACTTCAATAAGTCCTCTGGATACATTTGTGTCACACTTTTGAGCTTTATTCTGCAACCATGAGGGTTAAAAACTTTTATAGTAAAACTGGAATACTGGGGTCATTGCTTTAACCCAACAAATGCTGCAAGACATACAACATATTTGTGAGAGATGCCAGAGAGCTGCTTCTGACATTCTCCTAAAGTAAGCTTTTACAACAATCCTCCCTGCAATGGCTTGCATAAATCATAAATAAATAAATAAATAAATAAATAAATAAATAAATCTTCCAAGCTCTTTTTATAAGTTCTTCATCTGTTGCTTTTGAAAAGCCAGCACATACATGCAGCCTGTGATCCCAGTGAATTTCACGAGGAATTAGTAATAAATATTTCCACACTTTCCAAGAACTGTTTATTATCTCCATAATTCACTTCCCTTCTCCATGATCTCTCCCAAATCCTCACCACATGTGGCTGATCCAAATGCTGTGTAATCCTTTTGATGCAGTTTGGTTCGTTTTGAGTCAGCAAAGCACTTTGTGTGCTTTTAACCTCCATGTTGCATGCCACACCTGTAGGGGGGCTGCTAACCTAATTTTGATTCACAGTGGGGGCAACAAGCAGGTCACTTATGGAGTTAATGTCAGCTGCTCCACTAATTACTGTAGGAAAGTGATCCCATCATCCTGGATGGAAATGTCTAACTCTACCCTACAAAGCGATTTGAGTGTGTTAATTCTGTTAATGCTCCATTACGGCTTCACTTGAGCTGTGTGGGCCGTATCCCAAAGTAAGGTGGTAAATCCCCAGCCAGTTCCAGAACTGGGAAAATGTGCAGATAGAAATATTAAATATATTATTGGGCATTGTCTTCTGTTTGATTGGTTTGTCTCTTGAAGTTTATTTTGAAAGACCTTCTTTGGTAACTCTTAGCTTATAGTAGCCTCAATCCTTTGAAGATACATGCCAAAAAACAAACAAACAAACAAAAAAAGTCTGTGGACATGGTTCTGATCTCTCTGCTCCTTGGATAGTGAAACAAAAAATGAATGCAACAAGACCATAATTACTCATTATGTCTACACAGCGCCATCGTACACACCACAGTACCATTATATCTACACAGAGCCATCTTCAGTGGTCCCTGGCACTGGCCCAGGTTAAACACATGTGGTTGTAAAAAATATTAATGAAAAGAGACACAACAGCACGTGGTGAAATTAAGGAACTCTGGTGCTGAATTACCTCGGTGACAGGTAGGATAGATGATGACTGACTGTTTCAGATGCAGCACCCCTTGTCTGTGGCAGTGAGAATGGGATCTCTAAGGAGTTAATTCACTGAATGAATCAGATCCCCAGAGACTTAAGTGGATCCATCCTGATGGATGGCATGAGCATCAATGGCAATTTATTATCTACAGAGTCTCTGAGCTGTGCTCTTGTAGGGAAAGCACCTTCCTCCTGTGTGGCTGGTGCTTCTGCCAGCTTCAGCAGGGACTGAAGCCTGGTTGTGGAGTATCTGGCCCTTAAACCTTCAAGCATTAAAAAACTGCTGGAACAGTAGAAATACAGCACCAGAGCACCGTGCTCACCGGAGCACCTGCTTTTTCCAGTTCGGTTCTCTGTCACTAGTTCTGTTGCGTGCATTTAGGAAGGAGCTGTTTGTCTTCAGTATTAATTGTGGCTGCCGAGCACCATTGCTATGTTACTCAGCTCAGCAAATCCCTGTCCTTAAAACAAGGTGACTATGGCAGGGTCTGGTCTGGTGCAAAGCACCGCCGATGGGAGTGCCTGGGAGTTGCTGCTGTCTGAAGTGACAGAGGTAATCATATAGACAGGCGGTACTTTGAAGTGATCATTTTTCCTAGTCCTAGTCAAATATAACACATTAGGTTTCATCTGGTCACAAGGAAGGCTGCTATCAAACCCTTATCAATGTAGTACTTTTGATAGAAATCCCTCTCTTTTTTTTTTTTTCATCCCACCCTTCTTCCTTGCTGGACATAAAAGACAATGGAAGGGAGAGGGCCAAGCTGCTCTTCTGCACACAAGAAGCCAATTGTTTAAAAACAACACATCATTCAAGACCATGGGAGACTGAAGACAGTGGCAGAAGCATGAATGTACAAAAGTGCCTACTGTTAAGGCCACAGTTTTAAGTGTTTAAATTCAAATCACATTCCCATTTGAGGTTCGAATTTATACCAAGAACGTGTACACAAGGGTTTCAGTGTTTTCCACAAATTTCATCTGACTTCTCAGGGTATTCCTGATGGCAGTACATCAGAGCTGAGTGCAAGGGAGACTTGCTTTCCTTGCTATGTGAAGCAAAAACATTGCAGTAGGTTATTTTGGTTTGGTTTGTTTTTATGTGTTCTGTGTTGGTAAATAGAGCAGCCTGTCATCTCTGGGCTCTGGTTTTCCAACTGTGAGCTTAGTCTTTGGCTTGAAACACTACTGTTCTTGGACCTTTGCCTTCAGCTGAAGGGTTTAGTTGTGGGGAGGAAGAGGAGGAAGCAAGCTAAAGATGAAGTGAAATAAAATCCTCTTTATTGCTGTGGAGTAGGTAATGCTTTCCTCGATATTTTGGCAAGTGCTGTCTATGCAGACAGTGTGGACTGGTGCAGTTTGCTTTCACGTGGATGAGGTGAATATCCGTATCCCCTAATGGCTTCCTAATATTTTGCTCTGTGCTCTGCTGGTGTTTGCTTATGCAGGTCACAGCAACTCCACTCTTTCCACTGCATGTCAGGCAAAGAGCGTTTGCATTGCAGATGTGAGAGGCAGGTCGAGCTCCTTCACACTGCAGTGTCTCTCAGCGCAACCCTATGGTGCCTGTTCCTGCTGTGGCCCTGTACCAAGGGGAGATGCTGAGATCTATACGGGCTTTTGGGTCAGGACTGTGGTAAAAAACACCTGTGCGTACATGTGCAAAGTCTGCCCAGAACAATACCTGGACAAAAAGCACTCACTGTCTCCCTTTTTGTACCCGCCTCCACAACAGGGCATCCCATAGGGCACTAAAGGCTACAGATTTAAGCCAGTGAAGGAACCATTTTTGCGCAAGACTTGCTGCAATGAGACTTTGTGCATACAGGAGCCGAACAGATGTTAGGTCAGTTGCAGGAATAATGAGAGCATCCCCAACTACACCAGATGATCTGTAAAGTAGACATGAGGTAATTGCCAAAATCTTCTTTTGGACAGGACATTTCCTCATTGCCTATTTTAGGCATTGGAGTACGTGCCACTAAACATCTGCTGTGAACCCTGTTGGTGCTGGCTCCAAGTGTAGGATTGACTTAGAGCACATATTCCCTTGGTTTGGACATTCAAACATTTTCCATTAAAACCACTCAGATGAGGTTATATTTGACATTCCACCACCACATGGATAGACGGTGGACAAGGAAAGCCCATAGAAGCTACATCCTTCACCTGTTTCACAATGCTTTTCTTGCACTGATAAAATATTACTGAAGCTTTCCTAGTTAAAAGACATGGAAAAAGAGTTTCTCTCAGAGATAGTTTTAGTCAGGTCACTGTGAATATTTTATGTGTAGTATCAAGAGCATAATATGTTCAATTTCTTGAAATATTTGACAAGCAGAATATCAGAACTTTTTAATGTAGGGGGCTTAGTGTCTTAGGAAAGAGGTATGGTACACTTTTAGACATTTTAGGGATCTATTAATAGTATTTCTCCATATGAGTAAATCAAGTAGCACTGATGATGTCTCTGGGGTCTTTTCCCAACATGCACTGCTTGTGCTCATGAAGTGGGACAATTGCTGTGTCTCTCAGATCCAACAAGGGTATCTGTATGGAAAATTCCCAGCTCTGGCATTATAGTTTGGGTATATTATTAGCACATCCTGTTTCTTTTAGGATAGTTAATTTAGAAGACAAGGCAAAGCATCCTTTTCTCGAATCAGGAAAACCTTGGGGATCCCTTTGCAGTGGTAATGGATTAGGTGTAGTCAGATGTCCTCCAAGAGAGGTTATTAAAAAGCAGGCACTTGAGTACTGGTTTCATGAGCTGGGATGGAGGTAAAAGGCACGCATGCAAATCCCTTGTGCAGAAACATCAGGCTGGGCACTGCTGCCTTGTTGCAAAATACAGCCATTTTGGTTTTCATATTTTCAACCTAAAATATGGCTGTGCGTCAGGTATCTTGCAGTGAAGTCTCCCTCATGATTAGAAAAATGGCTTATGTACCCAAAACGATGGATAATTTTCTTCCTGCATGAGCAGCTGCATTAATAAAAGATATGATATCTTCTTACAAACTTTGTCTCATTTAGCAAAGGAAACCCAACTGTGGTTTTAGTCATGCACACGGGTGAAACAGAGGACCTGCCCGTCTGCACCCCAGCACCATGCCCGTGCTTTGTCTTTCTAGGAAATGGGAGGCAGAAAATGTTCCCCGAAACAACTCCTACCATCACCTTTTTCAACAATGAAGCCATTTTGTTTGTCTTTTTTGGGGGCATTACATTACTGTTTAATAGACCTTAAATCACTTTCCTCCCCTTCTGTGCTTCACGTTTCATTTGTGCAGGTACCAGCAAGCACCTGCTGGCCAGGTGGGGTTTATTTAAAGTAGAATAGTTCATTTGGAAGGCATCTTCAAGGATTATCTAGTCTAACTGCCTGACCACTTCAGGGCTAAACGAAAGTCAAAGCAGATTAAGGGCATGGTCCAAATGCCACTTGAACACTGACAGGCATGGGGCATCAACCACCTCACTAGGAAGCCTGTTCCAGTGTTTGACCACTCTCACAATAAAGAAACTTTTCCTAATACTCAGTCTGAACCTTCTCTGGCTCAACTTTGTGCCATTCCCATGTCTTGTCATTGTTTTTTGGAGGAGCAGAGACTGTCACCTCCTTCTCAGTTTCCCCTCCTCAGGAAGTTGTCACCTCAGGAGGAGGTCACCTCTGAGCCTTCTTTTCTCCAGACTAGGGAATCCAGGTGTCCTCAGCCTCTCTTCATAGGACATATCTTCCAGACCATTTACCAGCTTTGTTACCCTCTTCTGGATGCTTTCAGGTATCTTAACATCCTTTTTATGTTGTGGAGCCCAGAACTGCAAGCAATATTCGAGGCAAGGCTGCACCAACTCTAAATACAGCAGTTAAAGTTCCCTCCTGCAGGGATCTTTCAGCTTGGCTTGCCACCTCCAGATCAGCACTGCTGTCTGCAGCCACTGATGGCTGGAGAAATGTGAGAGCTACAGCTGCAGTGTTAAGGGGAGCAAAATGCCATTGGAAGGAATAAAATCACCAAACCAACCTCAAAGTCAATGCAGGGGTGAGGGCAGCACCTGGGGTGCTGGGCCTGGGGAAAGCCGACAGGAGTCACGGGAGCTGAACAGGGGGGGATGGATGCAGTGCTGCTGGTTGTGCTGTGGAAGGTCTTCCTTCATCTGCTCAAAATACCAGGGTAGATCCGACTAGCTTAGACTGCAGGATGTGATTCCTGAAGAACAAAAGCAGTGGATGTCATTCCTTCCACGAAGTAGCTAAGTGTCTTCATTGTACCTTTGTGGAAGTAGTGCCTGGGTGAGGTTGGCTTCTTTGTTTAAAGCATTCATCTTATCAAGATCGTTATGCATCCCAGTGTCACGTTAAATGTTGTGATACTCTTACTCAAATTCTGACTCCCCACAGTGTTGGTCTATAAAATAAATAAATAAATTTTGTCATCATTCTCCTTGATCACCTTTCATAGGGAATTAAATGAAACTCTTTTCTCTGGCTTTATTACCAGCTGCTGTTGCAAAAGGTGATTAAAGCTTTTTTGTTTGTTTGTTTGGTTTTTTAACTGGCCGCTACAGAAGTATCACTTCCATTACGTAAAATGTGTAATGGTTGCCAAGAACACTTTAAACCATTTATATTGCCTCGTGGCATAACTAATTTAAGAATATCTTTGCAAATTACATTAATTATGATTTTCCCTTGTGTTATGGAAAACAAAGAAGAACTTTTTTTTAACAGCAACAGTTTCTTGTGTCCTGGACTTTGCAATGTTCAAACCAATTATCACATCAGTCACTACATGAAAAACAGTTTCACAGTTACGGTCATCATTGAGAACACAAGGTTGTAGTTGTTGAAAATGTTCTATCTACATTCATGTGTATCTTAACAAATACCAAAAGAATTTTTTTAAAAGAATCTCAAGCAAAGCAGTGTTACTGAAGACCACAGCAGTGCTGTTGTTTCTGTCATCATGGCTTAAATTCTGCTTTCAAGATGAATATCTGAATTTGCTCATGTTGATTGATACAGATTTTAAGTACCTATAGTCATAAATGTGAGCAAGATTTGGCTTAGCGACTTTGAAAATATATTTAAAAATAGGAAGAAATTAATATAAATAAGAGGATGTGTGAAGAGCTGTTTCATATTGCCAGGAGCGGAACGATTGGGTTTCTTTGGTTAACACATACAGCACATCTGCATCCACATCTTAAGACAGGGAGACAGAACTGACTCAGAGCTACCCTACAGCCCCAAAATACCTTGCAGCTCTGCTTTGAGTGTGGCAGGCTCTCCAAGCAGCTGATTTTCAGCCAGTTCCTGCTGAGCCCTGCTACTTGGTGCTCTCAGTGAGCTGAAGATGGTTTCAAAGTGCTGCTTTGGCAGTTGATGGAAATTTTCACCTGAGCGGTCTGAATGGGTTGGAGTGGTTTTATGGTCATGTAACCAAGAGGGAAATCTGTTTGCCTAAAGTCTGAACCATTATTTTAAATGTAATTAAGTGTTAAAACTTGTTTTAGTTATAAAACTTAATGAAACACTACTGCAGAAGTGTTTCAGGACTCCTGCTGGCCCACGTAGTACTTCACACAGTCCTTAAATGATACTTTTTCTTGTTTCATTTTAATTCTCACGGGAAAAGCTTACTCTTTCTGTTTCTTGTAACTCATTAGATACTGACAGCTGGCACAGTGTTGTACATGACAATGGAAAAATAGCAGGGAAATTCAGAAGGTATGTAACTGTGGATGCCCCCCGCCCTCCCGCAACTCTCCTCCTTCCCAGTAAGCAGCTCTAAGCAGCAAATTCATGAGACTTGCATCAGCCTGACATTCTCCACATATATATATATACACATACATATATATATATATAAAGGTGATAATTTGCGCTAAAGATTAATTCTTTTGCACTGAGTCAAATTTCAGTTTCTATCTGCCCTCAAATTGTGTCCTGGATTCGTATGTGCAGTATCCTCAAAGATGGGACAGCCAGCTAACCTACAACGGGGTAAGCCTTATTTTTCCTTGCAAACCACCCTGTTGTTTCACTGTTGCACTAAACATGCTGATGCTGATGCTGAAGAGATGGTGGCAGAGTGATACTGTCAGACTGCTCAGCACTGTGGATTGAAGCCAGGCCTGACGCACATCAGGGCAGTTGACATTATGCCTAATTTGTCACGTGCAAACAGTTCTGCCCTGCCCACCTTCACATTTACAGTGACATCTCTGGACTCTTTATTTAATTTTACCACCTTTGCAAGAAGCAAATAAAGGAGTCTGTGATATGTGGCTGACACAAACACAAATCCTTCTAATGACCTCAGTGGAGCTGAACAGTTTAAATTGATAGAGGTATTTTCTCTATTGTCCCTGTAGGGAAAATGATACCTGCAGCTTGGCTCACCCATACCCAGCCTCAGTGCTGCCAATTGCAACACAAACCCTGGCACCAGCCCTGTTTCTGGTAGCTGCATTTTCAGAAAAGGTTGATGGAGGTGCTTGGCCTGAAGAATGAGCTGGCTGTTTTGCCTGCCCCAAAACCAGGTGCTGGTGTATGCAGGAGTCTTATGGTATCATCCAGCAAAAGCCTGGGTGGCTGTAATTCTTAACAGACACTTTTCTTTTTGGTTATAGCTGCCATAAGTAAATAAATAATTAAATGTATATTTTATATAATCAGAAACAAAATAGGGAAAACATTAGGGAAAACTTCAGTGGTTAAATCTCTGAGCTGTCTTTGACCTTCTACCTCAGTTTCTACCAGTTTAAAATCGTTGCCAAAATTAGTTTCAATTAAAGTGTATTTAATTTAAACCTTAAAAACAAACAAACAAACAAACAAAACACATTATTCATGTATGATCGAGCACCGCGCACATGCAGTTTTGCAGTTCACTGGTGACTCATGCAGTTCCTGCTAACTTTGCCATGTTCAGAAAATGCTTTTGCAAGTGGCTTGCAGCCAATGCCAATGCAACGATCGCTTAATGCAGAGGAATTTGCTGTCATGTATGGGTGTAATTTTGTTAAATACAAATACATCACGCGTGTTTCCACACATGACAGTGTGTGCAGTGTGGGTTGATTGTTCTGTACTCTTATCAATCTATTCCATGAAAACTTCATCTCAGTTTAAGGTGGCGATGCAGGATGGACAGGGCTTTGCTTACCCTTCCAAAATCTCTATAATAGTCACCATTTGACTGGCAAATTTATCTCCTGCTTCCCCAAATTGGAGTCATTCTTGAACAGTCACTGGCTCCCAGCAGCTCCCAGCACTGACAGCTGCGGCATTTACTTTCGCGAAGCTCTGAAGAAACAATAAATACAGATACACCTGACCTGAGAGTCAGAAGCATTTGGTATGGCAGTAAGAATGTTCCTGGCCAAATGCTTCAATAGCAAACAGCTTAGCAGCAAATTGGCTTTATTCTTACCAAGAAGTGGCCATACATTTCTTTGGAAATAGGCGGTGGGGTTCAAGAAAGTAATATTATTCCCTTCCTGCCTCCTATAAAGCTGACAGAGCTAGCATATGAAGGTGTGATGCTATTGATTAGCTTATGAAAACAGTATTCTGATTTAGTAGAAAATTAAACAGAAATATTTCTTCTATGTATTTGAAACAATCAAGTAAGTGTAAAGACAAAGAGAATTATTAACTGTATGAATTTCCCCATATGCAGCTCACTGTGCCTAGGTGAAGCTGCAAATAATAATAATTGAAAAATGCTTTTCTTCTCCTCCTGAAATTTGCTGCCACCTTGAATTAGTATTCCTTGTGGTAACCGCTTGTCAAGCACCCAGCCAATAAATAAAGCTGGTGGTGTAAACAAAGCTATGTGATCTGGAAGTTTAAGAAGGCTTGGAAAAGCCCTTTGGGGGTCTTTCATTTTCCTAGACAAACAGTTTTTCCTACCCACAAAACTCTTAAGTTATCTGTATCAGCCTGCGTGGGAGAGCAGTGGCTCGGCCAACAATTCACCTCTATTCTGCAGATTTTAGTCCCATGAATCATTTCCAGTTCCGCTTTCCTGTTCCAGGCAGTGCTATTGCCACTGATGTCCAAAAGGGAGGGGGTACTATCAAGAATACCCAGTGTTACTATTGTTATTGTTAAATCAAATGAGAATAAGTTGAAAAACCTCTTGAATATCCTTCTGGAAGCCAACATTTAACTACTGGTATTGGAAAGAGCGAGACAGTTTTTTCCACATCCTGGGAAGCATTCAACGCTAGTCTGCATCAGAAGCATGGCTGCTGAATGGACTGGACTTTGAGATCAAGCCAGAAGAGTAATTCCTACTTTCCTGTCACAGCCTCCTTCCTCCTGGGACTGGAAAATGAGCCCAAAACCTTAAGAAGCATGTCTTGCTTTCGTTGGCTGCCAGCACGACTGAGACCCCCATGTGTCTCCGTCCCTGTCCCCATCCCCAGCTGCTCCTCGCTTGATGGCTGGACATCCCCATTTAGACATGGGCTCACAATGCAAGGTCACCTCTACCAGCCCCAAGCTGCTTCCTGATGTGGCCAACCACATTCATCTCTTGAACAATTTATTTGAACTTCCCTTTGTTTCGAAAGCAAAGTGTTGGTTCAGATCACATGGAGCACTTTATTTTCTGTGCAATTGGGGAACTAACCAGCATTGTCAAAAAATAATGGTCTTTACAAAGAAGTGGTAGTTTGTACTTCGAACAGGATCACCGTTACTCCAATGGTACCAAATTATAAACATGTAAACAAGTAAACCAGGCTCAGGACAACAGGAGATTGTGCTCCTTGAATGAAGTAATAGACCTCTGGAAGTCTTTGCTGAAGTGTGATGTTTGTGTGCAAGTTTTTACGAGTCTGAAGAGAAAGCGGAAAAGTGCTTGGAGGAGAGACCATTTATTTACAGAGAGCCTTAATGCACCAGACTCAGGAAGTCCCCAGGCTGAACATAAGCAAAGGTTGGGAGAGCATAAGGGGGCAGAAAGATCACGTATGCTTGCACCATTCCTACCTTCCCCTTGGTGCCCACTTATGGCCACGGATGTGTATGGAATAAAGGCAAGAGGGATCATCGGTCAGCGTCGGTGTGGCTGCTTTGTCACCTCATTGGAGGCTTTCGGGAGCAGGGGTGTAACCTCAGAATAATGCACAGGCAGGAGCTACACTTTTCCCAAGTCCTGTCTCTGAAGAAAAGGAGTTATCAAATCTCCTTGCTTAATGATTTATTCTTCAAAATAGCAGGGTATGGGGCAACACTGGTGTTATGTCGTGAATCCTGGGCCGTATAAAGTGGTTTATTTGTGATTGGTTTGGGTGGATTGGTATGGATGAGTCCATATCAGTGACTCAAACCTTTGGGTTTAGGAACAATGAATAAGATCAAAAATATTTTTAAACGTGTTCAACTGACTTTTTTTTTTTTAAACATTAAGTAAATACATCATCTTAATTAGAAGTGATCTTTCACAGTTAACACACGGCAAAATTACATATTGTTGTTACGTGCACTCACAGATCTATGAATAAAGATCTTCACAAAAGCCTAATCCTACTTTCTTCATAATTTTACTGAAGAACACTATTTCTTTAAGTTAGAAATTAAACAAAATAAACTTGGCTTAACTTATCTTTTATGGGTTGCCCCAGTCAGAAAATGAAACCCTCAATAAAGGGTAGTAGTTTCTATTCTTTATTCCAACCCATTGGAACTCCAAAATCCAAATTGCAGTAAAGGAAGGAAAAACAGCAGCATGGTTTCACATAACCTCATAGATACCAATGGAATGGCTTTTATTTGTGCCACTTGACAATCTAGCTCTGTGTTTCTAGATCAGTTCTGATCTGACCAAGACACTAGTTCAGAGAGAATTCAAGGTAGTTCTTGTCTTTAATTAATTAATATTAACTAATATTTAATTAATTCATTAAAACTTGCATTATTCTCAGGGAGAACTGATGTTAGCTATACCAATGTAACATTAACATAACACAATTATTTGCATTTTATTTCATTTCTCATCACTTCATTTTGCTGAAGAAAATGGACCCCCTGCCTGGAAGCCTCAGGATTCTGCTTGTAAGGACAAAGAGAAAGAGGTGCTGGTGGAGGAGCCGAGGGAATGTGTGGGAGAGGAAAGTTCCACAGCATCCTCCTGCTGCGCACAGCTGCTCACACGCAAACCCTTCTGCACCTGCACTGCCGCAGGAAAGGCTTGACTCGGGGAGGACCCTGAAGGAAGTTTTGGCTAAAGGATGATTTCCACACTTGTAAGAGGGAATAGTGCAGCTCTCTGGGAAGCACCGATGTCTGGACCATGGAGGCCCCTGGGCATGCTCTGGTCTCCCTAGTGCCTTTTGTAGGACTTGTGTGTTACCTCCAGATGTGCTGGAGGCTTTCATTGTCCAGACACAGGTTTTGGCTGAAGCAACAGCCAAGGCAGCTGTGATGATTAGAGGCCTCGTGCTCTCTGGAGGAACAGGAGCAATGCAGTTTTGTTGATGCAGCATCTTTTGTATATATATTAAATAGAAATAGATGGATTTTCAGCTGTGGAAGAAGCTATCAACATTCCTGAACTTACAAGTCCTCTGAACAGCTGGAATCAGGTCCAGAGATCCCTGCCAGCTGTTCCACAGATGTGCCTGTCCAATCTCTCCAAGAAGGCCACTATCCCACACTAACGTACACTAATAAAAAAGTGTGTTGTCTTTAAACCAGAATGGTGACACCTGACATTGGAGCTTTTATATCAGATCCTGTTGATTTCTAACTAACTCTCCAAATAATATAAATGTAAAATATCTATGATGATAAAGAACAATGATCTGTGGAAGAGGATTTCTCAGTGGGGCTGCTTTACAACCTCTCATCCCCCGAGTCTATACATATATCCAGGATTGCCCCATCCCAGGTGCAGAATCCAGCACTTGCTCTCTTTAAACTTCATGTTGCTGATGCTTGCCCAGTCTTCTAATTTGTAAAGATCTCTCTGCAAGGCCTCTCTACCCTCGAGGGAGTCAACCGCTCAACGTTAAAGAGAACTAGCCTTAAAATGCCCCAGGGAACCCCACTAGTGACTGGACACCGGTCCAGCCTGATGTAACCCCTTTTACTACAACCCTTTGAGACTGACCCAGCCAATTTTTCACCCATCTTATTATGTATTTTTCTAACTGTATGCAGGATATTTTGTCCAGAAGGATACTGTGAGAAACAGTATTGAAAGCTTTGCTAAAATCCAAAAAGATTGCATTAAGTGGCTTCATTTGGTCAAGATGGATGACTTTGTCATCAAAGGAAATTAAGTTAATTAAGCAGGACTTTGCCTTCGTGAACCCATGTTGGCTATCACCAATGACTGCCTTGTCTTTCGAGTGTTTTTCAATAAGTCCCAGAATAGGCTTGTCCATAATTTTACCAGGCAGTGAAGTGAGACCAGCAGGCCTGTAATTACCAGGGTCTTCTTTCTTACCCTTCTTGAAAGCTGGAACAATGTTTGCCAGATTCCCAAGACCCCTAAAAAATAATTGAGAGAAGTCTCTCAATGACATCACTCAGCTCTTTGAGTACCCTGGAATGAATTTCCTTGGGCCCCATAGACTTACGTGCATCCAGGTGGAGCAGCAAATCCCACACAAGTTCATAGTCAGCTGGGAGGTTATTGTTCCCCCGGTTATGGTCCTCCAACTAAGGGCTGTGGGGGGCCCAGGGCCCTACATATTTCCCCCTTTTGCTGGGCTCCATGCACACATATAATAAGGTAGATTTACATTCAGCATTTATATATAATCTTACATTTAAACTAGAATATATAAAAAAATATACATATATGTGCAGATATGTACAAAATATGTCTGTGTGCATAATACACATATGTATATATACATACAGTGACTTAAACCTTCAAAAGAAGAAAAAAAATTAGTAGGTGGAGTGCAGTCAGTAATTCATAGTAATTCATAGCCTTATATGAGGATGTCCCCAAACATGTAGGACAGCCCATCATCTCATGAACATCAGACTTGATATTTTGAGTGGCATGCAGAGAAAATCTTGTGCAGTGATTAAAGAGCTGTAAACTGCTGCTGAGCAGTAACCAGTGCTATATGCAAATGTGGAAATTGTTGTTAAGTATAATGTTCAGTGATGAATGTTTTGATTACGGTCATTTTAGCAAATTCTGATACATGGCTGGAGCAAGACTGGAGAAGTGTTAGTTCTATCTTAGATCATCTCAGACCTTGACTCCTGTGGGAGATCAGGACATCTTTTTGTTTTTGGGGTATTAGTTTACTATCCTTTTTCTGCTGTGCCCAAGCAAATCTGTTAGCACCAATGGAAGTTAAAAAGAGACACTGGATACCCTAAATATTTTATCAATTAAAAAAGCTGTGTGGGTTCAGCTAATTTCAGATATCTACCCCACATAAGAGGAGGGGTTTTTGAAAGCAGCATCAGTTTACGAAATGCAAGACTGAACAGCTCCAGTCAATGCAGCCAACTTAGTGTGATGATGGGCTCATAAGTGAATCTCCCACAATTTTCTGCTGATTCTCTCCCCTGCATTGTCAATATGCTCTGTGCTCAGTGAACAAAATACAGGGTTGAAGGACCATCTCAGCTCTTTTACCAACATTCTGTGTTGCTGAAAAGAAAGCCAACAATAATAACCTGGGGAGAAAGAAGGTGAAGTGAAAATCTGCAATTTTCCCTGTGTTGCTGAATGGGGAATAAGGCTGAAGAAGCAGCTGTGGTAGTGAAGACTGGTGGAGGACAAGAGGCTGGAGCTGCAGAAGCTAGAGGAGAGTGGGTGAACAGGAGGGAAATGAGGGGTGAGATTGACATCAGCAGTATGTATGGCACAGCTGGAGACAAAGCCAAGCTTGGTTTTGATGTTCAGGGCTTCAGAGAACCTCTCTTTCAAAGTGTTGATTCGCTGTAGTACAAACTTTGGAGTATTTCTTTTGTTATCAGGGCTGGACTAAGTGTGTAGAGTAAGATTAAGTAACGTTCCTCATCACTCCTGTTCTTTGGATCTTTGACTAAAATCAGCCTTGGACAATGATCTCTTTCTGGACGTTTGTGGACAAACACACGTGACACCTCGTGGAATTGCTTTGTGTCCTTTCCACATTCAGCACACCTACCATTGTAGCTGCTTTTTAACAGTTCGTAAACTTGCACTCACATCTTGAAACATAGTTGGGACGCTTCTATCCCCTGCTCATACTTGGATGCCATTGTGATATGTGTCTATAAGGCACTATGCTGCACATGTCTGTGCTGCATGGGGACCTGCTAGCCCTGAACAAGCTGCGCCAAGTGTCAAAACTACCCAGCTGAAGAGATGGAGATGCCACTCAAGCACCACAAGGGCCATTCCCCAGCTCAATGTATTAGCCTGTGTAGAGGTGTACCCTACCAGTCCCAAAGGATGTCATTATTATCATGAGTACCTCAGATACCCAGCAGATCCATGACAACAGGTTTAATGCCAGCAAGCTATTTGTTGGTGCTTTGATAGTGAATTGGATTTAAACCTTGATGATCCATGATTGATGGGTTTTGTGAATGTGCCTAAAAGGACTGGCTTCAAAAGAAAAGGCTTCCTCTACTCATCCAGAGCCATTAATAGCATAAGGTTTGCTGGCCACGATAGTATAAGAATATATCAACCAAACAAAATGCTGTGTGATCATTATGATGCTCTTAATCAACTGGAAGTCGCCTTCCTGAATGCCACAGAGGAGTGCACCAGCTGGTGCTGAATCGTCTTTCTTCTCTGCAAATAAGGCAGTAATCAACAGGACATCTGAGTCCAGGCTTATTTTCCAGGGCCTCATCCATCTCCTGCTCTTACTCATGAGATTATATTCAGTGCCATTACACTGAAAAGATTAAGTTTTATTCCACAGTCAGGAGTTTCAGCATAGTTGATCCTTCAGCCCAGCACGTCCTACCCAGGCAATGAAAGAGTGAATATTTTTTTTGTTTAGAGAATAAAGATAACTTTCAGTTACTCTTTTCTCCCATGCCTTTTACACCCTGCATGATGGCAAGGTCACAGGTTGGTACTTTTATCTGCTTGGTATGTCTTCATTTCATTTCTACACACCAGCTGTTCAGACACTGTTAGCAGGAGACATGCCAGCCCACAGACACGTGGTGATAAGGATTTCAAAGTTCGTTAGCTGAAAAAAAGTTTAGAGAAAACGTGGCTTTGGCTGTCAGAGACAGTACAACAACCAGACACAAAGTCTTTGGCAAGTAGTTTTTTTAATATTTCCAGACAGGGGACCTATTTAAAATCCTTGACTGGAACAGGATGTGAATCTTCCATTTCAGTGCTGGAATATCATCTCTGTGAGGGTGACTTTTCTTAGCTCGCTTGAAAAATTTGTCAACAATTGGTTTGCACGTATGAAATAGCCACTGCTATTTGTTTTGTACAAGGACCACACACCTTGAGTTTCTCTTATACGAAGGGAATTTCAAGCAACTTTGTGCATGAAATTCAGACAAAGGGTAACTTTCTTGCAGAACTAGGTTGCAAAATTGTAATTATCAGTACACCTCAACCCATGTGTGCCCTAGACAGAGAGAATCAGGAACTCAATGACGCTCTTCTCATAACATGAAGTCACTGAAACCAATAACCTGGACTGCCTGGGTCACTACTTTGATACCAGTGATGGCATAACTATACAGCTGTCTCTTGATTTGAAAAGAAATTTATTGATATGATTGACAATATTGACAACAATTGACATAAAAGGGTTGCATGGAGAGTTGCATCATCTATAAAATATGTAAGAAATATGCAGTCCTGCTTACCCCATCCACAATCCGACTTCTGTGCAAAAGGTGACAACCAGAGAGCATCTCTTAAAGGAGTCCTACCTGCAACAGCTCTGGAAAGCTTGTGTTTTCCTCTTGATCTTGGACTCACCATTAGGAAGGCATCACCACAGGCTCACTGGCCTGTCTAAAGCAAATCCAAAACTGTCTGACAGTACAGCATCTGTGCTCTTCCTAATTCAGCCAAAAACATAAGAGCAGAATGAAAACAGATCTCTTTGGCAATTATTTCAGAGATGCTGAACCCCAGCCCACCACTGTGCAATGATGAGATGCTGTTCACCTCCCAGTCGCTCCCTGTACCAGCCCACCTATATATTAGAGGAGCTGATAAGAACCAGCTGCCTTGGACAGTGTTATGAAGCTAAGCACTTGGAAATGCTTGAAGATATTTGGATTAAAGATAGGCCAAATAAAAGATTATATGAGTAGTAAAGCTTATGATGTGCAGTGAGGCTAGGTGTAGCTTCTCCCCCCACCCCCCCAGCTTTAAATCAAAACTTTTATTTTGAATAGTAATGTAAAAACATAAAACCTTTGTTACTGAGAGGCACCATAATGAGCATCGAAATCAAAACAAAATACTTTCAGTTAAAAATATTCAGGCTCTCTTTAAACTGCAGAATGCTTAGTCAGGTATTATACCCAGATGAGAACTTGAACTGTTGCCATCTGCCTTAAAACTTAAACGTAAGTATAAAAATGAACCACAAATAAATTCATTTCTAGTAGTGCAGAATACATGGATGTAAGCTGAAAGCCAATTGTTAAACAAGCAAGTTCTCTCCTAATTGTAACAAAAAGTGAGCGTGGTAATACAAGGTGAAAATAAACAGAAAGAAAACAGAACACACCATTGATTGAGTCCTTCATTATCTAGCATAGCTTTTAATGGAGGAACCTGCGTGTGTGTCATTGCTCTTATCTCACTATAGGCAGTAGGCACACACTGTAAAAATCAGTCTCCTCATTTTCTGCTTGAAAAGATCATTGTAAAAAAAAAAAAGTGTCAGGGAGTGGAGGTCATGCTGATTTATTGGCAATTAAACCTGCAGGATATCTGCACTCCTTTCAAAACAAAGTATCTCTGGGTAATTCAGCCTGCCAGATTACATAATGGGCTATCTACTAAAATGCATGAATCTTTTTGTTTGTGCACAACAGAAACAATTGACTTGGTCTTATTTAGGAAATTGCTACTATTTTCTGTAAGGTATTTGTATTACCCAAGAAGAGAGGGAGGTAAGTTATGTCTTAAAAATGCAAGATTCTCTCCAATAGTAAAAGTGATGTTTTTATTCCTTACATTGTTGAGAATATAAAGTCTACAGATAAGCTTCCTCCTGCTTAAATGTAAATAGATGACTCTGCTAAATATATAGTCCAAATGCTATGGGAGGCCACATTTGCTTTACTCGAAGTGTGATTTACCCGTTCTTGAGCAGCTACTTCAGCATGGGCTTTCAAACCAGGCTGCTTTGGCGTAGCCTGTTTGTCATGCTTTTCTGGCTGTATCATTTAGAAGTCTGTAAAATGTCTTCCTTAAGTGGCATAGCTGAATTGACAAAATTTTCACTATTCTGTTTTGGTAGAACCATCTCAAACAGGTTTGGGCTTCCATAATTTACTGAGATAGCATACTAAAAAAACAAATGCAAGTATTCCCACCCAAAGTGACTCCCAGCATACCAAGGTCTTCTAACATAGATAACTTATTAGCTCTGTAAACAGTTTTGGATATCACATATTCTAGAGTTTCAGTGTTTCAATGGTGATCCAACGCGTGTATGTCGGTTCTCAGACATGCAGCATGCAGTGCAGCAGGGATACTACCATCAGAAACCAGCTCTGAATACCTTTCCAACCAGCGTGGTTGTATCACGCTTTGGTTGTACGGTTGATAAAGCATCTAATCACTTGCTGGATTATATTCCCCCTACAGTCATTTGTCTGAGCTCTGGGTCTACACTTTAGAGGTAATCAGTGGTGAAGAGAGGGTTTCAGTAGATGTTAGGATACCTCCAATTTTAGGAGGAACTTTTAAGGGGGAAATAAAAAAGCAGAGAGTACAGCACATTCATTCCTTAAAACGGGGGAGTTCTGACCTATCTTTATGTAGCTACAACCAGATTTAAACAAGAACCTCAAGGCTGAGTCCCAGTTAGGACATAGCAAGAGATGAGAGAGAGCAAAGAAAGCAGGCAGCAGGACTGAGGAAGAAGAAATGGTAAAAATCATGCACTGCACAGGAATCCTCATGGCTTTGCCTAGAGGGAGGAGAGAGCTCACGTGCTTGGCTGGTGGTAGGAGGGAGCAAACTGGGAGAAGTTCACAGACAAAAAACGCAAGCAGGATGTTGCCATGCAGTAGGCAGGCACACTAACCTGAAGAAGTAATAAGTCTTTCTGAAGCCATCATTTCAAACAAATTATCAACGCAAATCTGAGATAGTGTTTGTAACCAGAAGTCCTAGAAGAAGCAGGTGTCCAAACAGAGCTGGGGCAGCATTTCTCTCACGGCAAGCAGGGATATAAATCGATGGGAAGAAGCAGAGGTTAGCAGATCCTGAGAGCAGCATTGTTTTGCTGCTGTGGAGGAGGCAATACTGCTCCTAGGTGTGTTAGGATATATATACAAGGTGTTAGTTACACAGGGATGTACTGGCTGTAGGTCACTGGGACCAGAGGGCCACTGGTTTCATGATGCTAGGTGCAGAGGCACTATAAACCCAGACTGAGAGTTTACATCTGTTGCAGAAATCCTGGCACAGTAAATTGGGCTTACTGACTCGGTGCCAGTCTTGCTATAACATGCCCACGCCATCTGACTTCTGATTCTTGCCCATGTGCAAGTTCCCTGCTTGCCCTTCCTTGCTCTCAGCCTCTCGGGTAAAAAGTATTGCTGCACACTGCCACCTTCCTACTGCTCCTTGACAGACTGCACAACTACCTCACAGACCTGTGTCCAGCGCCGAGCTGGACAAAAATGCGAGCCAGCTTCACAATGTGTCATGTCACTGCCCCTCTGCCGACTGGGCCAGATTGCAGGACCTGCTGGGTCTAATGGGAAGCATTGGTCCAGCAGCTTCTTGGTGGCAATACAAAGGGCTGTGAAATCAACAGCACCATTTTGGTGATAAAAATCCCAGGGTCCGAGCAATGAATATGTTACCGCCATCCCAGGAAGGAAAGCCATTTTTGCAGTCCCATTGCTGCTTTCATTTTTTGTGGTATCTCTTTCTGGGCCTTCTGCCAGATCTCTACACTTGCTAGCAGATCAGCCTTGTGCTGGATGCGGTCTGGCCCTGGCCCTGCCTTGGTCCCTGTCCTTCAGAGGACAGGATCAGTGGCTGCCTGGTTTGGGGAGGAGGTGCTTTCATGGCTCTGAGTGGCATGGGTCAGGTCTGGCTGATGCACTCATGGCAAGTCCCTGCTGTGCCCTTCTGCCCTTGTCTGCTCCTCCCCAGAGGCAGACTGCAGTTTCTGGGAGGCAGACTGCATCTTCCCAGTGGATTCTCCAAATAATATCCTCCATGAAACAGGTCTGGATGATAGTCCTCTCTGCACAGGGAAAGCCTTATCCCAGGATACCTGTATAAAAGACATCTACCATCAACAAGATAGAAGGTCTGAAGATACTGAGCCTAACATGGAAGAGGTGGAAGGGTTTATTTTCTGCCCAGAGGAAAAAAAAAATTCAAAATAAAAACACAACCACAGACAGAACAAGACAACTTGAGCCATGCGTGCCCTGAAGAGAACTCGCCTCTGGCAAGAAATGGTGCAAGGGCCTGGAAAGGGAGAGACAGCAGTGAGAGTTTTGGCCTTGGCAAAGCAGGCAGGACTTGTCCTTGAGTGGGCAGCGCCTCCAAGGCCAGCCCTGGAGCAGGGCCAGCAGGCATCAGCAGCCTCTGCTGAGTCTGCATTGGCTTTGTGCAGAAGGTGACACAAGAACAAGGTAGGGTGGAGGGCACCTCCTGCCACCTCCTCAGCACCTACCCCAACAGTCCGTCTTCCCCATGCCTCCTGCAGCCACCTCTGGTGGAGTTTTTGGGACTGAAAGGAGCACTGGATGAACACCCTGAGCATCTGTGTGAAGTCCAGTGGTGTAGCACAAGTAATGTCTATTCTGCCTATTTTAAAGGTCTGTTTTTGGGAAATAGCAGCGTGTCTTTGTTATATATAAAAGCTCTGCTTTTCTTGGTTGCTCTTTTGCTGTAGGTTTTCTTCAGCGCCACTTGTTATTCGTCAGTGTGTGGTAGAAAGCCAACATGTCCTGGAGTCCTTGTGACAATGCTGGGGGAGCAAAAGGGAGCCCAGGGCAGTGGGACAGGGCAAACTGCAGGAAAGAATGATCTAATCCCTCCAATCCTAAATTTCAGAAGAAGCAGATTTCAAGGATTTTGCACAAAGCAGCCTGGCAGTTCAGCCTCCGTGCCGTGGCTCTCCAGCTTCTCATGGGTGAGTGAAGGAGTGCCGGGATGACACAGGTGGCTTTGTCTCTGCCCGATGCGGCCGCTCGCAGCCCTCCACCATCTGCTCCCTCTTGCTCTCAGAAATTGCCCACAGGATTTTGCAGGCAAACTGTATCATTGTAGTGAAGCAGGGATGAAACTCAGCACTCACACCAAGCCAGGAGATGAGCACACATTCCTCCATCCTCCTGTACCCTGTGCTAGCTCTGGTGATACCCACAGAAAATGCTGGGCCTTCCACCGGACCTGGGGCAGCTTTGGGTGTGCCAACAGTGTACAGGTGAGCTGCTGCAGAATTGCAACTGCTCACAGAAACATGGGATTATAGAATCACAGGCACTTTTAGAGTTCTGACTACGGTGAGTTGTTGGGATGAATGTCATACAAGGCAGAAAGTTGAAGCCTTCCTGGGGATTGTCCTGCACCTTCTCCTGTCCCCCTTCTCAAATCCACTGCTGCATCACTTGTCATTTCACAGGCAGCAAAAGAATAAAGTCAACTCTGGTTGATGTTGGAGTTTAACCAGGTGGTGCAGAAGGTGCTCCAGAAAGCCTTAAAGCTTGCTTATTGTCTTTACTGATACATAGTTACTGGATTTTCTACAGTACAGTATAGTTTAAAGCCAGAGAAACCTCTCATGTAGGCATGTCCAACAGTAGGGATGATTGGGGAAGATAAAGATGATGTCTTTCAGAAGGCACAGAAGCATTTTATTTTATTTGAAGTGTTATGCTACACCATTGTTCAAATAAAATGCCCATTCAAAGTCCAAGGCTTTATTTTTTGTTTGTTTCCTTGAGGTGGCGCTCACTTCAGTTCAGGACACTTTCAGTTTATGTCATTTTTTTCTTTGTGTTTGCATTTTTTTCTTTCACTAAAACACACAAAAAAAATAGTGAGAAGGCATCAGTTCCTACTGAACTCAGACTATATTTTTAAAGAGTAAAAGGAAAATTTGTGGGCAGCTCTGCTCTAAATGTCAGGGTGTAAACGTAGTCAACTACTAGGTGAGAATGGATGCTATCCTCAGTGGCCAGTGGCGGAGCTTTCATGGAAAATACATTGAAGTCTGACGGATATTTCATTCAAAAAGCCCTCTTTGAGGGGGGTCAAGCAGCTGGGCAAAAGGCAAGCCGACACACCCTGGCTTCAACAGGCAAATAGTGCTGGGCAGAGGAACAAAAGGAAGCGTGTGGTGGGGCAGGCGAGCTTGCCAGAGCAGCGGTGGTGCAAACGCTGCCTGCTCTGCAAATGCAGCCACAGCACCCAGGGCTGCCATGAGAAACACAGTGACCTTGTGTAAAGGCAGCGCCTCTCAGAGCAGTAAACCACAGGACGTGCTTTCTGGCTGAGCATGTTTGCTCTGCTGGACTTTTAAAAATGTGCGGGCATTGTAGCCCTCATGACATCAGGTGGGGACATAGCAATGTGCAGAAATATTGGTGAAGATTGATTCAGCTACAAACAGGCGAATCATCCAAGCAGTAGCTGCTTGATTTAAATGGCCAGATCGATAATAGCCGGGGATTTATGCAGTCCCGCAGCCTGGGTTCCCCCTTGGTCTGAAGTAGGTGAGGTTTGGTAGCTACCAAGGCAAGATGCAGTGCATAATTTTTGGAGACAGAGGATCGGTAACATAGGTAAAAGAGCCCATGACAGGCGAAGTGTTGTTGGTATCAGCAGTGCTCATTCTGTTTTTAATGGCTGAGGAATCGCCTTGAACCTTGGACGTCCTTAGTAACACATAACGTAAGTGCACCTCCATTTTCTACCAAGAGGGTAGAAAGGCTCTGGATAACTTCTGAAGCTGAAAAAAATAAATAAATAAAAAGAGAGGGAGAGAATGAGGCAACTTGAATGCTGTTTCTGGACCTGGCCATGCTGTACAGTGCAATGGGAAGAACCTGTATGTGGACTGGGCCTCTCTGCATCCGGATTTAATCTACCCTTGGGAGAAAGGTCTGTCTGTGGTATCATGTGCCAGAGTCATCCTCACTCTAAAATTAAAAACAAAAACAAAACAAACAAACAAACAAAAAATGTTCTCTGAATGGCAAACAATTTCAAAATAAATACATATATATATATATGGTTCCAGCTCATCAGGAGTGGGGGAATGGGGGAATTCCCTTGAAACCCTTACACTTCCCCATCCTCCCTTACACAAGAAATTGCTGCAATGCATCAGAGGCAGGCAAAAGCTGTGTCCTTCAGCCAGCAAGGAAGCCTTGGAAGGTTGAACAAACTTTTTGTAGCGGCAGTTGGGTGCAAAAGAAAACTTCTTCCTGCTGCCTGTGAATGATTTCCCAGCTCCTATTATTATGCTGTAAAACTAAGTGCGCGCAGCTCTGTGAACTGTGCTGAGCAAACAGCCAAGTTCTTGCCCTGAAAAGCTTAAATCCAAAGGCACGGGCGAGCACAATGCGGGGCAACGCAGAGCAAACATGGCAGCGTGCAGGCTTTTGCAGCCAGGATCCTTATTCTTTGTCAAGTTGACACAAGGGGAAAAAAAAAAAAAAAAAAGGCAGATTTAATCTCTGGGGAAAGCAAGCCCAGCATTCTGTGGAAAAAAAATAAATAAGTGTGGTTTTCAGGAAAAGAGGAATAGGCAAAAGCACACAGGCGATTAGAGATGTGAGGGGAAAGGGAAGCAGAGCCGCAAAGCTTCACATTTTTAACTTTGCTGCCGGTTTTTTGTTGGTGCTGGATTTCCCCCCCACCCTTTTCGTTTTCAGACCGAAGCTTCCCGGGAAACTTTTTCCGTGCGGTCGGCGGCTCGGGGGCAGGGGCAGGGCCGGGGAGCCTCGACGCGAGCCGGGCTCCCCCCGGCCGGGCGCCTCACGGGGCTCGGAGGCCGGGGAGAGCTTGGTCCGTGCCTCGCCGTGCTGTGCTGTGCTGAGGGGGCGCTGGGCGGGCCGAGCCGTGCCGGGGCGGGGCGGGAGGCGGCGGGAGGCGGCGGAGGGGTGGCGGCCGGGCCCGGTTGCCATGGGGAGGCGGGGAGGGAGGCGCCGCCGCCGCAGCTGCTGCTCCCTGACACATCCCCCGCTGCCATATTGTGCCCGCGCTCCCGGCAGCGCGGCTTCATGACCGCGGTGAGTGAGCGGCCGCCTCCCCTCCCGCCTCCCGCCGGCGGTTGCTTTCTCCATTTTTTTTAAAAAAAATATTTATTATTTTGGGAGGGTCTGAGAGGCTTGAGCCGGGAAACGGCGCGCGGGAGGGCGGGCGCGGGGAAGCGGCAGGGGGGCGGCGGGGACGCGTGGCCGGGCCGGGCCCCGCGCGGGCCATGGGGGACAATGGCGCGGCGGGCGGAACGCCGCGGGCACGGCTCGGCTCGGCTCGGCTCGGCACGGCTCGGTACCGCACCACACGGCACGGCCCGAAATGGCGCCCCGGCCCTCGGCGTGCGGCGGCGGGAGGAAGCGCTGCCCGGCAGCGCGAGGGGGCGGCTCCTCTTCCTCTTCCTCCTCCTCCTCCTCCTCCTCCCGCGGCCCCCGGCTGTGCCCGCCCGGCCCCGGGGAGCCGGGCTCGTTAGCTGATGAGCGCTAATGAGGAGGCAGGCCGGTCGCGCAGCTCCACGGAGGCAGGCTGCCGGCCGCCTCGGCTCGCCCTCCCCCGAGCCTGCCTTCGGCCCGCCGCAGCAGAGCCGCCGGCGGCCGCCGCGCTTCGCTCTTCCGTGTTTGCAAGATTTTTTTTTAGTATAAAATAAAATTCTGAAGCTGTTCGTTTGGCAGTGACTGAGTTAAGTAAGCGGTAAGCGCTTCAGGTTATCCTGCTGCGCGCAGTGCGTGGCTTTGACGAAATCGGTAGAAAGTTTCCCCAGGAATGCAGGTGGGTGTGCGTCGCGCTTCTGCTGGAGCCGCGTGCTGGAAAG
The DNA here is from genome assembly GCF_964211835.1 of Anser anser. Taxonomy (NCBI): domain Eukaryota; kingdom Metazoa; phylum Chordata; class Aves; order Anseriformes; family Anatidae; genus Anser; species Anser anser. The sequence continues at coordinate 105,667,937 of NC_139722.1, forward strand.
GTGAGGGAGATGGGCTGAGCGTCCTGCAGGTGAGGTTAAGGCTCTGGAAACCTTTTTGTTAGGCACCTGACAGGGCTGAGTTCTGCTCCTGGTGATTCACAGGCCTGGGGCTTTTACGTGCGTGAGGTGGAGCCTGATGCCGAAGTACACCGGTGGCCGAGGAACAGCGTGACGTTGTGTGTGGCTTACCTGAACATACGCCTGGTGTCTCCGTTTGTAGGGGGATCAGACTTATGTTCATAAATATATGGATTCTGTTAAAGCCAAAACAAAGAGGCAGGGCCCAATAAGCTTATGTCCCTACTTTGGTGGCTGGCTAGGCTAGCAATGAACGTTTTCTGCAAAACAAGTTAATAATGAATTATATTTTACCTCAGTGTTTTGAGGATAACTTGGTTAGGTTTGTGCCTATCCCATGGTTTGTCACAGATCAAGATAATTTTAAGAAAGGTGGCAAGTGATATACCCTCCAAATCTTGTTACAGGTGACTTAGATTCCAGTGGACTTGGGCAATGGTTGGGTTGCAGTGTACCGTCATGTGAATCATTTCAGTCAACTTCTGTTACGTTTTTTGATTTGGGGGTCTTGTATCCTCCTAGAAGTCTAGTGTGACGATGAATCTGTGCAAGATAAATTAAGCTGGCACGGTGTTATGTCAACAAAACTTGGAATAGCGTTGTGGTGTTGGTGCATGTTTGTTTTTGACAGGTGCCATTTGACATTTCCCAAGCTCTACAGAAGGTAGCTGGACAAGGCAGCTTTGAACTGAAACCTGTACCGTAGCAATTAGCATGGCACAGAGCTTGAGCTAATGAACTTAGATGAGTACCAGTATGTATTATTTTTAAACCAGATGTTATGGTGCTGCAGTGGCACAGCTTCTGCTCAGGTCCAGTGCACGTCAAGCTTCTTTGGACCTTGGGAATAGTTTCTGTATGCCTCAGTGCAAAGTGCTCTGCAGGATAATTCCCTTGTGGTGCTTATGGAAGAAGGCAGTGAGCTGTCATGATTTCTGTGCTCGTCTGTTCCCATGTTGCCTTCATCCCAGTGTAGGTACTCAGCACGTGGTCCGTTCCTGCCATTGGTAGGAAGGTAAGTCCCAGCCTCACCTCGGTTTTATCCGCCTGTCCTTTTGGTCTGGTACACCACACTGATATCCGCACCACCTTGAGGACTGGGTCAGTGCGGAGATGGGTATGAGCAGCCAGAGTGGTCACGAGGGGAACTGCTTTTTCTGGCAGTTGTTGTTGCTTATGCTGGCCTAAAACTGTTGTCAAGCTGTGACTTGGCTTTTGTAGAAATACAAAAGAGATGGCAATTCTCACACCATATGTTTGAGATACCTAAAACATGTGTAGGACTTTTCTATGTTTTGTTTTGTTTTGTTTTTTAATGTGCCCATAACCAGAGCTCTGATGTTCTACATCGCATTTATGCTTGCAGAGTGTGGTGAGGATGCTATGTTCGTTCAGGCCGCAGTGCTGCCTTTGCAGAGGGATTTTGGGGTTGGAGGCATTGGTCCTGTAGCATTCCAGGTGTGTGGTTCCAAGCGCTCTCAGAGTGTTTCACTGTTATAAAACCTGGTTGATGCTTTTGTTGCCAGGATGAAGTTCTGACCCCTTCAGGTGCTGCAGGCTAAGCTGTACCGAAGGGACTCTGTAGGTATTGCTTAGCCCTAAAGATGTTTTATTCCAAAAGGGACATCAACCAAGGAGTGTGCTGATTCAACAGCTCCAACTGCCAAACGTTTGCTTCTTGAAGAGCTTTCCCATTTCCTCTGGGGAGTTCATGATGAAAGATGCCAGCATTGCCAACAGCTATTGCAGTGTAGGAGCATGCCGGTCCATTAAGGAACTTAACAGATACAGGGATGTGTACTGGAACTGTCACACTAGAAGGAGTGCCTGACAAGCCAGCGTAGCACTGGGAAAGAAGACAGAGGCTTAGAGGCATCTCATTTTTTACCATCTTTATTAAAAATAGGCTCTGTCTGCTCAACTCGGTTGCCTTGAAGAACCATCACATAGAGCAAAGGCTGACTCTCTCAGCGAACAACATGACTTGGCACCTGAAGAGGCCATACAGGGATTAGTTCAAACTGGTGAGAAAGTGGTACGGCTCTTGCATGGAAATATATGTTCCCATAAAAACAGTAGCAGTTCTTACGCTGTTGCCACTAGCGTTATAATTCTGCCTTCCTCCCAGCTGGACAGCTGGATCATAACCTGTGAGGTTGCAGAACGTGCAGGCATTGGAAGAGGGGATGGTGTGCCCACCGCTGCTGTTGCTCTACACCTCTCAGGCCATATCCGTCAATGGGATATTCTTACTGCACCATCAAGGTGCAAAATTAGCTATGTGAAATGCTGCCTTCCCTCACAGACTGTACATCAATGAGAAGCAGCCCTTAGGCCTTTTGTCCCCTGAAGTGAAGGCTGTCAGCTGCAGGGATGGAGCAGGACGTGCTTTTTACCTTTTAGCAGAGGTGTGAATCCTGCCCATTTTGTTCCATTTGGCTCCTTGAGTTTTCTTTTTGTTGTTCCGCCCCCTTCCATGTCATGAGATGCATTATGGATAAGCTCGTACATGAGATGTCATGGTGTTAGTTGCAACCAGTGTGCTTTTTCGAGGGAAGTAGATAGACTGAGGCAGTTGAGTCTGCCTTGTGTGCCTCCTGCTTGACAATTAAATGGTGTTGTGCAACTTCCTGTGCAGAAATTCTGCTGTCATCAGTGTTTTGTGACTCATGTAAACACGCTGCTTTGTCTTCTGACAAGTGTACACTTGCAAACTGCAAACCTTGTCCAGATCCCGGTATCATAAATTAAAGGTTTCTGTCTTAGGTTTTGTAAGCTGTGTGCATGTCTTTTACCAGCTCTGGCAGCTTCCTTGACTCCCAGAGAAGATGTCCCCAAGTAAAACAAGAAATGTCTGAGATGCTTCTATGCTGTCTGACTGGACCTTTGCATGTAATACATGTTTATCAGTTCCCTGCCATATTGCATGTGCCTTCTCACTCGCTGTTCTGAGCACACGTTGAGCGATGATAAACTTTCTTTCTCTTCCTTACTGTGCTGGGTAAAAGCACCTAGGGATACTCCAGGGCACTCACAAAATACAGTTCAGGAAAGAGACAACGTACCCATGCTTTAGTAATGAATTACATAGCGCAGATGAAGTGCTGTCTGATGCTGGATAGCATCCTTGTGACCTCTGGTACTTTGCCTCCTTTCTTTAAAATGTTACAGCTTCCGGAGCACAAGCATTGGATCCCACTTGCACTGGAAAAGAGCTGTTGAGGGCCTGGGGGTCTGCCTGGAGGTAACTGGGAGGACTGGCTGTTGTGTTTAGGGTGGAAATATCTGTGATACAGGATGGTTACCTGAGTGCCAGTTTCATTTCAAGAGAAGCTTGCAATTTGTGTGTATATAAGATGATTTATGCCAAAACTCAGCAATGTAGGTTTTACTTTTTTCTATTGGCTTCAAACTTTTTTTCTATTAAGTTCAACCTAGACTTCAAGCTCTCTGCTTTTATTCAGAGGTTAGGGTATCTTAAGAGCTCCTTTATTAAATTAGCTAATGCTGCTGTAGAAATCTCTCCTGTGCCCTTTATAAGGATTCGAGTATGAGTTGTGCTTGCTTTCACCCAGTTCCTGCTGGCAGAAAGTCCCGATGTGGTCTGCTTGCCCCAGTGGTACCCCCACTGGCTGTCCTACAGGATGGCAGTCTAGTCCAGTCTGGGTCCCACCGCTTCCCTGGGACTTACCAAAGGAACAAGTTTGAAACGCAGCATTGTAAAGATGGATCTAGGTCAGGCCTAAGGCCTCCAGTTGCTGTGCACTCTGTGCCGGTGTGGCATCACAGGAGAGGCAGCGCTGTCCTTCCCCTTTGTTGGCATTGAGCACGGCCTGTCCGTGTCAGAACTACTGGTTGGCATTGTTCATTGTGCCTCTCGACAGCATCACTGGATACCTCTGACCTTACTGGAGTGACCATGTTTTCCGTCTAATAAGCACTGGATTGGAGGTACTCAGGTGCTTCTCCTCCGTCTTTGTATTATTTTGCTCATTTTCCACCAGGTGAGCATCCCACCTGTGTGTACTGTACAAAACAAGTTGCTTTTTTTTTTTTTTTGGGGGTGGGGTGTGTGCTTCTCAAAGTGTGACTTGACGTACTTCCAAAGCCTGCCTCTGGTAGAGAGACCATGCAGCCATGCTCAGGCTTTGTTTCTTTTTTTTCCTCAGATCATTTTTAGTACGCTCCAGTCTTGCGCTTTGTAGCTACTTGTAGTTTCCTGGTTAATGTGTGGTCTTCTGTTTGCTTCCTTTGCAACAACCTGTTGCTGCACTGCATCGTGCTTGCATTCCGGACAAGTGTGTAGTCGCCTGAAAGATAATTACTGGCTGTGAAGATTGCTCGGTGACTGAAAAACTCACACAAACTGTGAGTGGGAGCTGGGAAGCTTGTTGCCAAACAGCAGGAGCAATTACTCAACCCTCATCCTCTGGCTGGTGAGCCAAAATCCCTAGACCAGCTATCAGAAAATGTGATTTGGTTTAGGGATGTTGACCAGTCAAAGTACAAGCTCGTTTGCTTTTGGACTTTTGACTGTGCAGTCTGAGAAGTGTCAAATGTCAGCTGGTGTTTCAATAGCCTACCTGTTAGCACAGGTGCCTTTCCTTTGCAGTCAGAGAAACTTGCGTCATCTGTCGGATTTCATTTGAAGGTGTGCCGTCAGCCCGCAGGGCTCCGTGTGACGATAAACTGGGCAGTCTTTCTGTGCGAGGAGCCCGGTTGGCCCAGTTGTTCCAGCGTGTGACTGCTGTGGGGAAGAAAAGATCATTTTGTGCCCCAGCCATTATCAGCAGAGGGATTCTTCTGATGTAATTTTAATACAGAAAGACAAATTCAACGGAGTTGGGTTCAGAGAAAGATGGCTTTGTGGGGTGGGGGGGTTGCTGTGCTCTTGTTATGAAAAGGGCTGGGGAGATGGGCGGTGTGAAGAGCATCGCAGTGGTTCCTCGTGTCTGCACGGGGATGGCAGGTAACAGTACGCGAGCAGTGCCTGAGTGCTTCTGAGGATGCCAGCAGGTGGTGTTCAGATATTTGGCCTGTCTCAAGGTATGTCAATGCTAATGGCTGCTTTTGGGATGCGGCTAAAAGGAAAATAAAGCAGCAGTGCAGCAGTTGGGCCTGTCCTGCGCAGGGAGGATTCCTGAAAAACCCTCTCAAAATGTGCCTGGGCCTGACAGCTGAGAGGAAAACTTATACTTCTGTAGCTGGGAAATGGCAATCTGCGAAAGCTCGTCAATTACGAAGTTGTAACGTGAAGGTTTGTGTTTTTTTTGTTTTTTTTTGTTAGGCTCTGACAATGCTTTTAAATTAAATCTTGCATAAGGATCACTTCAGGTGAAGCTCGAGCGTGTTGGTTTTCAGCAGAAAATGAGTTCTGGTGCTTTAAGGCTGAAGAAGGCAGAAAAGCGATATGGAAAATATAACATTATGTTTTCTAGTAGTGGTAAATTGTTACTGAAAGTAGCTGAAATGTAGCTAAAAGAATATTCACTTCTGGTTCAAGGGGATGATAGAGAAACGTGAAAGTTATCAAGAAAACAAAATTAACATCAGACTTACACGGCAATACATTTGCTCAAATGACGCATTTCTGAACATATCAGTGGCTCACGTGTGTGTGTGTGTTTTAGTTCATTTAGCAAACAATATACTGAATTTAAGCAGCTTTGCTATTGGAGGTAGAGCATTTTTCCTATTTAAAAACAACAAAAAAAAAAACAAGCTTTTTCACCTTCAGTGACACCCAAGTTCTTTCAAATGGTTTAGATTTCCCTGGTTTATTTTTTTTCACTTCCTAATTTCTCTGTTCTACCCGGACTGTTTTCGCATGCGCGTTTCAAATCCAAGGCAGGAGGAACCTTGTCCCAAGCTGGCTGCAGCCTTTCACAATGCTTTGCGATTTCAGACTTCTTGGAGGCGGCACTGAAGGACACGGTCCAAAGGCTCTGCGATGGATGAGGCCTGGAGGGCCCAGTATCCTGGGCCTATCTGAGTTTACATATCATTTTTATTTAAAATACTTATTTTAATCACAAAAACGTGTGTGTACATATGTATGTATATTTAATTAACAAACTTTTTTTTAATACAAATTAGATGTTGGATAAAATCTGTTTCCTTGCCTGCCTTTCCCTTCCCTGGGCTATGATAAGGTTTTATTCCCTTCCCTTTTCAAATTTTGCTGAGTGTATTTTAGCTTCTGCTAATATCGGACCCTTTCATCAGTTTTTATTAGTTTCCTTTTTTTTTCCCCCTGCCTTTAATTAGATGAAAGGGTGTGGGAGGTTATTGACATTAAAATGGGAGAAGCTTGGAAATATTGCACCTGGAGCCCCTCTGTTTTCTTTTGCACATAGTTTCGCCAGGAGGAAATGCAGAAGTTCACAGGTTCTCTGTGTAGCAGACTGGCTTGAAGAAGCTGATGAACGCCTTGAACAATTGCCCTTCAGTTCTCCTGGCTTCCAAGGGAGGAGGAGGAGTGGGCAGGGTGCTGGTGCCCTGCCTTGCTGGGAGCACAGCTGCCCAGACTGGAGTCCATGTATGCATGCGGTTGCACGCCAGGCTGCTGAAATCTGCGACCAAGAGGTAGTTTTGTCCTCAGGAGACCATAGTGCCGTAGTTGTCTTGGATACGTGACATCACGCAGCATTGTAATCAAATATAGGCCTTTTGCAGCGCTTTGGAGACTTGACTCTGACCCCAGCCTGCAGAACAATGCTGTGAAGTGGAGAGGAGCCTCGGATAAAGGAGAGGAGGGAGGGGAGAAGGTTAAATCGATGGAAAAATGGGCTGGTGCCATGCTCTGAATGCTCGCAGCCATGTGAATGTGGTGCTTTTAACGTGTCCAGCTTTTTATCAATGGGTTTTCACTAGCTGGGCAGGGAGTTGTGTTACTTTTCCCCGTAACACACAAAAAGCCTCTCGTTGGTCCTTCGCTGTGAGCGTGCTGGCTGGAAAGTGTATTGCAAACTTTGTGTGAGTGGTGACAGTCATTTATACGTGTGCTTCTTGTGCCGTTTTAACAACACAATGTACACATCGACGTATTTAAGTCGGGACAATCCCTGGCGTAGCTGCATTTCCTATATATCCAAGGGAATATGAAAAATCAATAGAAGAGGTTAATGCTGGTGTACTTGCTTGCAAGCAAAAGATGTGCTGATATTTTTAAATATCATTTTTTATCATATAAATATCATATTTTTAAATACTCTCACAGAGCCTGTATATGTTTCTCCAACACCTACGTAGAGGCTGTACAAATACTCCTGTAACTAAGGCTGCGTGCCCTGAGCGTGTTGCACTGAGTGTGGTTCCAGTGCTGCTCTTATTTGACATCAGTGTGAGACCTTTAAAAAATCTCTTCCCCTGGATTAGAATCATGCTCTGTTACTCAGTGCATGGTCTGTTTCTAACTCTAGAGGGAAATGACTGCACCATTAGCAGTTTACAGGCCTTCCCAAATATGCTGCTAGCTGATGCGACCCGGTTGCTTGGCTAGTCCTACAGAAACAAAGGGGCACATCTAATCCTAGAGGGGGTTGTCCTGCCCTGGGGTGTGGGTGTGCTCACAGATGCTGTGTGGCACCTTCCATCTGACACCGCCATGCACTGAGATGAGAAGTGGAGAAGGGTCAAGCAGCAGCTCTGCTCACGCAACAACACGACACAAAAAAGTAGTGGTTTTTTTTGCTTGTTTTTAACAAGAGGTAGAATGCTTTTTCTCTGGGTTGTTGAGTCTAGGCAGAAAGAAGTCAGGCCGTGTGTTGCCTGTGGCAGCTGCAGTAATAAAGCAGTGGCTGCACGTTGTTACCTCTAGTACTGCTGGTTTGGGGAAGGGTCACCGTGGCACCTTCGGTGGGACCGAGGTATCTGCTACTGCTTCCTCACTGGACTCTGCCGGAGCTGAGACTTCTTCAGCAAGGCACCTCTTGACAAAACTGTGTTGTACTTAGCACCTCTGGCTTTCTAGCCCTCACCTGCTATACCGAGTACCTTTCAGCCCCCAACACCTTTCTCAAAGTGAGCTCTTCAGTGAGTTTGAAAGAAGATTGTAAAAACCATTATCTTCTGTGTTGTTTTTTTTGTATTGATATGTTTTTTTTTCCTCTCCCTTTCCTATGATAAATAAGGAAATCCATGTCCTGTCTGTTCAGAATAGCAGCAACGCCAAAGCAGGCAGTGTTGCATTTCCAGGTGGAAGCGGAGTCGGTGTCCAGAGAACACACAGGACACGCTTCTCACAAGCAGTTCAGGGACGTGCAGAGAGAGATTCTCTGTGTTTAGAGCAGACAGATTTTTCTTGAACTTGGTAGCTGGCTTGCTGAGAATTTTCCAGCTAGGAACTCATTGCTCGGAAAAAGAAGCAGGCATCTCCCCCTGCTTGCTAAAAGCAGCTGCTTCTACATGTGGGTGAGGTACAGCAGTTAGGGACTGGGGGTGCTGCTGCTCAGCTTCCAGTTCTGCTGCAGGCACTTGGTCTGTATGTGTGTGGCTAAAATTTTGTCTCTGCTGTGTAATAAGATCTTGCATTAGCTAGCGACTTCTCAGTTTCTGGTGTGCTGGTAATTAATTATTGGGCGGTGTGGATTGGTTTCTTCAGCAACAGCACCGTGCACAGTGTCTTGTGACACTGAATATCCTCCTCGGGTACGCTGGGGCTTCTCTAAACCTGATTGCTATCTGAATATGCCTACAGCCTTAGTCTGCCCAGCTCTTTGGGTGGTGGGTGGTGTGGAGAGCAGGACTTACCGGGACACTGCACTGTTAGAAGGAGCTCCGTTCCTGGCTTTACCATGCACTCTCAAGCGGTACCAAGATCGCAGGAGTGCTGGAAAGAAGGCTGCCTCTCTCATCTTGTTTCTGGTGCTTCCAAGCTTTTAGTCAAGCAACCTCAGTTGGCTTTGCAGCCTTTTAATCATCTTATCCCAGAATCGTAGTCCTCTGTATATAATTACGTTGCAAAATAATGTGTACGTCCGTTGTAGTGCTTTGTTTTTGGGGAGGAGATGTTTTGGCAGGCTTTGTTTTGAAGGTGCTTACCAGAATAGATGCTTGAATGGGTTAGGATTTGGATATGTGATGCCCTTAGGCTTTGAATACTTCTGCTTTCCATTGTGGGTGTTAATATTAATGGTACCATGCTGTACTCCTGTGCACCTACTGGCAGGGCAAAGCACCGAGCTGGTGTTTTTAGAGGCGTGTTTAAGGCACGTTGCTTCTGCATTTGGAAGGCTGGGGGCTGAGTCCTGGCTCCGCTTGCAGGGCTGGGGCTGTCACCAGGGGAATAGCAGTGAGTTTCTGGGCATTCAGGATGCCAGCTGGAGAGGTTGGGAAGTGGCTGCCACCTGCTATCCTCCTTCGGAAAGGAGTGGCTGGGGGCAGCAGGAGGAGAGGGGAGCAGAGCACATCTCGTCTCATCGGCAGGGCAGGCACTCCTCGCGCAGAGGGGATTGTCCTGCGTGGTTTTCTCTGCCACGGGAGCAGTTGAAGAGGCAGGGAAGGTGTCAGTAAGAGAAGAAAGGAGTGGAGGGTAAATCTCACTAGGTGGCCTTGCAACACTCTTAACCTTGCCTTTCTGCGGATTTCTTTCATGTTTTACGTTGGTGCTGCTAATTTAGCTGGGTTGGGAGCACTGGAGAGCAAGTCCTGCTGCTTACCTCTAACCCTGTTTGCATCAACCTTCCTGGCTGGTAACAGTGAGAAACATTAGGAAAGAATCCGAGGCTGCGATTGTACACAATTTATCATGATGTCTGCACTGGAGGGCTTCTTCCATGCTGTTTTCTTCTTGTGAACTGCCCTCCTTGCTCTTACTGTGGTGTTCCCACTGGATCGTCCCTGTCCACAAAACCCTGCTTGCTCATAGCAAAGACGGCCAGCAAAGATGGTCTAAAACATGGCTTCTTGTAATGCATCTGTTGAGGGAAACATGGCATTTGCATATTATTTACTATAAATATGTTGCTTGTAAAGAATTTAAAGTAGAATATTAATTATTCTAATGATTCCCTGCTAGCGCATAATAGCATGCAAACAAAAAGCATGTTGATGCCACAATGCTGACCTAATTTGAAGTGCCAGCTCAAGTTAATGTTTTCCTTTTCTCTATACTTTGGAGCGTCTAGGCCATGTTTGTGTTTTAAAACAGACTCTGTTGCCTCATGTTGACAAAAGGAATAAATACAGTGACCTAAACTTGTTTGTGTGTACATGTTTTTGATCTCCTGTGCTGACCAGAGATTTGCAAAGGGATGTTTCATGTGTTCTGAGCCAAGTACTAAAATCAATACACAGCTGAGCAGTGGAAGCTAGTACATAGGTGGCTAAAAGGACACGGGACAAGGGTGTGTTGTTGCCCCTTGTAAGGAAAATGGTGAAACGTTGTGGCAGAATTTGGGTTTGTCTCACTTTATGGATTTTATCACTGTTCCTTTGTTTTTAATTTAAGGAAGGGTTGAAAAAGTAACATAGACGCATGTATAAATTGCTCTTTTTTAAAGCCAGCATTCACCAACTTAGGGGGAAAGCTAAATTGTAGGGAGAGCAAAGTTACTTTTAAGAAGCTATTTGAGCAGTTTGCTTTGTGTTTTTTTTTGTTTGTTTGTTTGTTTGTTTTTATGACTGAGCTAATAGTTAATCATGCCTGTCCCTTCACATAAATTGAATTTTGGGGGATGATTTCTAGCACCGTGTAAGTACAGATTTTGTTTTCTGGAGAAGGTGGTGGAGTTGGTCCACAGCGTGCAAGGCAGGTCGTCTTTTTGGAGTTTGGATCTTCAGTTTCTCCAGATCACATAATCCCCTGACAAAAAGGGACTGGTAAGGTATCCCCTGATAAAAATGGACAAGCAAGGAAAGCTTGGCAGTAGCTGGCATGAAAGACTGTAGGCAGATTAAGAGAAGAAATTGCTTACAGGAAACGGTGCTTTTCTGGAGGAGGAGTAAATTCTGTGTTACCACATTGCACCTCACTCTTGTGTCGCTCTCCTCCAAAATAAAGAAAATTGACTAATACCTCCCCTTAGAGTATTTGTTCTTGAATTAGAACAACAAACTTTTGTATGAATAAGTCCATCTGAGAGTGGAGCACTTAACTAAAAATTGTCCAAACACTCTAATTGATCCAGTAATTTCCATTGAAATCTTAGGAGCAGTAGACTTGCTCTGACAGTTTGCCCTTGTACAAAGGCTGACCAGGTCCTTGTTTCCGTGTCCTCTGCAGAAGATCCAAGTGCACTAAAGCATGTGTTCATGCAAATACTACAAAGAACTGTTGTAAGAAGATATCACTAATGTGTATGGCACTGCCTAGTGAGATAACTTCTCATCTGCTGTCTGTTTTGCAATTGAGCTGTTGCATTAGGAGCTGGAGCGTGAAACCAGAACGATAGCACATGTACAGGGGATAGGGATCTGGATTTTTTAAATATATATATATATTTGTTTTAGAGTTAATATCCACAGCTTTGCTGATAAACTGCATCAGTAGTTGGAGAGCCTTACATTTATAGACGGCTGGTATAGCCACACGTGTAAAGTGGTTTTGTTGGTCTGCGCTTCTGATACAGCTATGTTGGCCAAAGCTTTAGGTGCAGTGAGGCTCTAACATGGTTACATCAGCAGAAAAAAGCAGCTGTTAGCATAACAGTTTGCTTGAGGGCTTGTTTTAAAGCTCCACAGTGTGAGGGAGTGCTTGGGAATGACTGGGACTTGCAGGGGGTTGTACAGACTTAATTTGCACCAAGATCACAAATTGACTGTCTGCTATTTAAGTTTTGCAACTTATTTTTCCTCTTCAGGAATCAAAAGCAAGTGCTTCTAAATAGGGTTAATTTACAATGTAATGAATATAATTAAAGGCTTAATGTGAGAACAGAATGGTTTAGATCCTACCTGTTGAGGTCTTTTTCAGATGTTGACATCGATAGCTGTTATTTCGGTGTCCAAATTGAAATTTCAAGACAAGTAGAGCAGTTTCCAAGGGCGTACCGTGAGTTCTGGCTATAAGCCGGGGGAGATAAAAGGGTGCTCGGGAGGTTACAAGAGGGGTTGTGTTGGACCCTGTCTCTCTTCAGTGACCACAGTATGGGTCAGTGCAGTATCGCATTTCCTTGGGGCTTTTTCAGCTTGGGCTGACACTGAACATGATTTCTGTCTCTTGTTGCAGACCAATAAAGCTAAATGGGTCCAGTCACTGGAATGACTCCGGACAGGAAAGCTAAAACGCCAGGAGCAGAAAAAGCTGCCGGACTAAGGCAGGTTCACAGGATGGGAAGCTTGCCTGAAGCAGGAGATGCTGGGAGGCCTAAGGCCACGGTGGTGGACAGCGATTCAACAGATGACGAACTCACGAATTTGAACTGGCTGCATGAAAGTACTAATCTTCTAACAAACTTCAGCCTTGGAAGCGAGGGTCTTCCAATTGTTAGCCCTTTGTATGACATAGAGGGTGACAGCGTGCCATCCTTCTCACCATCCTGCTACCAGAACCCAGAAAAAAAATCATCGACTTCCAAACCCCCTTATTCCTTCAGCCTTCTCATCTATATGGCTATCGAGCACTCTCCCAACAAGAGCCTCCCAGTCAAAGAAATCTACAGCTGGATCCTGGAGCGCTTCCCCTACTTTGCCACAGCACCAACGGGGTGGAAGAACTCTGTCCGACACAACCTCTCCTTGAACAAATGTTTCCGAAAGGTGGAGAGAAGCCATGGCAAGGTGAGGCCTGGGGGGCGGGAGTTGAACAGAGTTTGAAATTCACGAGGAAATTAAGAACACCCTGTTATTTTCAAGAACTCCCCTCCTCCCATGTATGAAACAGTTGTATATTGAAATGCTTTAACACTTTATTTGCAACCAGGAATAGTTTGGAAATACCACTTCTGACAAGAGTCCAAGTCACTTCTGTCATCCTGTGTTTTTATTTAGCACTAAGCTGGGTAGAGCTAACGGTGATGCATCCTTTACAAAGCTGGCTGACCTGTTATTGTAAAGGACCTTGTTTCTACTTAGAGTTTTGCTAAGCTATACCACTCAGCCTGACATTTTAGACATCTATTCTAGGATGTCTTGTGCCTTTTTTTTTCTTTAAAAGAACTCATTTGTTTGAGAATAAATTAAAAAAGTAAATAAAAGAATCTTTTGCCCATGCTAATTTTCTGAGCAGGGTCACACATGATGTTTGGAATTGGCAAGGGGTACCCTCAGTGCTAGGGCGGATATAATCATTAGGGTACCTGCCAAAGGAGTCTATTATTGGAGTAACAGTACAGGCGTAAGCTCTGAACAGCTCTGAGTGAGTTCAGCAGAGGTGCCAGCCTTGCAGTTGACACTGGAGTTTGTACCTACAGCAAGCGTGTTGTAACCCATGGAGGTGTTCTCCTCCAGCAGCCCATGGTTGCTGCTGGTGGGAGGCGCTAAGCTGCGGAGCTTGAGGGTGCTTGTTGTCCTCTTCCCACCTCCACGCACGTGCGAATGCACACAGTCACTGCTCTGCCAACGGGAACAACATGAAAGCAACTGGGAGATGCAGACTGCGGGAGATGGGGCGGCATAGTGGCAGGCCGTGCTTTGGGAACTGCGTCAGGGAAATAATAGGTCAAACGAGGATTGCACAGACCTACCTCGAATTTGGGTATCTTTCAAATTTCTTCGGTGCTTTGCTGAACTCATTGATGCCAATGTTTCCTATCTATTAACCCATTTCCAATAAATTCTGTTCAAATCATAGTTTCCTGTTTCCTGTCCTATACTTTTACATACCTCAGCTTGCTTATTTGCTTGCTGTTCCATTAAACTTTTTACTATGAAAAGCATCTAAATCCTTGTAGGAAAATAATGGAAGCGCTGTGATAGGGTGTGTTTCTCAATCTGTGAAAGCTATTTTGAATATTACACTGACTTTTCGATTGTGATCTTCTCTTAGCACAGATAGAGCTTTCAAACAGTCTTCTTTACTCCTGTGTTTAGTATACTGTAGTGCTTTCACCTCTGTCGTAATGGTGCTGTCATAACTGTGTCTGTACAGTACAGTCTTTCTGAGACAAGCTACATGTAAAGATCTACTTCTTAAAGTCAAGAATACTTATTTCTGTAGAGCTAGTTTCTTTTACTGACTTGAATGATTTTATTAGTGATTTCCTTCCTTCCTCTCTCACTTCCCATCCTGTTCCTCAAGGAGGCAGCTCTGACTTTGGAAACAAAGTGAAACAGAACAATGTTCATCCCCCTCACCCTGCCCTAAAGTCAACAAACAAATCCTGAACCTGTGTGCTTGGACATCAGCCTAAGTGGTAATAGGCTTGTTATCAGAAATGCATGCAGTGTCTGGCGTGTCTGACAGCCTCTCAATATAGGTGGAGGTCCTCGATGTAGAGCCTTGAACTCAGCAGGCATCAGTGGAGTAAATGGGTATATATATATTCATATATCGTATGGAGGAGGATCACGTCGATGCTGCAGACCCCTTTGGCTGTGCTCCTAAGATGTGACTTCTTGCAGCAAGCAGCACTGGCTAACAAGCTCAGTGCAGCTGATCGTATTATCTGTAACCATGTGCTAGTGATGCCTCTGTGGGCTTCTCAAACAGAGCAAGGTAATTTGTCTTCTTCCATTTTTTTCTTTGCTAATGACATCTTAATTGTTTTCTGGAAGAGAATACATAGTTGGTTTTCTGCTATCCTGAGTGCCCATGGAAGAAGAGATGCCTATGACACGTTGCATCAGAGGAGCAGAGTAAGGGAACAGGATAAGAAGGGTTTTAAAGCCTTTCTGGCTTTCAAATAAGTCCGCCTCTCATATTGGAAGAGTGTCAGTGTCTGAACGGGGAAGGATCTGTGCCCTTTGCACCCTGTGAAACACTCTGTTTTCTGATAGTTCACCGGCTATTGCTGCCAGCCAGTCATCAGCGATGAAAATCTGCAGTGTCTCCTCGTTTTCCACACTTACCACCCATGAGCTCACACGCAGGGCAGCTCTGGGACATGTGAACTGGATTCACTGGCTGATGCTAACCTGGGAAACACACTGTGGAAGCATGTTTACTGTGCCCCGACTGCTGATGGACGTTGTCCACAAGTCTCTGCTTGAGCTGATGTGAAGTGAGACCTCCCAGACACATCTAGCGTGGGCGATTGTTTAGCAACGACTCTCGCTCCACAGATCTATTTTTACTGGGCTGCACCACATCTTGTTACAGACGTAGCTGTGGACGGTTGCTCTGTTTGCCCATACATCAGTATAAATTGGCTACGTGCATCTACCCTGCCTATAGCGGCAGGTTGCAGCCACTCAGGAACGCACTCTAGATGGCAGCCAGCGTGGATTGCGGGAAGGCTGTCGTTGCTTGCGTTGCTGAAAAATATTTGATGTTATGTTTGTTGTTGTTTGGTTAGTTGGTTTTTTCCTCTCCGAGCAGACAAGGTGGCAGGGTCGATACTGAAAGTCCTGTGGTTAAAGGGCAGCTGGCAGCAGGCGCAGGGTCTCGGGTTGCAGCCTGATGGAGTCACCAGGGAGGTGTTTCCATTCCCCTGGGCTGGCTGAAATGTGAGACAGCGCTGGGAGCTCTCCCGTTTGGAAAAGTGACAGTGCACGTGCCCTTGGGGTTTGTACAGGGGCGTGAAAACTTCTTCCTCTGCCCTTATTGCCAGTTACTTGAAAAAGCTGTGTACTTTTGCATAGTGGCGGTGATATAACTTAATGAGCTGAAGGGTGATAAGAGAAAGTAACTGCTTTGAGATGTCTCAGGAGCCAGTGCTGCAGTCAACAAGAGGAACTTCTCGTGCCATGGCAGCAGGGTGTGTGCACATCAGATATCTGCTCTGCTAAAATATGTTACCCGTTCTGTATAGACTTACTGTGGTGCTGCCATATGCAAGTTGTTTGCCAAGGTTTACTTGAGGTGGTAGACTTAAGAGCTGAAATACCCTTGCTTTATGCAGTTGCAGTTGAGCTTGTGTCTGTGGTGACTTGGACAAGAAAGTTCAGTGGCTCTGGTAATGGTGGTTGGGAGCTCCTAAACAGCCAAGGGACAGTGCAGAAGCTATTCCCCGGGACACCAAACTTTCTTCCAAGGCTGCCTGCTCTTACTTTGGTGCCCTCAGAGATGTGGAGGTGTGACTGCAGGCAGTGATCCTCCGCAGATTTAGCTAATGCTCCTTGCATCTTACGCACTGTCACACAGACTTGAGAGAGGTATACAGAGTTTTTTTAATTATATTTTTTTTATTCTGGGGGGGGAGATGGGGGACAGTGCCTGATACACAGCACGGGAGGACCTGGAGTGAAAAGCAGCATGTACTTGGAAGCCCTGAGAAGCTGCCCTGCTTTTTGCTAAACTGTTTCTTGATTGTGCATTTGGGGATTTTTAAAATTTTCTTATTAATTGCCACTGATGGAGAGAAAAGGTATGAGGAGGCAGGAGCTACATCCATGTCAAGCATTGAGTCGGCATTCCTGTGCTCATGTAGGTGTGGCTCTGCCACCTGTGTCTTCTGGCATTCAGAGCGGGACAAGGTTTGAATATCTTCTACAAACCTCCCTTTCTACTTCCTCCGGGAGCCTGTCCCAGTGCCTGAGCACCTCTGGGTGCAGAACCTTTCCCTAACCCCCAGCCCGACCCTCCCCTGTCCCAGCCCCGTGCCGTTCCCTCGGGTCCTGTCGCTGTCCCCAGAGAGCAGAGCTCAGCGCCTGCCCCTCCGCTCCCCTCGTGAGGGAGCTGCAGGCCACCATGAGGCCTCCCCTCAGCCTGCTCTGCTCTGGGCTGAACAAATCAAGGGGCCTCAGCTGCTCCTCATACGTCTTCCCCTCTAAACCCTAAACCATCTTTGTAGCCCTCCTTTGGACATTCTCTAATAGTTTTACATCCTTCTTATACTGTGGTGCCCAAAACTGCACGCAGTGCTCGAGGTGAGACCACACCAGTGCAGAGCAGAGCGGGACAGTCGCTCCCTTTAGCTGGCTAGAAATGCCGTGCTCGAGGCACCCCAGGACATGGCTGGCCCTTTTGGCTGCCAGGCCACACTGCTGGCTCATAGTCAACTTGCCATCGACCAAAACCCCCAGATCCCTTTCTGTGGGGCTGCTTTACAACCTCTCATCCCCCTGTCTGTACATATATCCAGGATTGCCCCATCCTGGGTGCAGAATATATCTATATACCTGTAGGGACAGAAGAGAGCTGTCTGTTATCTCCTAAACTTCAAGATATATTTTCCACGTGTGCACAGTATTTTCCAGTGATTCACCTAGTTCCAGTGGAAGCAACTGGCAGGAGCTGCATGGGGTGCCCTGTATTGAATGGAAGCTGGGAACAGCTGCTGAAGGCTGGAGCTCCCAGTGGGCTGCTCCTAGTGCAGGTGTTTTCCCCCAGAACCAGGTGAACCCAAACAGAGTAACCGAAACTGCCTTTGGAGTTGATTTGGTCTAATCTTTTGCTTTGTTTTCCACAAAAAAAAAAAAGGACTGTCAATGCTTGGGCTGTTGTTGCATGCCCAGATAAAGGCAAGCCGCTGGTTGTGGTAGCTTCTCCAGCTGGCCGTACATCTGTCCACAGCAGACATTCTCCTGAGGAGAATTACTTCCCATAGCCCTTTTTATTTGGGTTTAAATACAAGGAAAAGGCTTGGAATAGTGCCTGGCCTCTTTAAAGGAGGTGATGTTTAAATTACTGTCTGTTAGTGGTCAGTGCACTTAAAGTTGTGAATTTTCAGATAGAAAAGAAGATCTGCTCAATCAGAGCACTAGCTCATATTTTATCAGTGCTATCCCTTCCCCCCCAACTTTTTTTTTTTGAAAGGTTAAAGGACAAGGCTGCATGATGAGGGGCATCTTGTTTCCAACGTCGGTTGCCTTAATCAAGCCCTGAAAAATTCTGGGGCCTAGGAACATTGTCATTACCACACAGTCCAACGTTTCAAAATGCCAGAATATTTTTGTTTCCATTTTTTTTCATTTGCGTAGATAAAATACTGCAAGTCAAATTAGGAGCATTAGAAAGATGCAGAAAAAGATGACAGACCAAAAAATGTGTCAGAACAATTTATTTTAAATGCGAGTTCATTTTGTGATTTAGAGCCCAAATGGGCTGATGATTGCTCTGTGCTGGCTCTGTCAAGATGTTTCAGGAGATGTGAAATAAAAATCACATCTACATTTCAGCTAACATCTCAACGACAAATGGAAGTTGCCCTGCTATTGACATGAAATAGTAACCTCCAAAGGCCATTTAACATCCTGGATTGTCTAGGCTTTGTCTCTGCTAGGACAAGTGGCCAAGTTCGAGTGGTCTTTGGTTGCACAGGCTACCTAGGCTTTACCCATACATTGTCACTTCTGTTGCTGTGGTTAGACCTCTTCCAGGAACACTGATGGTTTGTTTTAAAGCTGAGATGATTCCATGCTTTATTTAGGCACTCTGCTTATTGCCTCTTGCAGTGGGTTCAACATTCGTATTGCTTCAGGGTGTGCACTGGTTCAGCTCACTCGCAGAGCACCCACTAAAAATTATGGTGGTATTTTGGCAGGTCAGCAAGCTGGTGGAAGTACGTGGCTGGGAAGATGAAAGAGGGAAAGTAGCCCCTTTCTGGCTGCAGCCTGCAGTTAAACTGAATTAGGCGTCAAGTATAAGTGCTTGCCTAAAGTCATAGGTAAAATAGTGCAGAGCAGGTTTGCTGGTGGGGTGAGTTCCCATGGCGCCGTGAGTGGGAGAGCCTCCAAGATATGAAAGAAAGAAAGAAAGAAAGAAACACAACAAACCAGAGTTGGACCTTTTATTGGGGAAAAGCATCAGACCAACGAGGGAAAGTGCTTGAGCTCCAGGAGAGATGCAGGAAGAGATTAGGGCGTTAGTCTAATGTTGAGATGGTGGATGGAGCCAGCTGAGAGGATCCCCCAGTTAGTGCCCAGCTATCTAAATCATCCTGTCAGCCACCATGGTGAAGGAGTAGAAGGTGCTTTATCTTGCTTGACTTTTGAAATATCAAATTTAACATCAAGAATGATTGGCACAACAGTGCTAACATCATTAGGTGCATCAAAAATACATGAATTAGTTAGGTTTTCAGATTTTGAAAAAGTGTGAATATGGTAATCCAATTTGTAGCTGAGCATCCAACAAATTGCTTTTACAGATGGTATAAAGTTAAATGAGTATGTTACCATATCTCCACTAAGAGGAAGGCTCTTTGGCTTTGGTATCGATGAAGTGTTTAAACAAAATTTACAGCTTTCAGCTGACAAACTTGAAAGAAAATGGGGCTTTAAAGAAGGGGCTTTGGAAATGGTATCCCAAGCTGCAAGACAGACGTTTCCATAGCATATAACAGGGGTCTCAAGGCTGCACGCTTCATCGCATTGATCCATGCAGATTATGGAGCCACCTGAGGGTGACGTACATCACCAGCACAGAAGTGGGTGCCTACGTTATCCCATTTTGCTGTGTCTTGGGAATACTAAATAACTTGGTCCCTGGATGTTCTAATTTGCAATGCTTCTTTCTTGCAGGTGAATGGAAAAGGTTCGTTATGGTGCGTTGATCCAGAATATAAGCCTAATCTTGTTCAAGCACTGAAAAAACAGCCTTTTCCCTCAGCACTTGCGTTTTATACTCCACCAGCGTCACCACCAAGGTAGGTGAATTTTCTCCTACAAGTGCAGCGTGCAGTTACGTTCACCCACCTAGCAGAGGAAATGCCCAAGTAGCTGTTGATGTGTTGTTACTGACTTCCACGGGAAGAAGAATTGGAGTGGAACTTTGGTGAACTGGACAGGCAGGCAGGGAAACTGGCTAGACAAGAGAGTGTAATGAGCTCAGGCTTCCCAGATAGCAGATCATAGAATCATAGATCTCAGATTGGTCTCCCAGTTTCCTTTATAACTGAAGAAGAGAGAGAAGTGGGGAGGCACTGATTTCACAGCCATGGAGGTCAGGTTTTCCTCCTTTTTCTGCAGCAAATATTTAGCAAACTTTATATTTTATTCCAGATTCATGGGGTTTTGTTTTTCCCCTTTTCTTTCTTCCTGGGTCTTGTTAATTTTCTGAGCCCGCCTCCCCATCCCCATTTGGGCAGTGGGGTGGCTTTCTCTTAAGTATTCTTTCTTCTACCTCTGTTTTTTTTTCCCCTTCTCATTGTGTCTTGCCAGGGGTCCTGGCTGGAATAACCCAGACAAGAACAATTAGTGTTGAGGCTTACGCTGCCTTTGTTGAGGGACTTCGCAGACAGACACAGCTTTTCTCACTGATTTCTAAGAGTTGACTGCTGGTCTGAGAGTGGTGTTTTTCACTAAGCCATTTGCAGTGGGAAATTATTTTGCAGTGGGGATGGGAAGAAAAGTCTTTACCCCAAACGTCATCCGAGGTGGAATCTGCTACGCTTCTCGAATCAAGGCTTCCTCATCTGATGCATTTTAAGATTAGGCAATAGCTTTTAGAGAATTTCAAGTCAATGTCATGCATTCTTGTTACAGGAAGAGGAATGTCAGCCTGAGTAAGCACTTAGAGGTGGCATGGAGAGTAGGAGGATAGAAAGCAAATAGGATTGCACTGCTGCCGATGAGATCAGGAGTTAGGAAGGCAAGTGGCCAGTTTATCTAGTTTGGCAAATAATTTGAGTGAGATGAGAGATAATTATGATGTCTGAACATTGCCCTCTGCCTTGCCTTACTGCAAGGAGTTTCCTTAACAAACAGGAGGAACTGGGATTACTGAAGCAGGATGTAAAACTGAATATTTAGCAGAACTTTCTAAGAGTCCCACAGGACATTGACCCTGGGATCTGACACCACCATGTGAGCCATAGCTGTCTGCAGCAATTGAAGATTTGCATAGAAGGGGCTTTTAGGGTTGGGCTTGTACCTTACAAGCTGCAAAAATGGTTGGAAGGGACCTCTGGAGGTTGTCTGTCTGGCGTAAGGAGCAGGGGATCAAATGAGACTCAGCCCGGGTCAGGTTGTAGACAGCCTTGCCCAGATACGTTTTTAGTGTATCCAGCATGTTCGAGGTCAGTCCAATGATATAGGCACTGAAGTGCGATTACTTTTGTATAAAAACAATATGGTGAAATTAGGTGTAGGGAGGGGGGAGAGATTTTATCTCAGTGAGTGCTGAGGTACCTGCAAGACCAAGACTTCAATTTGAAGCTGTTGGTTTTGATAATTTTTTTCTTCCATTGAAGGATTAATCACACTTGCCAACAGTTGCAAATTATGAGGAAATCCTGGTTCTCGTAAGGGCACATGCCAAAACTACCTTCTATTGACTTCAAAACATGGCGGATTTTGTAGTGCCTGTATTTGTAAGAACAGGAAAATAAAACAGCAGTTTAAGACACTCAACTTATTCCTAATGAAAGCTATCTTTTTTTCCTGTTAATAACAAAAATACATGTCTAAGACTTTCGCTTATAGGCAGAAAAACATTTTTTTTCTCCCTTCCATGTTTAAAAAAATTCTTGAATTTAGATTTAAATTCTGGCTTAGTTCTGGGGAAGGGCCCCAAGACATTGCCATGTATGTGGAGGGAAAGAGGAGGCCCAAAGGTACAGTTGGAGAGAGGCTGGGAATGGCCATCCAAATTTAACTCCAGGGCAATACTAGAATGCAACTACGAGAGTCTCTGAATTTTTCTGTGGGAGTGCTTGTGTTCATAATTATTTTACAGTGTGTTCATGGGGAACATACCTATCATTCAGCAGCATTTTAAAATAAAATTTAAAGTGTTGCTTTGATCAGAAGCTTTCCGAAACTGTAATCTGTGTCTAGTTAAGTGGAAGCTTGTATTATAGTAGGTGATTGACATCACTGGTGCATTTTATTTCTGTGTAGCTTGTTCAACAGGTTGGTGCAAGGCCACTAACTGCATCCTGCTTCTAGTACCTGTATTGTATTACTGGGCTTTGGAGACTGCCATGGTCCTCACCTTGCAAGTGCCTTGTGCATATGCATAGATTATCTTAATCAATACACTAAGCATTAATTTGATCCAGTATAGCTCTGCGTGTATATGGTTCTTGAAGGATCTGAGCTCAAATGAAAGGATGAAGATATTTAGCATCTATTTGGACACTTGAAGACTACGCAGCCAGCCGTGTTGGGCTGGGTACATTCCTCTCTTTTTGATTTTTTTTTTTTTCTTTTCTCTGTTTTTGGATCTCTTAGCACTCCATCACTCCCACAAGAAAACATGGCAGACAGTGAACTTGAGTTTTGGATGCTTGCACTGAACTGTGCAAACCGAATCTGCAAACTGTGCTGAATCTTTTTCACTGCGGTTACCACATGGGAAGATGCTAACTATTACTCTCCTTTTCATTAGCTTTGCTTACCAGTGCCAGGCAGTCTACAGTGCAACCAGAGCTCCTTATGTAGCTCAGATGACACATTTCAAGTCACCTTACTTCAATTTGTGCACTGTCTCCTTGCCATTAGCAGTCTGTACTGCAACGACCTTTGGAGCTGTTACTAATGGCAAGCTGAGTTTGGATCATATGATGTGCAGAGTGGTTGAGTTCAGGGTGGCTAAGGTATGCACCGCTGCAGAAGCAGGCCAGTGACCAGTGAAAAATATTTTGTTTAAAATACAACGTAAAGATTGAAAATTTTAGTTTTAAAATGGTATTTAAAGAGTTACTCTAGTTGTGTTGTTTTCATTAATGATCTAGACTAGTAATTAAAAATATATAATTAAGCATTTAGCAGCTTTGTGATTTGGGAGGGGTGGATTTGTGGCTCTCTCTAAGTTTTGAAAATAGAACTGCCTAAATATAATAAATATAAAAGGTAAACATACCTTAATGATAGAAGTCACTCCATTAATCCCGTGAGGTAGCTTTTACAGATTGGGCTTGAAAAAATCTTTCTGTCACCCTTTACAGTACAAGTAGAAGAATTAAAAGATGTTTATTGGTGTTACATGAAATTTTAATGGTTGTGTACTGTTTATGTTTCATGTATTTCAGTTTGCTAGTACATTTATAATGAACAGAATACTTAAGGATGGATGCATAGCACAGCTTTTTGTTCTGCAGTGTATTAAATGGTACTCTGCCAGATGAAAGTTGGCCTGATAATGCAAAAAAACTAACATCACCAGCAAACAGCCCAGCTTCCAATAACTTCAGAATCGGCAGATACTTTTGTTGTTTTTGTTGTTCCTCCCCAGCTTTTGCACAGCGCTGTATTTTGGTTTTGCTAATCTCTTACCATCATTTTGAAGAACAACAAACACAACTGGTTCTCATCTATTCTGCTGCTCCTGGGCTCCAGGTGTCTGTGTAAACTAACATTTTGTTCACATGTGGGTTTTACTTAAAAAATATCTGTTTAATATCCAGCCTTTAAGCAAGTACCTAAGATGTGTAGAAGTTAGTATCTCTTGCCAACAAAACTCTTCCTCAGTGTGTGTGTTGGGGCGTTTTTCCAAACGCTGATGATTGCTCGTTGTGCTACATACACAGTGTGTAATAATCAGCGTGTCAAGCCATTGACTGAGGGCAATAGAATTTGCTGCCTTTTCGTCTTGTCCACCGAGATATGGTGTCTTTTTTTTTTTTTAAATCTTTCTATGATTATGGTATTGTGTCTAATGTAGTTTGTACAAATTATTCAGCAAATTAGGGTTTGGCTTTGACTTGTTGAATTTCTTTTCAGTAGGTCGTCGTCTCCTCACTACTTAACTTCAGTACTTAAGCAGAATCATGGCCGATCTCTCAAAGGTAAACATTAATCTTCTTCCGTTCTGCTCCGCTGTTTTTGCTATTCACAAGCATATTCTGAACCCCAGCTGATTTTGTGTATGGACCTTTCCTGAAGGGTCTGCTACATTACAAAAAAAATAAAACAAACTTATTTAATAGAATGTGTGCTTATTATGTTAGTGACTTGTATATTAAGTTTAAATCCATAAGATGAATCTCATGTTGTAAAAGAAGTCTTGTTTTGTGAGCAAGGTATTTAGCAGACACATCAGTCCCAAATACGACCTACTTTTAGACTGAATTGTTCTGTAGAAAAACGATTAGAAAGGTACAAACACTGGCGTTTCCCTGTAGTTAGTTTCTTTTTTTATTGGTCACCACAAACTGAGACCAGGCAACAAAAATGTTAACAATTTTAAACAAAGAAGGCAACAGAATTTTAATATACGTAGTATGTAGCCACAGAAATGTCTGAAAATTGAATGCTTGATATAGGTGGCTGAGATCATAATTGCAAGGGAGCATGGAACAAGTCAGAAGAGAGTTTCAGAGACGTGTGGTACTTTTCATTTGCCAAAAAAGTTGGGCACAAGCTGGTGTAATTGCCAGTGTAGCTATGCGGGAATATCTAAACTCTGGATATTAAGCGAGTGAAGAGAATAGCCTTACGATGTCTGTGTAGTTAAGGCATCACCTTAAAAATTGCAGAATGTTGCCTTTAGCCCTCAGAAGAGGAGAACAGGATGGGTTTAGTAACCTGACTATGAACATAGCTCTTGATGCCATAGGCTGCAGTGCTGCTCAGTAACCAAGTTTATATCCTGTGTGCTTCTGACTGCACAAGCCATGAAGTAGGTGTAGGAAAAAACCAGTCACATCCATAACTAGACGCTTTCATGATGTATAACTATGATTTTAACTGTAGTCACTGAAACTTGGAGGAGGAAGATTGGATTGGACTGAGTTGTGCTGGGGATGTGACTATGAGGAGTGGTGTGGCTGGACGGCCAGGCTCAAGGAGCAGGGAGGTGATCGTCCCCCTGTACTCGGCTCTGGTGAGGCCGCACCTTGAGTGCTGTGTTCAGCTTTGGGCACCTCGCTACAAGAGTTGCTGGAACATGTTCAGGGAAGAGCAGTGAAGTTGGTGAAGGATCTAGAAAACGAGACGTATGAGGAGTGGCTGTTGGAACTGGGGTTGTCTATCCTGGAGAAAAGGAGGGTGAGGGGAGATCTCATTACTTTCTATTATTACATGAAAGGAGGTTGTAGCAAAAGTGTGTTAGTCTTTTCTCAGGAATAGGACTCAAGGAAACGGTCTCAAGTTGTGTCAGGGGAGGTTTAGATTGGATATTAGGAAGAATTCCTTCAGAAAGGGCTGTCAAGCATTGGAACAGGCTGCCCAGGGAAGTGGTGGAGTCCCATCCCTGGAGGTATTTAAGAGATGTGTGGACGTGGCACTGAGGGACGTGGTTTATTGGCGGGACTCAGTAGGTCAGGCTGATGGTTGGGCTTGATGATTAAGTCTTCTCCAGCTTAAATCGTTCGGTGATTCTGTGATCTCTTCTAGCTAGAGCTAGAACTCCATAGTACAAGTCATATCCCCGTTTATGACATTAGACATAGTTGACTGCAGATGTCTGAAGGGTGTTTCAGAACATGCCCATCCCTCATGATTGTCCCTGTGGCAGCCAGCACTGCTGTTAGTGGACCCGCCGTGACGTATGGTTGTTCAGCACAGTCATTCTCGGTGCTTGCAAAACTGCACTGCTCGTCACAGCTACACCAGCAGCAGCGTGCAAGCTAAGCAGGGGATGTCCGTGTAGCCACTCTTGCACTTTTTCAACGCAGACGAACCCGAAGAGATGCTGCTCTTGAGAAACAAGGGGATTTTTTTATTTTAATTTCGGACACTCAAAGGTGGAGGTGCCTTGCTGAAGCCCTAGCAGGAGCAGTTTCCTGCTGAAACCCAGTTTGAATCTCACAGTCAGGACTTAGGGCTGTATGTAACTCACACCTGTAACTAACCAGCGTGCTTCCCTCCGCACCCCTTGTTTAGTTCGTTGGTTTTTTGCCATTTATTTTCAGGGAAACCTTGCTGGAGTGCAGCAATGCTGTCTTCCTGGTGTCCTCTTCCTCAGCCCACTGCGATCTACTTACTCTTACAGGTTTTAAGGATTGTTAGAGTTGCAAGGACTTGGCCGTACTTTTGTCTTACTGTCACTTCCCATGAGTTAAAACAGCCCACTGAATTTAAGATGGAAATGTGTTTTCCACTGACAGTCAAATGCAAATAGAACCAGCAACAAACAGCTGCCGAGCAGAAGATGGTTACTTCATTTTTCCATACGTACTTTCACAGGTGTTCCTCATTTTCTAACATTGTAGTGGGCCTTAGCACCAGAGTGGAGCTAGGCAGCCTGCTGGGATATCACAGAATTTCTGCAGAAGCCTGTTGAGCACAGGTCTTGTACTCAGTAACAAAGCTTAATCCACTTAAGTCTTGTCCTTTTCAAAGATAATTACAATAAAGTCCTGAAAAGTGAATTGTGCTCAAATTTTAAAGGTCCAATTCCAAGAAAAAGTGAGCACAAGTTAATTTGCCATAGAGCGTTGTCCTTCGGGCTCTTTCACAAGGATGATAAAATGCCACCAACAAAGCACAGCTTCAGCAGCAGCACAGACACCCAGCTCTCTGCTGGAGCATCAGGCTGTTGAGGCCAGAAGGTTGGTTTTAGTCTTCAGCCACAAACCAGAAACACTGCTTGGGCAGCAAAACCAAGGGTCTTAGAGACAGAGCAGCCACCTGTCCCACAGCGGGTAATTACCACATCTCCAAACAGAGGCTTTGTCTGTGCTGCGGTGGCAAGGAAGAATCAGCAAGCAGAGCTGCTGGATGTCCTCTGCTTGCGTTCGCTCAGGACTGAAGGAAAAACGTATTTGCTTGGGCAGACCCAGGGTGCTTAAGGCTCTTTACAGAATGAGGGAAATCTCCCTCCTCTCAGCGATTTTGTTGGTGAGCCCTTTGAAAGATCGGAGAAATAATGCTTTATCAAGGAGAGCAATTGCAATTGAAGCCAAAACAGTGTAACAGTGACCCAGAGCACTGATCGTTTTTTCCAAATGAACGAAGTCACTGCAGAACTTTGCAGTGACTATTTCTTTGGGGATGCTAGCATGCAGAAGCACTATTTGTAGGTTGCTGTGTTTCATTAATGCCTCCCATTACTCGTCATTTTATCAAAGTGTTGCTTATATACTGGCATCATTTGTTAAAAGGAAAAGTCTGTGATAGCAAGTAGGGAATCACAGTATTTCACCTTCCGATTGCAATAGTGGAGCAAAGTAACTGTACATATGTTTTTATTTCATATGGAAATAATTTTATTTTGTTTTGAATTTTTATTTTGTCAGTTGTACTGTAGATTGTAAATCATGACCTACGACTTGTCAACTCAATGTGTCTCTGTTGCCGCCAAAAAAAAAGAAAATAAAAGAAGTGCGAGTGCAGTGGAATAGAGCTTGAAGTACGCTGATTTTAAAATGATAAAGTGAAAACAATGGGGAATGTGTATAATTTATAGCCTGTGTTGGAAACAGCAGCTCAGTCACTTTTCCACGTTGATGCAAGGTGACAGGGTGTTCTTCAAATTTCTCCTCAAATGGGGTGAGGTTAGTAAAAATTAGGTAAGAGAAGAAAATCAAATTGACAGTCCTGCAGTCCCCCTCACAAAATTCAGTCCCCCTCTTATTCAGTAATAAGGCATATGATGTGGCAGGGGGACTGCCATCGAAAATGAGATGGCTGATGTTTCACTTCAGCAACTCCTGTCTCAGTGGCAGCTGAGCCGGATGGAGAGACTGTTCCACTTACTGCTGCCACTTCCTAGCACGGTGTCTTCCAGCCCAGCTTCTCCACCTCTTTGAGGTTTAAGTAATCCACTCAGTGCAGCAAAGGTTAGCGTTTTATGGCTGTGTTTGTCACCATAACTAAAAGCACTGCTGTTCATTTAAATCTTTCTCAAGTGCCTAATTATGGTGTAGATCTCCATGCCTTCTAGATGGAGCAGTTCTATTCCATCTCCCCCTTTGTCTTCTCTGTGTGTTCTGTTTCACATGTTGTTAGTGTGAAAAATAATGCAAATAGAGCAGTTTGTGCTGAGGTTGTAGAAAAGATGCGTGCTCAATTAATGCTGCATTTAACTACATTCTTCAGCCTTGCATATTCATAGAGTGAGGGTATGAAGCTGATTAGGTGCTTTGCTTTGCCATATGTGTAATCCTGCTCTTTAAAACTGTTACACATAAAAGCCACTTGTTGCTAATAACATCTCATATGAACATCTAATTAATGTTGCTGATTCTTGTCTTCAGCTGTGGTTTTAGTGCAGTGTGAGGTTTCAGCTTTTGTAAGGTTATCATATTTGCGATACCTGGCCCTTCTGCAACCATATTGCTCATATGATGCCCCTCTTGGATCGCCGTGTCTTAACTTTTTACTGAGTCATGCTCTATCTGAATTCTTACACATTTTTCCACTGCTCATTATTGTAGGCCAGCATATGCAGATAGATATTCTTTGTGTATTCCAGGGGCCTCATTTTGTCAGTATTACCTGAGTTCTAACATCTTGCGCTTCTCCTTCACAGAATCTGATATTGATGCCGCTACTGCGATGATGCTGTTGAATACTTCTATCGAACAAGGGATGCTAGACTGTAAGCATAAGCCATTTTACTGTTTTCTTCCTCTAGCCAGTAGCTATAGATTTGTTTTAAAGTTTCAGTAAATGAGTGTAGCCTAGCTTGCAGATAGTAAGAGCAGCCAAGAAGCAATTCTGTTTTGATTATTCTTTCTGCTACCCTTACGGTTCTCATGGAACCACTTTCTCTTTTTTCCTTTTTTTTTTTCAAATTCTTCCCCCGCCCTTTTTGTACTAGATGCTAAGATTTTATGTTTCTTCAGCTTTTATTTGTGATTAGCTGAGGACCGTTGTTCTCTGTGGGTGACAGTAAACATGCATGTTACAACTCTAAAATGCTCACTTTCAGCTTACCCTTTGCAGTCAGTCATCCAAAGCATGCTTTGGTTTTTTTAGGTGATCTCACAGGAGTATATGCTTACTGATGGATCTTGTTTTTAATAGGTGAGAAAGCTCAGCCTCTGAAGACACCTAAGAAGAGAAGTTACGGCAGCGCATTTAATCCTTCCAGTTCGATAAATTTGCAAGAAAATGATTCTGCAGCCACCAATATTGATCCAAAGGAGGATCACAATTACAGTGCTAGCAGCATGGGTTCGCAGCGCTGCGCATCTAGGTCCAGTGTGTCTTCCTTGTCCTCCGTCGATGAGGTGTATGAATTTATCTCCAAGAACAGCCATGCTGGAAGCGATGGCAGTGAAGGATTTCACAGTGAAGTGGATACAGACGTTGACTATGAAGATGATCCTCTTGGAGACAGTGGCTATGCATCACAACCTTGTGTAGATACCTCTGAGAAAAGTCAGCCTAGCAACAAAGCACTCAAGGAGTTATGTCAAGAAATTGATGAGGAGTTGAAAGAAGCAGCAGGGTCTCTGCTCCACCTTGCTGGCATCCGAACGTGCTTGGGTTCCTTAATAAGTACTGCAAAGACCCACAGTCACAAGCAAAGGAAAAAATAGTCTGTTTGTCAATGTTGAATATATACATATATTTTTTTTAATTGTGGCAATACTCTTCTACTTTTACCCTTCGCAAGGGAGATCAAAGCCATAAGAGGACTCATTGCTTTTTTATTTTTGGCGCTAACTGTAATTTAGCCATTTATTTTTAAATCACTGCCTAAAAAGAAAAAAAAATAATTTAATCTTCTCAGATTAGAAGAGATGCATGACTTGTGAAAACCTGAAAGCATACTTCTTAATGATCACTTTTTTCTCTTTTTTTCTTTTTAATAGTTAATTTTTTTTTTTGGATTTATGTTTGCTCAGATGCACATTGTGGATCATATTGACATCTCTGCTGGCCCCATGTGCAGAGGTAAATTTTGCCCTGTCTGAGGGCTCCGATTTCCATGTCAAGAATTAAAAAGGAGGAGAAAAAAGAAAGGAAAAAGAAATGTTCTTGCCTCAGTTGCTTCCTCCCACTTGCCCTCTCTTTGCTTTTCTGCCACAGGTTTTGGTGGAAATGCTGGTGAGGCAGTTCCGAGGGTCTGCAGGTTTCAGCCCATCCAGTAAAGTGGCTGAAAAACTGCAGCACTCCCGGAGCTGCTTTCACAAGATGTTAAGTACCCCCAGGCAAGGAGTATAACCCTTCCTGGCAGAGTGGGTAAGGGGTAGCTGAGGTGGGTACCACCTTCTGCTTTCTTTTTCTTTCCTGCTGCACCCCTGCCACCACCTTGCTGCGTGCAGGTCAGATTCCTGAAGGAAACCAGCTTTTTCTTTTCATCTTAAGACAAATTGTCTTGGGGGGTGGCAGGAGGAGGGAGGGGTCATTTCACACATGCCTTGGGTGTCGCCAGCGGTGAAAGCTGCCATTTGCCAAGCTTGATGTTGTCCTGGTGTTACTGCCACTGCTGAATACTTCTGCTAATGCAGCCGTTATGTTTTGCTGCTGTCCCACTGCCACACCAACCCTCTTGCTCCCCACTGAAAGAGATGGATTCAGAGAATAAAGAACAGAGCAGCTTGTGCTATTTAAAATGCACGAGAGGCAGAGGTTTCAGGTGGGTAGGCTGTGAACAACTGCTGGAAGAACTCTTTACCCCCCTAATCTGAAACCAAGTAGAATAGCTTCCTTTTGAATCAGTGGACCCGGACTTGCATTTTGGGAGTCTTTGGCTGTCTTTACCTTCTGTTTCCCAGATCACCGTGCCTTGTGCTCTGTGAATCCTTTTAGCCTCCTGCCACATGCAGTGCATCTAACAAGCAAGGCTAGCCTTTGGCCGCTGGATGTAAGTCGTAACTCAGGAGGACCTCTCTGTTTTGGGAAGGAATTCCTTCACAATTCATTTTTGCAATAAAAGAATCTCTTTAGAGTTCCCAGACATCTTTTGGCCAAAAATGCTTTAGTGGTATTATGAACTTTTTTCCTCATTTATATTTTTAATTTTAAAATAAGTGATGATTGATGATTTTTTTAAAAGTTTTTTCTGTTCAAAAATGGGTATGCAGTTCTGTTGGAGTGGGTTTTAACAGTACTGTAAGTATAAGGATGCCTTAAGTATGTTTCAGAATCGTAGAAGACTATAAAAGGTCATCTTTCCTGTTCCGGAAAGGTAGAGTGATGTGGCGTAGTTTTTAGCTAACACATTAAGCTATTGTTTCCAGCAGGTGTTGGGCAAAGCTGGTTAAGAATTAGAAGTAGGAAATCAATGTCCACTGTTTTGGTTGTTGAAGACAGTGCTGGATTCAGCCAAAAGTTAACTTTTCCCTAGTGGAGTGTTTTTCTGGCTCTTTGGAGGCCTTCTGTAGACCAGTGTTTTTTCTTCTTTGTCAATCTTTTCATGAATACTGCCATAAACTGTCTACTTTAAATATGAATACAGCCATGCTGCTGAAGGGCTGTTGCTCTGAGGGCCTGGTTCAGTGCCTCTTGAAGACAATAGTGGTGCTCCCACTGATTTCATGGCTGTTGGATCAAGCCTGAAATATCTGAGGTTCTTTTGTAGCATGTTTTGGAATTAAAAGCCAACTCTTTTTTTTTTTTTAAGCACAAACACTAGAAAAAGTCTTTTTTTTTTCCCCCCAATCAATTACTTCAGTTTTAAGAATGACTTGTTTTATCTCTTGAAAGGGAAGAAAAGTACTCTGATGCATTCCTGCTTTGTGTGAACACCCATTAGTCTAATACCCGTAACAGGACAATGTTTGTACAGATGTGTATGTCTTCTGGATATCACAAGTGGTGCATTAGCCGATTAGATCTGATATTGGATGTGTTACTGGTGGATAGTACGGGAAAACTCGCTATTTAAAAGAAGTTTAAACGCAGTGGTTCTTAGGATTTTTGGATGTGGAGATGTGAATGCTTGTTGGAACTGCTTTTTGCTCACAGTTTGCTTTTGTATCTTGATGGAATACTGTAAAGGGCAGAGCGTGTCGATGCAGAAAACGAGGATTCAGCTACATGGAGATAATAGTAGCAGGCTGGAATTCTGCTCAGTGCCATGATTTCAGTGGGGTGCTATTGAAGACGGGTGCCATATAGGTCATGCTGGCGTTGGTTGCAGCTTTTCTTCAACTTCCAATAAAAGCTGGATCAAGATCCAGGTACTCTGGAAACTGTGGTCATACTCAGCTCCATGGTTTGGGTTTGTTTTGATCTTTTTTTTTCTTTGCTTTGAATAACATCTGAGAATCCTAATATTTATTAGGAGCATGGCTGAAGCTGGTGATAATGGCTTCAGCGTTACTGAAGGTATAGGACTGAGACGCTACCAGTGCATTTAATGACCACATGCAATGAGCAATAAACCCGTGCTAATAAACAGTTAACAGTGAAAGCTGCATCCATCCTTACAGCCCGAGAGAACTGAAAGTCTGGCAGGGGAAGTAACGCACCCCACGCTCTCCGTGCTCTGCCGTCTTCCCTCTCTCCTTGGCGATGGGGAGGGCAGCGGCTCTGTGCACCTGACGTGCTGCACCACGTTTTCCCCGGCCATTCCCTGCACGTTTATGCAGGCAGCGGCTGCCAGCTCGGCTGTGGAGCAGCCCCTTTTTGTAGTCAGACCAGCTGCTGTTCCTTTCACTTTCATAGCTAGAACTGGGTTTGGGTTTGTTTGCCACCTGAGTTAAGGACCCTGGTGTATATAGTATAAATGGAATATAATTAAAAGTTATTTTGACTGTTGGGGTTTGTTTCTTTTTTTTAGTGACCTATGTAAAATGTTCATGCCAATGGTCAACTCAGATATACTTTAGCAGCAGTTAAAAGGCAACAAAAGTATTGGTGAACCACATTCAATTCTTTAAATACAGTGGAGAAGTGCGTGAGACTGGTGTACAAGGGAGGCTGCTCTGCTTTGGGTAAATTCTGATGTGAATACTGTACAAACCTGTACTGGTCTTTCAGACTCAAATACTAAATTATTGCTTTTGTAAAAGTTGCATCAAATGTTTTAAAATCCGACTTTAAAAGGGAAGTTGCATGGTTTGCAACTTCATATTAGACAGAAAAGTAAAAGCTTTGGTTAAAGCAAACTACACTCATACATGTTAATAATGGTGTAGTCAAAATATTTATTGAAAAGAAAAGGTAGAATATTCTAAATGTTGCACCTGCCATTATATCTTAAAGCACATTCTTCACAGCTACCAGTGCCATTATCAAGTCTGTTTTATAAATGTACATTTCTTCAAACTAAAAAGTGCATAATTAAAAGTATTATGTTGCTGCCATATAGTGATATAAAACATTTTATAATTGCCATTTCATTGTAACTATTATTTATTTAAAAGTGAATTGTAAGAATGCTTTCTGATCAAATGAACCAGAGTTGTTTTTAAAATGTTCCCCTTAGCTTGTTTCTAATGTAGCATAAGCAATGTCCTTGGGTTTGTTTAGAATAATTTTGCCAGTAGGTGACCAATTCTAACCCTTTTTCCTCCAGTTTAGTCCTTTACCCATTTTAAAGAATATTTACAGAAGTTTAGTTTTTTGTATGCTAATCTCTGTTAATTAAAATGTTTATAAAGTTTATTTTTACCAAAGAGATGCAATTCATTATGACAAAATATTGCAGAATAAACTTTGTTTTATAACATTTGTGACTTTTCTGCCCACATTTTTCATTCAGATGATCAAAGGGGCTTTTATAAAATAAACGGCATTACAAACAGAAAGCACTGTGTTATCTCTTTATCAACACGTCTTGGTATTGGTCTCGGTGTTCTGAGAGACCCGTGTTCCCCTTTCAATCTTACACAAAACCGGGTTAGTTTGGAAAAAAACAAACAAATGTAATTCATTGTAGGTCTTGACTTGGTTTAGAACATTGCGTGCATGTGGGAGTAATCTGTATGGTAACAGGGCCTTATCAATTCAGAGCAGGATTTGCTTTTGGACAAGTTCATCTGTAACTGGCCCATAATATTTGAAGTATATTCTATTAAAGCCAAGATTTAGTGGAACTCAAGGAATGTTTTGACATCTTTGAAATTGCAGGAATACTACTGCGTACCTTTTGCCCTCCTGTGAGACACATCTGACTTAGTTTGTTTGCTTTTTTGCAAAACAAATCTATTTTCCTGATGAAATATCTGTGATTTTTTAGTTCTGTGTCCATACCACTGCAGCTATGCTGCTTATATGATAGCTTAAAGATAGCTGTGTAATATGGAATGGATAATTTAAGGAACATATCCCTCAATAAAGAAAGCTACATAGTTCTCATTTGATATTGTTTCAGTACCTCCGATATTTGTTTACTTTTAGCTATGATTTTTATAGGGTCTGTTGCATCTTTATGCACTAGACCTGGAGGAAAGCATACAGGTGGCAAGAACCTCCTCTTCACCAGCAGGAACGAAGTGCTCGCCATCTGATTTTCCCCTTGTCTAAGCTTGTTTGCTGCTGTTGGGCCAGCTCTCCCGCTTGAATGAGTGCACACATGCACCCTCTCAGTGCCTGAGAGGCAGAATTATCAGGAGGTAGAAGCAGAATTCCTTCAGTATTCATTTCAGTGTAGTCCATACTGAGGTTAATTTTCCTGGGCAAAAGCTAGGCTAACCCCTTAACGCTGCTGTAAAGCCTGAGGATGCACGGTGAGGAAAGCAGGACGTGATTCTAGGCAATCGTGGAAGAGTGGATCTACATCTCATGGGCCAAGTCCATCCTGCAGTTCCACAAAGGTGGCACATCAGGGCAGGGAAACAAGACGTGATACGATGCTTTTACCTCTTAAAAGCCAGTATTAGCATCTCTGTCCTATTTTTATTCTTATTTTTTAACCAACTAGTGTCACGGAGTGAGTTTCTGTAGGATCTGATGCAAATACAACAGTTTTTATTGCAGTATTTGAAATGATATGCTAGATTTTAATTAAAACTTACCTTCATCACCATACCAAATAACATTGAGATTCTAAACCACAAATTACAGCATATATATGCACTGCTAGTATCTTTGATTTAGTGTTCATCTTAATATACTGGTAACAGAACGACTGCTCTAATTAGTCCAAACAAAATCACAGATAAGTATCATGTACAAATGACATCTTTCTAATTGTTATTCACTACATTGTGTTAAGAGAGCCTTTAGTTCACTGTTAAATGTCCCAGGAGTGTTTTCTTCTGTTACGGCTTTGCTGGGAATTGCCCTTTGTCTGGAACCACAGCTCTTGAACTAAAGCATTAACTGAAGCAATTAGCCAGTTATGCCAGTTGTATTTTAAGGACATTTGTTCAGGAAACACTTAATAGATCAGATTTATTTTTAACAATGAGAGGCTAAATTTGACACAGAATATGCTAATACTTTCCTAGATCTTGAGCTTCCAAATACCTGTAGGTGTTCTTGATGAGTACTCTGAGTAAATATACGTAATGGTGAACATCTGGCATGCTTAATCACATAGAAGTATTAGTAAAAGTCCAGCAATGTTACTGTGAAGGTTCTCAGCATAATTGGGACATAGAAACTCTTCTGTTTTTACCTCTGCTTGAATTTTTCAGTCTTCAGATCAGCCGGTTTTCTTGTTCTCCCTGTTCTTCGAGAAGGCTCTCCTGAAAGCTACCTGCTCCTACAGTTATAAACTACTTGGAGCCCATATAAGATTATTAACTATCCTCTGCCGGCATTTGTGTAAAGAGCGTCATTAAACGTGAGAGTGTTTATTTTCCCACTGCATCAATACAAAAGCAATCGTGCCCCCCATTATGCTCTTGAGTTACTAAACAAACCAAGATTACTCGGTTTCCGTTCTGAGGACACAATCTGCATTCCTCTTAAACACCCATCTAGTTCTTTAGCTTAATTCCCGTTTGAATTCAGCCCGCTGGCACACGCATGAGGAACTGTAGACACTCTTCAAGAATGCCAGTGCTTTTTGTGAACTGGCCTTGACACTTCCCGGCCTTTGCAGCACCACTTCTTGCCTGGTGTGTTCTAGCCTATTAATGGCCGTTATCGTGGTCACATATGGTTGATTTATCCTGTTATCAACTAATATGTCCATATCTTTGTTCTCCTGTGTTACTTCCAAACCCTGAGGCCCCAGTCAGCAGAAAAGGTTGGTAGTTTGAGGCCTGGAACTCCATTGAACGAGATGTGTCCCAATCCTGATTCTTCACAATCTCTCCTTGTAACCTTTCTGCTCACCAGAAAAGCTCCCTTTTGGCACAGCTGTCTTAGGCTGTACTTTAACCAGCTCCTCTTTTTCCCGGTGGTCTGCAATGACAGGCACTAGTACAAGCACTTAAGAATTAGTGGCATTACGTCAAATGTTTTCTCAAAGTACAATCAGTGTGAACCTAATGCAGTTCTTTCATCTAGCAAATAAAGGAAAAAAGACAAGATTTTTCAGCCATGATGTGTATTTCATAAATGCACATTGATCGGTTCAGTTCAGTTTGCAATTATCTACAGGGTTGTTTTCTCCATTTTAAACACTGGGGACAAATCAAAGCTGTCTTTGTCTCATGTCCTAAGAGCAGACGCTACATTTGCCATCATTGCACTTAATCTGAATCATCAGAATGACCACCTTCAACCAAATACTTCTCTGTGCTCTTTCAATATCCAGAGAAAGACATCCAATTTCTTAAAATTTCATGTTTAGCTGAGTTTAGCTTTTATGCTGGTTGTCGTACTCTCCGTTTCCATAGTTTCTTGACTGCCCAAGATCTAATATGCAGCACACTAGATTGGATTGAATGCATGCACAGTTTTTGCATCCATTCCTAAAACGGTGGTAGTAATTAATTAATTGGGGGTTTTCAAGCCTACAGATGCAGTTTGGTCCCTACCAGACCAACATCAGAAGCACTAAGGTGTTGATGTGCTTTTTGGCTGGCAGGCAGGTGCTTTGGAAAGTCAATAGATAGCTCTATCAACCTCTGCACAACATTACTTTTAAAAGTTATCATGCCTCAGGCATTTTTTGATTTAATTAAATTGGTATTTTGGTTTCTTACTAAGATCCAGTAGGACCTCAGTTAATTTAAATGCTTAGATCAGCTCAGCTAACCAAATTTTCAGTTATTTTCAGTAAGGGTACATTTTCTCCTCTATTATAAGCTTAATGCATTTTTTTTTTTAAATGCTGGTGGAGGATGCTATGTTCTTAATACCCAGTGTGACCTCCACAAATTACAGACATTTTCCCTTTCTTTTCTTTTGGTTATACGTAATTTGAAAAGATTACAAATCCACCTGTTGAGTGTGACTGTGGTGCACTTGCCCAAACGCCCCGCTGTTGCTGTTTTGCACGAAGTCTGCGAGCCCTTCTTCGAGGCAGGCAACGCGGCGCTAAGGCTGAACCATTTCAAAAGAAAAGCCATGCGTCCCCTTAGATGTCCAAGTGGCTGCACAGCTACCGGTACCGAGTGCAGTCGTGCTGCATTCTACCTTAAAATAATGCTGCTGCCGTGCTTCATGATGTCACCTTGACCCAATGGCAACCCATTTTCCGTGTGCACAGCGCGAGCTCCCCAGAGAAGCATCGCTGAGTGACAGCAGCATCCCATGCAGCCGCTGCTAAGCAACAAGATTCAGCTTTCAGCAGGATCTAATTTTAAAGTATTTAACCCTAGATCTGTCAAGGCTCATTATTTCCAATGGGGTTGTTAATCACTACTTGTTGGCGTCCTAAGAATTCCAGCTTCGGAAATACCTTGGTTCTGGTGGCGTTGCTGCTTTATTTATAACACGCAGCACCTCACAGCCAGGAGAAGCACGAGCACCCGGGCTAGATCTTGGTATGAAATTTCGTTTTGGTGCATATCCACAGAAGTAGTGGATATGGTTAGGGGTGGAAAAGAGTGCATTGTCATTCTGCAAATCTGCTTTTCTTTGCTGGCTTGCACAAGTGGCTTGCACCTACCTTCTCTCTAAGGAATACTGTTTTTCAAATGAATGAATGCTTATGGATGTGTAGGTGCCCATAATACTTAGACTTTAATTTTTAGTGGTATTGTGTGTCCTCCTACTTTAGCTGAATTTCATTGAGGTTAAGAAGCTTGTCTTATTTAAAACCATTCCAATAACGTGCTGTCATTTTGAAATTTAGGTTTTATACTAGAAAACTAACTCTCTTAAAAGATTACAAAGAATATTTACAGATCATTATGAAGTGCCAATTACGTGGTTGTTTTTTTTTTTTTGCCAATTAATATATACATATTTTGTAAACAGTTTGGCCCATTTTATTTCTGCCTAAAGTGTAGAGGCCTGGGAGCCTACTCATGAAAGTAATTCTAACTGCCATTCCTTGATTAATTAATACATATCTCCTTGAACATGCACTCCTGTTTGCTGCTAGCTTCTTAAAGGCAAGTGGTATTTCACTCAGCTGAAAAAATACTGCTTCCACTGTTCAGTATCAGAGCCATGAAGAGAAGAAAAAACACTGAAGGCTGCACACACACACACACAAATTCATAAAATATAGTAAAACACAAAGAAAAAAAAAAAAGATTGGGTCATTTATTTAAACTCCCCTAAGATTCTTCTTC
Organism: Anser anser; assembly: GCF_964211835.1. Taxonomy (NCBI): domain Eukaryota; kingdom Metazoa; phylum Chordata; class Aves; order Anseriformes; family Anatidae; genus Anser; species Anser anser. Next base: position 105,706,363 of record NC_139722.1, read on the forward strand.
CTCCTATTGTTAGGATTCAGAACTGACACTGTTTGCTCCTCATGCTGTTTCTCCTTTCCAGTTCATACTAACACGCAAAGACAAACCTGTCTTTGCCACAGCGCTTTTTCCAGCAGGCAGTTTGATCATAACACACCCCTGCTGCCTTTCCATCCTCCTGGGGTGTCCCTATTCTGTTTCTTCAAGTTCACGTTTCCCATCCCTGCCTGTGATGAACAAATACCTGTTTATTAAGCTCTCCTTTTGCATTCTGTGTTGTGCCATCTCTTTGTGCTGTGTCAGTGACGAACCCTGCTCCCTTGTCCTCCTTGTCTCTTCTTTCTCCACAAGAGTTTTGATGTACCAAAGACCTGGTTTTGGCTCATTCCAAAAGTCCAAATTATTTTTGGAGATGCCGTATTTTTGTAAGTGCTTATGAACAGCAACAGTTCGGATTAAAATATTCCCTAAACTACTAGTAAATCTGCCAGATCTCTCTCCTTTCTATGCTCACGTGTCTGTCTCTGCAGGAATTAGAAAATTAAGACAAAGCCATGCCATCTTTGCTATGGTTAACAGCTCCTGGTTTGTTGATGTCACTCACATGGGGGGGTAGGGCCTGTTTCCAAAGGCTTGCAGGTCTTTGTCCACAACTAGTCTACAGGAAAGACTGTGGACTTCTCACTTCACAGTCTTCATAATGCTCCTTCTCAGTTCTTTTATCTTTCTCTCTGAAACTGGTTAATTTGGCTCTCTGGAAATAATGTACATTGTCTTTATTTTTCTTTCTCCAGTAAATGTGCAAGACTCTAGAATTCGAGTGCAGGTGGTCTTATTTGTTAAACTTTTGTTATGTTTATCAATCCATACTGATATCAGTCCTTCCAGGCTCTTTTCACAGAATCGCAGAATCACAGAACCCTCTAGGTTGGAAGAGACCTCCAAGATCACCTAGTCCAACCTCTGACCTAACACTAACAAGTCCTCCACTAAACCATATCACTAAGCTCTAAATTTTAACCATCTTTTAAAGACCTCCACGGATGGTGACTCAACGCCAGGACAAGAGGCAATAGGAACAAAGAGGAACACGGGAGGTTCTGTCTGAGCACCAGGAAGCACTTCTTATTGTGCAGGTGATGGCCCACTGGAACAGGCTGCCCAGAGGTGTTGTGGAGTTTCTCTCCTTGGAGATGTTCAAAAGCAACTTGGTCGTGGTCCTGGGCAACCTGCTCAAGGTGTCCCTGCCTGAGCAGGAGGGCCGGGCCAGATGGCCTCCAGAGGCCCCTTCCGACTTTAACCTTCCTGTGATCCTGAGAAATAAGAGTATGGATTTGCTGTGAGGACACGAAAGTCGTTGCTGTTGCACCAAGGGCTGGTATGGGCCGTACTGCAGTGGAACCAATCTCCAGGGAGAAGGGTTTGAAGCATGTGAAGAAAACTTGCACAAGCTGCAAAGTGAGCTCGGAATTATCACAGGCAGCTGCTTGCTCAGTTTTTCCATCTTCTTGCTCTCAGTAATTTCTTCCTATGCAAAGACAGCACTCCCCCCAGCCATGCACACACCCTAGAGTTGACTCAAGCTACTTATCCTATGGGCTGGGAAGGGACGCAAGAGACAGAGGGATTTGTTTTCACTGCTATTTTTAAATGCTACATAAACACTGAAATTATGATAATGAAGACTACAAATAATGAAAAAAAATGTTCTTTGAAGTGCATTTCTGTACATTTTAAAATTTTTTTTAGTACTTGGCTCTTTTTTATTTTAGCAGAATAATCCGATTTTGAGAGTTGAAAGGTTATAATATAACAAAAGGCTTGCTACAGAGTCATCATGAGAAATAATGAGTGCGTATCGTGAGCACATATCCTGCTGTTCATACTTGCCGTTGCTAAGATAACAGAAACAAAACACCAGTTTAGGGTGTTTGCAGCTTCCGAGGATGTGGTTTTTGCATTTCTTGTGATAGTCTGATGACTGAAGATGGCTCCCTTCCAATCATTTTTGAATTTTTTCCAGATCTTAGAAACCCTTTTGTTGTGAATACTTGTAAGCATGCAAGGGATGGCAACAAAGTTTATTTTCCCAAAGCACGGAAAACATCCTGGATGACTGAAAATATATTCTTTGTTTGTTTCTCTGTCTGCACCTATTCACAGGATATGTGAAGTGCAAGTTATGATTAACCAGACAGCACTGTTTGAGCAGAGAAGGGAGGACAAATGAGCTTGAAAGGAGAACATACCAAAACAATCACTGTAATTCCTAAATTAATTATCTGTCTTGAGATACCACCTACAATTCAACACCCACTGGGCAGAGACGTAAGAAAAGGACAACCTCTGATCCACTGTATATTCTTTGCTCTCTATTTTCCCCAGTGAAGCCAACAAGACAAGCAAAAATGCCATGACCTTGGTAAGGTTTTTTTTGTTGTTGTTGTTCAACATGTCATGTTTCAGCTTGCATCAAATTCTGCTGGGTAATGTGTTCTTTTATTATGTGGGTGGACCTTGCAGAAGACAATATTTTGGGGGTTCTGTGGCAACCATGCCACACTGCTTGGCATTCCACTCAGCTGACCTCTCTTGCTCTGATCATCTGATGACAGGATCGGTCGGTCTTTTGCAGTCACGTAGCGGGTCAATGACGGGCGAGCATCACTGCACCACACTGCAGCTACATGCACTGTGCACCTCTCTGGTGCAGGGGTTGGACGAGCTTGCTTTCTAGGCAGTGGGGAGTATTAAGAAAGTGCTTGAGAGGGAGCTTCACAGTAAAGCCACTTCCCCTTCTTACAGCTACGAAAAATAGCACCGCATTTGCACTGACAAATCAAAAGGATGAATCTGATAATTTACTGTAAGAAAGTAAAAAATTAAACCTTTTGTTACCTCAGTGAACTTTGACTCAACCTGTTTACCAAGCACCACCCCAGAACAGTGATAAATTACAACATTATATGTTGCTAACATTATATTGGACTCCAGGATCCATGAAAAGCTGGTTTAAAGGCAGAACTTGAAAATACAAGAGGCTGGCCTGGTGGTGTTCAAAATACATTGAAGTAGACCTGTTTCTGATGAGCCTAAAAATCCTGCAGTCAGCTGTCAGCCTTACAGCCTTTAAGCAGGAAGAGCACCCATCTTTTGATCCACTCAGTCTGCTTGTGTTTCAAGAAGCTGGCATGCCATCCTATGATAAATGTCCTATATAACGTACATTTGGATCTGGCCATTCTAGATGGCTGCAGGTAAATAAAGTCCATGTTACTCCACCCTGAATACAGCTGCCCAGTCAGAATCACTGTCGTAGTCAGTGTGGAACATTTCACTCTGATACAGCTATGCACTCTAACTCCTTCAGCATCCTTTCCCAGCTTTCATCTGTGAAACCCCTCTGCCAGCATTCACTGCACCAGATACAAGGAGAAAATGCTATCACAAAAGCATCTTTGAACACATGACAAAACAGGAGCACCGCGTTTTGCAGTGTATGCTCAAAGCAATTCAGTCTTACATTTCAGGAAAGATACATCCTAGAGAATCAAACCTCAAAACACAGGCTTAGAATCAATTTTAAATGTTTTTAATAATTTTCCAGTATAAAAATTACCACACTGACATGTGAAGACATACCATGTGAGGTGGGCTATTATTAACCCCGGTATGCTGAACAGCAATTGCAGTGTACTTCCAAGTACTTTCTTAGGAACTTCTGTAGGGAATACAAAATGGAGCAGAAGGAATAGTTTATCATGGCCCTACTGTTAAAAATTAGAGCTTTCTTATTTCAGTATAGCTATTTAAGCTCATTTGGTCATGCGGAACAGCATCAAGATCATTTGGATGAATAGTGATAACATGTATTTTGCTTTTGCCCCCTTTAAGACTTTCTAAAAATGTGCAGTCTCTGTTCCTGGCAATATGGGTCAGCGATATATCCTCCAACCTAAGAATTCCTCTGGAGATACAAACGTATTTGCTAATCTACCTGTCATGTCCTATTTGTGTTTGCCACCTCTGCTACTGTGATAAGGAAAACAATAGCAAACACCATCAAAGCTACAGACTAAAACAAAGGATTAGCTTCCATTGTAGGTGGCTACTTCTTACTTCAGGGAAACAAAGAGAAAAGGAGGTGAGAAACCAATGATTTAGCATCCCTTGCACTTCCTACGACCGAGGAAGGACTATGAAGACATCATGCTAGAATTCAGCAGAAAAAAAAATACCATTGATACTATTGAAACTAAACAAAAATTGTAAATTGCTTTTACATTGCTATCCTAGACTAGGAAGCCCTTAACCTGCAAATGACCAGATGCTCAGCATATGCTGTTTAAGTATCATTAAGGTTTTGCCTTATTATTTTTTTCCTTACACACCTGATCTCAATCGTTTAAAAAAAAATAATAAAAAAAATCTTTATTGGATGGGCATGTCACAACCAAATACACCAACTACAATGTCTTCAGATTCTGCCTGGTAAGTGCTTATGGCGTATACACGTTTAAATGTACAGCAAACGTACGGGATAAAGAAAATAGGAGATAATTAGTGTACTAGTGGGGAAGCTGCAGGGAGGCTGTTGAACAAAGGGGTCTGGCAGCCGGCTGAGGTGGCACAGATCCGCCTCAACGCCCTAACTACTGCCCCAAAATGGCGCCCGCGCCCCCTGGCGCCCTCCCGCCCGCCGGCGCCGCAGCTTCGCTCTGCAGCTTTTTGTCCGCGGCGGCGCCCCGTAGCGACGAGCCCGCGCAGGGCGCATCACTTGTTGCCATGCCAACCACCCCCGCCCGCCCCATGCCGCCATCTTGGAAGTTGCGTCGAGATGGCGGCGCCGCCGCCCGAAGCCCCGCCTCCCGCCCCGCCCCGCGCGGCCGCCAGGGGGCGGCGTGCTGACGTCACCGCGCCCAACCCGGAAGCGCGTCCGTCCGTCCTTCCTGCGGCGGGGCGATGGCGGCGGCGGAGCTGCCGGGGAAGTACCAGAAGCTGGCCCAGGAGTACTCCAAGGTGCCGCCGCCGCCGCCTCGCGGGGGGCCGGGCCCGTTCCTGCGGCTGGGGCTGGGGCTGGGGGGGCGCGGGGCTGCGGGCGGGGGAGCGAGGCGGTGTCGCAGCCGCAGGGTGCGGAGGCTCCCGTCCCGCAGCACGGCGCTTTTCCTTCTAGTACGTGCAAGATGCTTAATCCGGAGCTCGTTCGTATTTGGTCGCTAAAAAGAAGATGGGGCCGTAGGTCTCGAATGGCACAGTTCGCCTACCGCCTTGGGAAGGAAAGCCAGCGCTTAGTTTTTGTGTGTTCCAACCATCAGAGAGCTTGGCGTGGGATACTGACCATGTCTGACAGCTTTCCTTAGGTTACAGAAGGAGGCGTCATCAAATACTCTTCCCCTTGGAGCTGCTATAAAAGACTAGATGGAATCCAAAGCATTCACAGCTGTATATTTTATAAGTACTTCCACATGTTAAGAAAACCCAACTTAAGAGTTGTTTCTGTCACTGGTTTTGTCTGCTCTTGTTGCTTTCTCCACTGGTCCTTCTGTACCTTGGACATTAATTTATGGCTCAGGATAAGGTAACTGAGGGCTTTTCTGCTTGACTCCTGAATGACACTTTGAAACACGGGCCTTTTACTATAGCTTCTGAATGTTCCAGCTACCGGATCCTCCTTTATTATCACGTTGTGCAAAAGCATTCTCTGAACTTCATTTTGCAACTGTCAGTTGCAATGCTTCGTTGGTTCCTCACGGGAACGATTTTTTTGGTCTCATCCTGTTTCTTGTGGAGCAGCCCCAGGACATTGTGGGATCACCTTTGCAGTTAACTCTTTCATGCGAATAATCAGTTGTTGAATTGGCAGGTTATTGTGTGCAGGTGGAAAAGGAGAGCGGTCCTATCAAGCTCTTTGCCAGTTCACTAATGGTGCTGTGGAAGCCAGGGAACGGGGCAGACGAGCGCTCAATAGATACAGGAAGCGACAAGGGAAGTACCTGGCAAAGGATCACTTTCCTTCTCAGTTCAGAGCAGTCCAGAAGGGTTTGTGTTTTTAGAAACTTTTGTTCCCTTTGAGTTGCGGCTTCTTGGTCTTTCACGCGCCTCTAATAAGAAGCAGGACTCAAAAAGCTCTTTCAACTTGTGCATCACGCTTCAGCTTGGACATCTTGGTGCAGCACAGTTGAGTTAGTTCATACTGTTTTATCACTGCACCCGACATGTTCCTGCGTTAGTAGCTGTGGTGGAAAAAAAGGAATAGAAAGCTGCTGCGCTGCTTTTTCTTGCTGGGGACAGCCTGTGCTTGGAAATCTGTGATGCTCTTGAAAGTTTCTTCTCTTGCCTTTGTGATGCCTGAGCAGCACAATGGGAATACTGCAGGGCAAAAGCCTGTCTTTAGTGATGTCAATTGACTTTTGACCTTTTGAAATATATTGAAATATCGTACTGAAAAGGTTAGCTGTTGCTGTTTTACATTGAATCTTGCTTGTTATCTTTCTGCCAGACTGTACAAGCCCCTTTAATTTGTATCTGCAACAGCTGGACTCAAATGTGTCAGATGAATACAGACTACCACTGCAGAAACTGGGGCTCAAGCAATCATCAAGAAATGGAAAGATGGGACTGTTGGTGGCCTTAGTACTGCAGAGGTACTCTGTAAAGTGACTGGCAGATGGGTGTCCTGACTGGCACTTTTCACCTTAGTGATTTTTAGCTCAGGTTTGTGAACTTCATAATTAAGTCTGAGAGGGCTTTTCCGTGTATGCTTTTTAGATGTTTTCCTGAGGCTTTCGTCAAGCTATTGTCAGGATTATCTGCTGCTTCTGGTAATAGGTATTCTTCTTGAATTGAAACAGATTTTGACTTCATTCTGAGCTTTGCTTGTGTTCCAGAACCAGTCACGAACAGTTCTGGGGAGAACAGGGAAGAGGCAGAAGTAGCAATGTATCTGAGCAAGAAGTTGCGACTTTTCCGTAATTGTTCACGGTTCTTGAAACCTTAACTGTATTTGAGTTGTTCATTTTCAAAATAGTTATTAAGTTTTACTTGATCCAAGAAGTTCAGCTGGTTAAATAATGTCTTGTTTCTTGGCAGTTCAGAATATGAAACTAATACTTTTTTCAACCTGATAACTACCTGCTTGAACAGAATTCTTGAAGAAGCAACGCACATCTAGTGCTGTCATGAATGTATACAATGTTTTCTGCACATTCTAGTGAATTGCTTTTTGTTGTTTCTTTGTCTTGCTTAGTTACTGGCATCTTTTTTTTTTCCAGCTTCGAGCTCAGAACCAAGTACTGAAAAAAGGGGTTGTAGATGAGCAAGCGAACTCTGCTGCTCTGAAGGTAATCCCCAGAAAATGCTCATGTCAAATGTATTAAGCTGTGACAAAACAGGTAAACGGAAGGTTTTTTAACTCAGTGCTGTGATTAAAAGAATGAAGGAGGAAACTGATTCAGTTAAGAATTTCTGTTCTGCAGCTACTGTGGTGATTGTTCTCTGTAGGTGCTCACTTTGTAAAAGTAGAAAGTTGCTTCTTAATTCTTCTGCTGTTTTTTTTTCTTTAGCTTATAAGAAATTCTTTATGCCTCATCAGTGTCCAAATACTGAAGAAAGCAATTTTTTTAATGAGTGCTTATGATACTTTTTATTAAAACCATGTATGAAAGTAAGTGTGACAGCTTTAAAATCTATTTTTTAATGGTCACTCAGGAGCAACTGAAGTTGAAGGATCAATCACTGAGAAAACTGCAACAAGAAATGGACAGCTTGACCTTTCGAAATCAGCAACTTGCCAAGCGGGTGGAGTTACTTCAAGATGAACTTGCATTAAGTGAAGCTAGAGGCAAAAAGAACAAGGTATATGCTAAAGGCAAACTATTTGCTTAGCAGATGTCTGTTATTCACTTGTCACTGTTTTATCCTGTTTTCTAGCAGCAGTTATGTTGCATCAAGTCTTTAGATTAATGTTTTTTTTCAGAACTTAAAAAAAAAGTAGATTTTTCTTCTAAATGCATTTTGGCCATTCTGTTCTTTTATTTCATTTTATGTAACTTGCAGCTTCACTAGATGGATTTCCAAGTTTTGAAGGACCTCAGCCTGGCTTGAGTAGGCTTTCAAACCATTGCCTCCAACTTTTCTTACTTGTTCAACTGTTAGAATGCGTAGCTCTCTATTACTTTAAGATGTTTGTATTACCTTTTAGATATGTTCTGTTTAGTTTTAGCTCTAGGGCCTCACTGAGTACGTTCTTTTGAACATAGGCCTACTAATTCAATGTCATCCTTACTTATGAGACTTGCCACTGGGAGACCAAGTAAATCACATACAGAACTACTTAAATTAAGTTTCTGCTAGATGATCTGCATCAGATCACAGTCTTTTTAGAAGGAGGGGAACGTACCACAGTATTTCAGGTATTCTAGTTCATAGATGTTGTGTTCTCCGGTGCTGCCTGGCATTATCCAGTGGCAGGCTGTAGAATGCTTCTTGTGATTATCCCTGGTGTGACCATACCAGCTTACACATGGACACTTGGTGCGGGACAATGAGCCTTTTACTTGGTTCCAGGACCTGTGTATGCCTTTGTGTGTAGGGGTTAATATTGCCAACTGCTTGGAATCATGAAAGATTTAAATAATGTCAAATGGGAACCTGCCCACACTAACCATCTTGTGTGTGTGAATGTGAAGTCTGAGTAGAGGCTTCCTTAGCCCTTATTAAATCAGTGTTCTACCGCTGTACGATAACAGCAGTGCAAAGGAAAAAGTGCTGCTTTTAAGCTAATGCTGTGCGCAATACGTGTATCTTTAGATATTTCAGTTTAAGATACATATTAATGTGCTCCTACTGGGAATTAGTGATCAGGAAGTGTTTTCATACACCTGGGGTTGTGCTTTAGGATACCCCCGCATACTTGGGAATAATGCATATACCTGCTTTTTTTTTTTTTAGAAAAGTGCAGAATCTTCATCTCAGTTGAGTCAAGAGCAGAAAAGTGTCTTCAATGAAGATCTTCAGAAGAAGATAGAAGAGAATGAACGACTGCATATACTTGTGAGTAAAATCTTTTAGTCTTTTTTTCTACTTGAGAAAACTAGTTAGAGAAAGATGAAGAAAATACACCTGAATACTAGTGGGTTTAGAGGTTTAATTACATACAAAATAGCAGATTAGATCAGCCACTGTTGTTTACAAGTATGTTCCCCTGCAAAATGAGAAAGTATCCTGACTTCAGATTCTTAAGACAGTGTGTTGAATATATTATATTATATACGTTCTTCTCACTTAAATTTTTAACTTTTTGTGACAGCTAATCTACTGAAAGTAGTCATGCTTGGTACTGTGTTGGAAGCTTTTTAGTTCACTAACAGTTTATGATTTGCTTTAAAGTGTAAATTTTTTTCTGCAAATTGCCATAATCAAGTCAAGAATGTACTTCACTTTGGTTTAGAAAACTTCAGCAAAAAGCCTTGTGGTTCATGTTTAATTTCCCCAAATTACACCATTAATATTTTAAGTATTTGATATTGCAGGTCTGTAATAAACACGAAATACTTTGTTTCTGAATCTCTTTTTTCCCTGTAAATAACAGTGTAAAGTTTCTACGTGTCTGAGAATTAGTATGTATGTGTTTTGAACCTGAAGTGGCTAATTACATTAGTGTAATTCATAGGACTAGGTTCCGTAGTAAAATGAAACTTTAATATAAGATCGCTTTTCTTATTTTAGTTCTTTGAAGCAGACGAGCAGCACAAACGCTTAGAAGCAGAGCTGAGAACTAGACTTGAAGTTTTGGAAACTGATGCTGCCCAGCATCAGGCTGTGGTGGACAGTTTAACAAGGAAATACACAGATACTATAGAAAAGCTGCAGAATGATAAAGCCAAATTGGAAGTAAGGAGCTTTTCTGTTACTTGACAAGTTTAAAAAGTTTTAAAATGAAATGTTTTCCTGTGTCAGTATTTACATTGTGAGATTATCTTCTTGCATAAAGATCAAGTCTCAGACACTAGAAAGAGAAGCTAAGGACTGTAGGCTTCGAACCGAAGAATGGTAAGTGTTTTAATTTAATATAATGAAAATTTGCTTTAAATAAATGACTGCTGGATTACTTTTAAAGAGTAATAATGTTTTTTAAAAAAAGTTGATAAAACTCAAAATATGGGGCAATAGCACATTAACATCAACACCATGCAGGTCTGACCCATTTTTCTTCTGCTGAGTATGTAACTAGACAATCAGTTCCAGAGTCAGCTCTTACTAAGAGCAGTTCTATCTGCCAGGCTATTTTAGGTAGCTGCGAAGCTGATGAATGATTTGAAAAATTTCTTTGTCATGGAACATTATAAAATGTAAAGAAATCACTGAACTTCTATGAAACAGAGATAGGAGTTTGCAAAAATGTCAGTGGGGGGGTCGGATGGGGGGGAAGGCAGGGAGCAGATGGGATGGGACTTGGTGAAGTTACGCCAAGACAACCAGCTGAAGAGTTTCAAGAATCCTCTCTCTCTTCCCACCCCCCAGTGCCTTTTGAGCAATAGCTTTTGCTATTGGTATTTGCAGGTAAAACACTCAGCTAGAATATTTGAAGTTTTTTGCTCAAGGATTCTATTGTTAGTTTTGGAATGCTTTCATTGTTTTCAAGACAAGTTGTAGAAAACTGAAGAAGCTGAGGACCGCGGGCCAAATCAGGTTAAGGTGTACTTCTCTGAAGTTCTTTATTAAGGTGCATTTTTTTAAAATTTGCAGTATGGATCTTTGATGTAAAGGATAAGTGCACAGTAAACGGTCAGATGAAAAATTCCTTCTTTCAAATGGTAATCTTGAAAAATACTTATTCATTAACTCAACTCTAATGAAGATCAGAGTTTCACTGAGAATGTGACTTGTAAAAGAGGGTGAAAGCTATGTTTTGCTGTTACTTGCTTTTTTGTGGCGTTTAAGAATATGTAGTCTTAATCTGCTGCTATTTAATTTAAAGCACATCTGTCATTTTTTACGATGACTGCAATATTACTGTCGTAAGAAATTGTCCTTACCATTTAAGAAGGGAGGCTTTTTAAAAACAAAGCCTGATACTTATTGATTTTTGATGTTTAAAATTAAGATATAATGAACACTAGACAGAAGATGTCTTTATGAAGGTACTGTTCTTCTGTTTTCCCAAGCTTTTTGGCAGAAGGGATCCATTTGCCTTTTAAATCCAAGCTTTATTCTAGAAAGCAAGGGTTGGACTAGATGTTCTTAGCTGTCTTTTCCAACCTGAATGATTCTCTGAAGGGCATACAACACTTGACAGCATGTATGCCTTGAAAATTTAAAGGATAGAATGTAAAACAAAATATATCAAATTACTTACTATCCATTCCTTTATAGTACAAAAGGGAAAAATATGTACTGCATCTTATCTGAGTTTTTCTGTCATGCCCTATTCCACTGCAGTTTATGCTGTACAGTTTCTATGCGATTTTGGGGCTGCTCTTGAAGAAAAATCTTCGTTCGTGTGTGTGAGCTACTTATTGGGCAGTTTCTCAATATCATACTTGTCTATTTGGATACTTCTTCCCTGTCAGTCCTGATTAAATTCCATGTATTTGAATGCTTTTTTTAAGAGGAAAAAATAAAGAGCTATCACTTTGACACTTTCCTCCCACCCTCCAGTATGTGTGCAGGAGTAATAGATGTCAAACTAAAACAAAACAGTGAAGATTTTGAGGGCCGCAGTTGGGTAAGGTGTGGAATTTAGTCTGAAAATCAATATGCAGTATAAATTTTAAAAAAATGTGCTGGAATATTTTACTACTACTACCTTTAATATACAGATAAACAGTAATAATTCAGATTCACATCTATGTATGCAATCAGATGTAAGTGAAGCACATCTAAGTAAAAATAACTTAAGAATGCATCAGAAACAACTGCCAAACCCTGTGTGAACAGGTTGTATCACAACAATGCTTAAATACAGAACTTTGGCTTTTGAGATGTTTCTAATTATGATGCGACAACTTAGTGAATTATCAGCAACTTGGTATGAAATACCATATCAGGTATAAAGTAACTAACATAAAGGCCCTCTTGCATTCCCATTCAAGTTGCAGCAGAAAAGAATACTTTTCTTATAGCTTACGCAATAAATGTGGACCTGGAAAATAATGTAAAGATTATAAAGAAAATTGAGTTTGGAACCCAGTTTGAGTTTGAGCTAATTGAGAATGGAACTTAAGATTTACAACATTTTCTTGCATCTTTCAATGCATTTGTTAGTGACTAAAATACATTGTTGTAGTCTAAATATGACACAGGAGAAAGAAGACAAGATAGGAGTCATCCTAACATCTAGAAAGACAGATACCTGTACACCCAAGGGTTGCTTAGGGTTAGCTAAGGTGGTGGTGATACAGATCAAATTTTAAAGGTTTACATTGAATGTGTGTGCTTTTTTGTTTATTTAGTCAGCAACAGTTAAAGAATCTTCAAGCAGCTTTGGGCAGTAGACTGGAAGAATCTCTATGCATAATCAGTGAAAAAGTACCTTTTAATGACACAAGTACGTATTGCCTTGTCTGGATTTTTTAGTCCTCTTGTTTAATTTTATAATTTTAGGTACCCATGTGGAGGAAATACTCTTTAAGAATTAAAATGCATTAGATGTAAGAAATTTTGGACATCTAAGCAGATACCTTGAGCTAAATGTAATATATATTCATGTTGCTAGTCATCTTTTGTTTAGTGATCTTAAATATATATACTTAAAATTTGATATTTTATGTAAAGCGAAAATAAAAACTTTAAAAAGCCTTTGAGTAACATAACACTTGTCTTACTTAGTGTTGACAGAATATTGTGAAAGATGAGGAAACACTGTCAACTTACCAGTTTCTCCACAAAGCTGCCTTTAGGTACTCATCTCAAAGAATGATATTTTTGTCGGGGTAAATTTAAGAGTTACAGTAAGTTGGGAATAAACTAGTGGCTGCAGTAATACTGACTCAATGAGGCACTGCATAAATAATGTTGTGTACTTAGTGGAAAGCCTGTCAGTATGTCGCATCTCTGGTCAAAGAACACCTAGACTACAACTTACTTATTGTTTTATCTTGGACGTAATCTTTTCATAAAAGAAAGTACTTTGATTTTGGGACAGGGACTTTAACCTGAAGGAGTGCTTTGGTACCAGAATCAGTCCGTATATGCAAAATCAGTGCTGTTTTTGAATAGACTCAATGTGAGGTTGCACTTGGGTAGGGAGTGTGTACTATTCTAGCAGTAATCTTGATGTTTTGGACAGCCTTACGTTCTGTAAAAGCTGATCTGGCTGGTTGCTACAGGGGTGAGCCATCCAGGTTCTCCACTGGGTTGGCAGTACAGTGAGTCTTGGCTTGGAAAAAACAGAGCTCCTTAGGAGATGTTGACCCTCATACAGCATATTATGTTTAGATAGCGGTGCTTTGAGTTGATAATCCTTATTTACCTCCTTGCCTCTTACAAGTAAAGATCTTTGCCTGCTGTCTGCTTCTTGCTTATACTTCTCTGGCTGACATCTACAGGTGGTTATACTTGTAGCGAAAACTCTGTACGTAATTTCTCAGCTCGCTCAGCTGCCATGATCACATAGTACACTTTTGCTTGTGTAGAAAACAGTGCGGAAGTGGAAAGCTCTTTAATGACAGAATAGTGAGAGAAAGTCAGGAAATGATTGTCTACTATGGATTCCAAATATCTTGCTATTGGCTCTGTAGTTGGTTTTAAATGTAACTAGTAGCTGGCTTCAGTTTCAGCAACAGATTACTTGATTATCAAGTGTGATTTCAAGAACAAGAAGATAAAGACGAACTTTCTTAATCCCTTCCTTACAGGTAGTAGCATTCAGTAATTTCAAATGGTGATTTTTAAAGAGTAAGAAGTTGAACTTTTTATGACAGCTTAGATAGTGGTGCTTATTGCACTTAATTGGACATGGACATGTTCCTTTTTAAATACTTAAGACTTTGTAAGCTGTTCTCTGGGTACAAATGTACATCTGCCTCTTTGGGAAAAAAAAAAGTGTTCCAATTTTTATCTGAATAATCATCCCAAGTGCTCTGTAACTGAAACAAATGCTGAAATATATGGGGAGTAGAACTTATTCTGAACAATCAACAAATTGTGTACATAGAGGAGCTCTTTAAAGAAATAATACATTGATCTTGTTGACAGTTGCTGGGATGTAACTGAAATTTCAAATTAGTCTTGGATTCTATAAGGATTTTTTTTAAAGACTTCACTCTTGTGTAGTGAAGAATATTGTTCTTCTGGGCAAGAAGATTCTACTGTTTGCTATCAAATTTAGGGTGTTCAGATAGTTAAACTAGATTTATAATCTGAGGCAAGTATAGGAAGACTTCCTGTTTAGTCATAGTAATGGTTCTTAACTGAGGATGGCTAGTCCAACCTCATTACGTCCATTGTTCTGATGTTTTTAGTTATTACTTACATAAACTGTACTATTATTGCAGTGAGTTTATTTAAATCACTGTATATCATTAAGTTTTTTAAAAATAAAACGTGATTTAATACATATGCATCTCAATTTTTGTTCTGTAGGATCAAATCGGTATAATGCTCTGAACATACCATTACACAACAGAAGATATCAGGTAAGTATTTTTTGACTTTGTATGTAAAGAAGTAACTTTCTACACAGATACTGAATGAAAACAATTGTTTCAGCAACCTAAAATGGCAGAAGATAGACTATCTTTCTTATTATTGTGGTACTTCAAGAAAATTTCTGTCCGCAAAGCCTCTGCACTCCTTAAAGACAGTCTGTACTCTTATATGCAATAAGTCATCTGCTTATCTCACTCTGACCTAGAGCCAGTCCATTGACTCCCGGTTGGTGATTGTTGTTAAGTATTAATAAAGTGACATCTTTATAGAAAGAATGGCAAAAATGCCTATATAGCTCTTATTAAAGCTAAATACTTGAAATACTGTTTTACTATGTCAACCTGCAGTAAGTTAGAACCTGAACATTTCATTTTTAAAGTTAAATCTACCTTAGTTTAGAGGACTTAATCTTTTTTGGAAAAAAGGTAGCTTTGATATCTTTAGTTTCCCTCAAATTCAGCTTCTTTGGTCACATCACGAGCTCTGAAAAATGTTTTCATTTGTAAGTTGGTGTATACTAGATAATATATTAATATTATTTGTCATACGTTGTAATCTTTTGAAGGAATAAATGTTGTAATTCTGAGAGCTTCAGTTCACTCCCATTTTATGGGATATTTCTGACCAAAACACAGCCCAATTACCCTTATTAATTTAAATACTACTAAACTTGAAATACAGAGTTTCAGTTCATTACTGTAACTTCATCAACTTCCTTGGGAATGCAACTTAGTATTAAAAAGTGAAAACTAGTTTTCTGTGAATATCTAAGAGTATTGGGATTTTTACTGGAGTAAATCACATACCTTGGTGCAGTCAGTATTTTTCTGCTGTGCTATTAGTGAGGATATGTGCCTCAGTGCACAGTATTTTCGCTTTGCTTGTATGATATATCTAGAACCTTCAAGGTAGTGCATTCGGATGTCACTAGAAAAGTTTCAAATAGCTGCTTTCTCTTTTCTTCATAAGTATGTCTATAGGAGACCTTGTTCCTTATGTCTGTTGTGAGAGTTGGTGACCTAGTGTCCAATTTTGTGATGGAAATAGTCTTAATTTGGCCTGTTGCTGAGTACTAGGAAAAAAAAATCTGAATAACTTCATGCAGAGTTTATCCCTTTACTGTTGCCTGGTAGCACTCTGTCAGCCAGCTTCATGCTTCAACATCTGCAGTCTTGAAAATGTTCCAGGACAGATTTTTATGACTGGCTCTGCCAGTGGAGGCAAAATGCTACTGTATTAACACAGGCTGCAACGTAAAGGACAGCAAAACAGTAGTATTGTCTGTTTTCCTTTCTTGCATAGATAATTAAGATACACAAACTGAGTATAATGACTATTAATTATTTGCAGCTATCCCTGATCCACAATTGAGATTCACTTCATTTGACACTTGAACTATTACCAATACGTCTCTGAAGGATAACTCATTCTTGGCTGAAATGTCACTTTACCCTTATTCTGTACTCCATATTCACAACAGAATAAGGTTTTCTTGTCCATTGCCTTTGCATTTTCAAAATGCCCCATTTTTGATTTGTTTCTCGGATATCTTCCAATTGCACTGAAGCTAAAGAACACCCTCATGCAAGCAGCAGCTCAGTTCTGTACAGGTGGGAGAACTGCATTGCTGATTAGAGAAGCAGACACCTTTTATTCTTGGAGAGCCCCCAGAATAAAATACTTGTTTTCTTTAGTACTTAAGTTTCCTTCCAGATAGTTATCACAAATTCCTTGCTTTCATAACGGTGAAAGAACTGAGCTGTGGTCAGCTATCAGTCTATTGATCTTGAAGTATTTGTTTCAAAGATTGCTTGTGTAGTTGTAACAACCTCTTAAGTGTTCTTGTGGCCTATAGTTTGAGAAATACAGCAAAAGCAAGCATCATCTGTTGTATGGAATACAAACACTTCAATGAACAAAAACACACGTTTTGGAATGGAATTGTAGTTTATAAATTCATTTTTAAAGTTTATAAGTGGATAATTGCTGTTATGTGTCTTATGCTGAACTAGTGGCAGGAAAGAAGTCAGCATTTTTTTCTTGTGTCTAAGCACCTAATATTTTTCACATTTAAATAGGTACATGTCAAATGCAATCACTTCTATAACTTGTCTTTACAGCTCAAGCTGCGAGACCTTGCTGGCCAGGCACTGTCTTTTGTTCAAGAGCTTGTAACAGCTCTTTTGAACTTTCATACATACACTGAGCAGAAGGTCCAGATCTTTCCCATTGATTCTGCAACAGACACTATATCACCATTAAATCAGAAGGTAAAGCTTACTGATTTCAGCTGTAAGTATATTCAGTTACGTAGACTTTACTGAGTGAATAATCTTAGTCGTGGAAACTTCTACCTCCTTTACTGAATGCAGTAAATGTGTTTCTGACAGGTAGCTTTTCCTGCATGAGAGGTCTTTTCTGTTGGGTGAATTGTCGGAATATGGGGAAAGGGCGAGTTGCAGAGAATCATTTTCCCCTGTGCCTTTGTTAAAAGAGAAGTATGATAGGCAAATCAAAGTTTTGCTTTTTAAATGCCAAATTAAAGCGTATTCATTAGTTAATGTAAAAATGCACTGTGTAGCATGGGAGATAAGAAGACAGAAGGTCTTGTGTTTGAAGTGTGTAACTATAATATGAAATAAACTGGATGTAAATTAGGTTTACAGAGGTGAGAACTTGGACTCTGCTTGTCAAATATCAACTTTATAATCTGATTTTGGGCTATTTATGTAAAGACCCCTCCTGTAAGTGTTCTGAAGCTTGACGTCTGATGAAAAGCATGTTGAAATTATTGAGAAACGTGACCTGGCTCCTCTTATGCAACTCCATGGGAAGATTCTTTTATTTTTATTTTTCCTTTAGGGTGTCATTCAGAGTTCTCAAGTTGCACCTTTTGAATTTTATCTTCTATGCCATGAAACATAGAAGATAATACTGCGCACAAGTGTTTGTGCAGGGAGTTCATATGTGGGCGCTATGGAATAAAAATTGCTTTAACGTCTGACTTGTTGACTTTACAGTGTCAGTGGACAAACGTGCTTTAAAGTTGGTAGCTAGATGACCTAGCATTTTGTGGTTCAGATGAAAATCTCAATTTACTGGTTTGCATGGCTCAGACTTAATTTAGAGATGGATGTGACCTTCCGTTCATTGAATGGCTGCGTAGTACCTATATAAGCAATGTTAACTGTCATAAAACTTTCCTGTTCTTGGGAGGACATCCTTCAGCCTCTTTGGAGGCAACAAATATGCTTATGTGGGTGTTCTTCTGGAGAAATCCTGTTACATTTACCTTCTCAGTTCTTTCACATATTTAAATCAAGAATGAAGTTTTTCAGAGTTTCAGCATAGCTCTTGGTTTGAAAACAGTATTTTCTTGCTCCTGCCACTAGCAACACTCAAAACGGCATATCCTTCTTGTGAAGGCCATGTAGTTTTGTTATCTTCCAAGTTTTCTGGGGCAGGAACTGTCTTTGGCCTAACAGTGATTGGATTCTATAAACACTATTGCAGTTTACAGTAGGCAAATAAAATCAGGTTTCATAGACATCACTTCTCATGCATGTTTTTTCTTAATGTCCTAACTAACAGTTCTTTGTTTTTCAGCAAAGTGCTTTCACACAGCTGAAACATGCAACTTAATCAGAACTGTAATTTGATTCTCCTTTTCTGATGATGGATTCAGCTCAGGCTTTGTTTGTCGTCATAATTGTTTTCTTGAAGCCTGCCTCTGTTCCTGTATATTTATAACCTAAATGTTTCAGTGCATTCTACCTTACAGCTTTTGCTGTGATTTTTTTCCAGCAGCAAAATGT
This sequence comes from Anser anser, assembly GCF_964211835.1. Taxonomy (NCBI): domain Eukaryota; kingdom Metazoa; phylum Chordata; class Aves; order Anseriformes; family Anatidae; genus Anser; species Anser anser. Next base: position 105,724,806 of record NC_139722.1, read on the forward strand.
CTTTTTTGCACTTCTTGAAGCTGCTCTTGGTCCTATATCATCGATTAACTTATCTGTTTGGCAGATAATCCTCAGTGTGATCTTAGCTCCTCCACTGAGTGTTTCAAAAACCTCCCCGTAATGCAGTAGAGAAAATGAGACAAGTGTCATGTAGTGGCTTAGCACACTTGTGCTGATTTATTTTTCCCCAACTCCAGGTCTTGTCTGGCGCTTTCAAGCTCTTTTCCACACCAAACACTCAAAGTAGATGTGGACAATTCTCTTCCAGGTTCAAGTATTTGTTTTCTCTTTAAGTATTGGATTGCTGGGTTCTACTGGGGCTTCAGCATCATGCCAGATAACTCCAGTCCTCTCTCTTGCAACAAGGCAGGCGCATTCTGCATGTGGCTCTTCCTCCTTAGATTTAGGAATTCTCCTTAATCCCATCCAGACATATGCATGTATGAATGAGAGCTTCGCATCTCTCTTCTTGTTAACACTGTGTTACTGCAGCATAATAATAGCAAAAAAAATATATAATTTACTAAAGTTTCTTGTACCCTACTTGCCTGGGATCTTTAGCTACTACTGTAGTATAAATAATCAAAGGTGAAGGTATCTTTTGTGGGATAAATTTAAAAAAAAAGTATCACTTTTTGATTGCCTATGTCAATCTGTGGAAAAAGTTTTTGTAATTCTGTGGTGTTTATAGTCACATTTATAAATGTTAACAGTACCACCAGTGTTCATTTTGAAGAGTTTAAGAGTAAATGCCTTTGTTTCCAGGCTTTTTTTTTTTTGAAGCAGAAATTATCCATTAAATTAATATAAGTAATTTTTAGGAAAGTCAGGCAGTTCTTTGACACCCATGTTTCAAAACTGCTCTAACCTGACATAGTTCCTGAAAGCAGTTCTCCCTTTGCTTAGTTACTCCTCCATCCTCCATACTTTGTATTGACAGAAATATACTTTTCCCCATGTGTCAAACTGGACTGTGAACAGATAACAATTAAAATATATTTCTCTTGCTGTCGGTTTTAACTCAGTTTAGTTCTTCAATACTTTGCACAGCATGTTCAAGTAAATGCTTGTGCACAGGATGAGGGCTGACAGATGAACAGCTGGGAGGAAGGTAGGACAGTTTGTTTTGGTGGCTTAATGGGTGCATGGATCTAGCCTTAATTTGATGTAATTGAACAAATAATGAAAGTGTTTATAGCCAAAAAAGCAGGAGTTTGGTGTGCTGTGCATGGCAGTTAAAGGGAGATACAGGGTACTGTGGCAAAGTCCTTGATTTCCATTATAGTTTTCACTATTTCTCACTTTCCCTCAAGGTATGTGTTTGTGTGCCCTGTAAGAAGAGGGGGCTGTACACTTGACTGTTTTGTTAATGATGTTTTGGGGATCGTTTCAAGTTACAGGTACTTTATAAAAAGTGTAAATTGTTATCTTAACATAGTTTGAGAGCCTTCACCAAGCACCATTTTAAAATCTCTCTGTGCTTAGTTCTCACAGTATCTTCATGAAAATGCTTTGTATGTTCGCCCTCTGGAGGAAGGAATGCTTCACTTGTTTGAGAGTATTACTGAAGATACTGTGACAGTCCTGGTAAGATTTATGATTTTCATCATTGAAAAAGATCTTTACAGAGCAAAAATACCTATTTGTTATCTTTCTTTCCAGGAAACAGCTGTGAAATTGAAGGCCTTCTCAGAACATTTAGCTTCATACTTATGCTTTTTAAGAAAGATTCTTCCTTATCAGTTAAAAAGGTACTTTTGATTTAATAGATCAAAATAAAGGGTCACTATGTCAGATTTGCAGCATTGGCAACATCTACAACTCAGTATTAAGTCAGTCCTTAATGCACCTTGGATTTAAAAGCAGAACTTTTTTCTTTGCCTGCTGTTTTTTGAGCCTTTAGATTATGCTTTTTTTCATCTGTGCATTAGATCTAAAACCATATACCTTAAAATTTTTATCCCCTCAAAGATGAAGCTCTAATACAAGCTGCACAGACTTTTAATGTTCCTTAATCATGTTGTTCAGTAGCGCTGATACTATTCAAATGTTACACACTTAAACTGTTAATCTTTGGACAGGCTCAAGAAATTATTTGTCATGCAGCAATTATAGCAATTTAGTAAAACTTGGTCAGATGTACATTCCTTCTGCAGTGAAAGTATTTGTTCATGAGTTGTTGAAAAGGAAGGTGAATTATCAGTGTAAAGGAATACTTACAAAATAGGTTTGGGTTAAGGAAGAAGGAAAAGCTTTTTATGCTTTCTTTGTACCTTTGCTAAGTTACTCTGGTAAGTTAACCTTTCTAAAATAAATTCCCAGTTTATTGTTGCTTTGGATTGGGGATGTAGAGAGTACTAGCTATCTACCCCCAAAAATATCGATCTTTTTTAAAGATACTTACTCATTTGTGTTTGTTTTTTTTTTTTTAAATCATATATTCCTAGTTTGGAAGAAGAGTGTGAGTCTTCTCTTTGCACAGCTGCTTTAAGAGCTAGAAATATGGAACTACACAGAGACATGAAAAGGTTGACTGCGGTCTTTGAGAAGCTACACACATATATTAGTCTTCTTGCTTTACCAAGTAAGTGCCAGTTTTGGCTCACTTGCATTGAGGCTGGGATGTACTAGTATTCCTTTTGGGCCAGTTTTTTAAATAAACAAACACTTCCTAGATACAGGAAGAACAAGATTGTGGCTACTCTTTAGGTGCAGTCTAAACTATGGGGCAAATGAGTTCTGCAGAATGCTGTGTCATATTGGATCCTCTTTTATCCTGGCTGGGAGTGTGTGCTGTAGGTTATTTCTTTAATGCTCAGCACTCTTCCATCTGGATAGACATGGACACAGTGCAGGCCTTAAAATTACACTATAATCCCATGTACCGCATTTTAGTTGCAGTTCACTGTAGAGGAGAAGAAATGATTGTAGGTTTTTTATCATACTATTGACACTAGGTCATTTGTTGTCTCTTAATCATGAATTTGTTAATAACCTGCATTTTATATAGTGTATGTATATGTTTAATATTAAAGGAAGAGATAATTCAAATATATTTTCAGTAGGTGAAAGTTAAGTGACTTTCAAAGATATTTTTTTCATTGGTGACTGAATGCTAAGGTTTTTTCCCTTTTGACGTGGTACTTTAGGCACAAAACCAGAAGGACTACTTCGAACAAATTACAACTCGGTGTTTACAAGCATTGCAGCAAGTCTTCGTGGATCTCATGACATTTTAAAAGGTGAGACTGCAGAAGTAGTGGTTGTTTTCAGCTTTGTTTCTTTGTTGATTCCTTACAATTTTTATGTTGATTACTTTTTTTTTTAACATGACTATATAACCAAAGTTTATGAAGAAGACAGTTTCAAAATTAAAGCAGAACTTCCTGCTTGTAAATGGCTTTTCTTTTATCAACAGGTTGTGGATATGCTGGATTTTTAGTGGAGTGCTTCTCGGTTGCTGGATTTTTAGTGGAGTGCTGTTTGTTTTAAAACTCCCTGAGAATTAACCATATGTTTAGTCCATACAAATCCATATATCCAATAGCTTCTGTACTACGTAGCTGTTTGTAGGGAGAGTAATTAGTATAGTTGAATTGTTTTGATACCAGTCAGCTGTATAAACATTAAGGTCTTATTTTAAACAAAATGTATGTTTTTGTTCAGTCAGTTAGCAGTAATGTCAATTGCACTGACCCATTTTACAGGGTCCTGTTTTAAAAAATTGATGATATTAGAGACTTGTAGACTTGAGACTTGTAGAGACCTCAAACAACATGAGGTACTACTATGCCAGAGAGTATTGTAGCACAGATAAGTTTTTTTGATACATACTCTAGGTATAGTTGCTGTAATGTAATCTCAATACAACTTAATAAAAATAAAGAAGACAGAAAAAGTACTGAAGAAAGTTTTCAGAACTCACTAGTTAGCAGTAGAGATATGTGTAATATCTCATGCTCACATACTCGAGAATTCTTGATTTGTAGTTTCTCTTTACCCTCCCTTTATAACTCAAACAGTTCTCCAATTGCTTAAACTTGCCTCAAGTTAAAATTTCTGGTGCTGATGACCTGGGATTTCTCCCTTTTGTAGCAAAAGCACTTGATTGTAAAATAGCTGTGAAATGTTTACTTGTGAAATGCTTGTTCATTTTAACTACACCATGATTGAGAATGTCTGTTTTACATGATAAATACTTGAGTTTTTTATGTTGATACTGTTGAAATTTATTAGCATATGGAAGCTAATATTTCTGTGTAAATTACTTTCAAAAAAATGTGTGTAGTGGATTTGTTTTTGTTTTTCTCAGAAGACTCTTCTGTTAATTTTACCTGAAAGAACTTCAGATTATAGGAAGAGATATTCTGAATTTTTAATCGACTTTTAGGTTTGCTCTGACAGAATTAAAATACCTTACCCTTCTAAGTCATGTAAGCTTAAGACTCAGATACTGAGCATTATTAGTAATTATATCTTTAATGTCCTGATGTAAATATGTGGAAGTGGGAAGTACGCTTTGGAAATCAAATGCTAGGTTCAGTGGGAGTTTGGCTCCTCTGTATAGCTATGATTTTGGGGATGCAGAACACAAATATACCCCTTTATTCTGCCTTCTGTAACAGACGTAGTAACTGTTCCCTCTGATCTTAAACAGTTGTGTAAGGCAGTCTACTGAAAAACTAGAAGCATCCAGACTAAACACTTGTACAACTCACTTAAAGAGGGGAAAATTGTTCAAAACCCAAGGTCATTAGCTGTATTTGGAGATGGTTGCTTGAATAGACAAAAACATAATTGACATAAGTGTTTTTCTTTTTCTAGATATTTCCAAGCACTACAGTCAGAAAGCTACATTAGAACAAGACATTCCAACTGTCACACAGAAACTCATAACTACAAATGACTGTATTTTGTCCTCTGTTGTGTCTTTAACAAATGGAATGGGCAAGGTAATGGAAACTTTTGTCTTAATATAATGCTGTAACTTGAGCGTTTTTTTAATAAAATAAAAATTTTATTTGAGAAATCTAGGTGTACCTCTGATACTATTAACTATATGGTACAGGCTTAATGAAAGGTACTTTCAGGAGATATGTTTAGAAACTGTGTAATAAGAGTAGATATTGTAACGAGGATGGTTAGTAAGGTCCAAGCTATGTGGAAGAGCCTGTAGCTTCTTTAAATATCTTCTTGTGAAGTTCAGTTTCACTAAATGCTCGTCTTTCTCTTGAATGAGTTATTTCTCTAAGTCATTCTGTTCAACTTAATTCAAAAAGTGACTTCTCTTTATGTCTAGATTGCCTCGTTCTTCAGCAACAACTTGGATCATTTCACTGCTTCGTTAAGCTATGGCCCAAAAGGAGGAACAGAGTTCATCAGCCCTCTTTCAGCTGAGTGTATGCTGCAGTACAAGAAAAAGGCAGTTGCTTACATGAAGTCTTTGAAGAAGGTTTGTTCAGTTAGCATGCTTGCACAGAGAAAGCATAATTTAGTTGCTATTCAGTTATGTCAAAGAGAATACAGACCATTGGTTTCCAGAATTTGGAATGGATTTTTCTCAAGGAGAGTTTTTGGCTGAGGACAATGGGATCGATACAGCAGTAATACTATTGAAGTGATTCGATCATAGTTGCTCTCAAAATTGACAGTATGTGTTGATTCTGTTGTTAACCAGTTCCAAAAGTAGTATCTGCACTAAGACTCTGAGACTGATAACTACTTATTTAAACTTCCTCCCATATTCACCAAGAATATGGAGTGAGTGACATCATTTTTATGCTTGTATTCACTGGAAGACAGTGGGAGATCAAAAGAAGGAAAACAACAAAAACAAACAAAACCAAAAAACAGCTGAAAAGTAGGTATAGAGAAAATACCCTGAACCAAAAGACTGAATACCACCAGATCTCCCTGCTGTTCCCATTATAGTTAAAAAATAAGTTACGACATACTTCACGGTGACGTGATTTATTGAGAATCCTTATGTTGTGATACCTAAGTGGACCTCAGATACATTTGATCACCAAGTAGCACACAAGTAAAAGGTGCTCAGAGAACTTTGTATGCATTTTTGGGGAGGGAAGGCAATAGTTTTCTTTGAGTTTGAACCATTGAACCATTGTTTCTACTGTCTGGTATAAATATTTAGAAAATACTTTTCTTCCTTCTAGTAAAGTAAGAAGGGCAATAAGAAAATAAATGTAGAATACTTACTCTGATCTATTGTGAAACATGTTTTTTATCCTTTCACAGCCTTGTGCAGATTCAGTGCCTTATGAAGAGGCTTTAGCCAATCGCAGAGTTCTTCTGAGTTCCACAGAAAGTAGAGAAGGTCTTGCACAACAGGTATTCTGGTATAAATTGTACTGATGTCTAATAATAAATGTTGTAAAGGAAAGTAGTATTGAATAGTCTACCTATGTGTGTATGTGGTTGTTTGTACATGAAAACACATACTGAGTCATAAAATAACTACAGATGTCTCACTGATCATTTTGAGAGTAAAAGAACAGCGCAAACTGGAATATTAATTTCTAATTTTATGTACTGTCTTGAGTGTTTTTTGACTATGCACTGGTTAACAACAATAATTTATCAGTATATTAATAGATCACAGTTCTATAATTCTTGAGTGTGTGTTTTTCCTTTTCTGGAAGATAAGGCAGAGGGAGACTAAATGGTATTTAAAAGGCCTTATACGGTCTGCCCACCTCTTTATGAGTGGGACTTGCTAATTTGAAGTACTGACTAAAACTTCTCTTACTAGCTTGAATGTTCAGGCTGTTCTTGTGTTAGTGTCCTTGAACTTTTGTAAAAGAAAAAGACTTGTGTTTTTTGTAGTGGCCCATGTTCAGAGTCTATTATTTGAGATGAGCTGATGTTGAATAGAAATGTGTGGAGTGAAAGGTTACATACTGTTCCATAGCTTTTCTTATTTGGACAAGTTGGGGGGTGTTTGTGCGTGTCGTAGATGATCACAGTTCAACCTACAGAAAGCAGCCTACCGCTTTGTTATTCACTAGCTCATTTGTGTTATGATTTGAAATAATTCTCTCTTCAAACGACTCCAGGGCTGTGTTTTTTCTGTGTTTGTTAATGTGAACTTCCATCCTAAAGGTCCAGCAGAGTTTAGAGAAAATTGCAAAACTTGAACAAGAAAAAGAACACTGGATGTTAGAGGCCCAGCTAGCTAAAATAAAACTAGAGAAAGAAAACCAAAAACTGAAGAACTCTCTTAGTGGATATTTAGCTGAAACTGTACAAGAACGTTCTGTTTTGCCAAATGTAACTCAACAAAAGGAGGAAACAACAGAAAAGAGTCAGAGGGAACCTATTAAAAGTACTAGTCTGGTAAGTGACTTTTTTCCTTCAATGGGTAAAAAATACATTTTAGTTGGTAGTAGTAGTAAGTACTATTTGACCAGTGAACCATTAATAATGAAAGTTGTTTGGTGTTGAAATCATGCAGTCATGCTTGGGTTCATTACGTTTGCGAAGTGGCTTGCTGATACTCTGTTCAGATTTTGGCATTTCTTGGCTTTTGAGACTTTGCTATTTAGTATAATAGAGGCATTCTTGTTGTTCTGTACTTCTGTGACTGAGGGGGAAATGATAGGTATTAACATATTATAGATATGTTAAAGCAAACAGAAGTAGGTAACTAGTATTTTTAAAAGAGCTAAAAGACTTACTACAGGTCCATGTAGTATTACCTAAAAGTTAACTTGAAGTCATTCAAGTTTCCAGTATTCTCTGGATCATTAATTTTACATAACCTGCATAGGTTCATACATCTTGGGTTCATCGATTGCTTTTGGATATGGTATGCATTGTGTGTTGTTTTTATGTGTTGGTAAATAGCTTTTTGCTGTTTATTATGAATATTTTAAAAGGGTTGCCCTTTCCTCTGAGTTGCTGCTTCTGCAGTGGTATTAACAGGGCTGCCATCTGTAAGACATGAATTAATCTATTAAGATGAGCATTCAATAGAATTCGTGTTTTTTTTCTTCACCGCTTTCCTGCTCCAGGATTAAAAAAAAGACCAATGGGTTGTTTTCCGTAGAATCACTTAGGTTGGAAAAGACCTGTAACATCATCAAGTCCAACGAGTTTTGGAATTACCTGTTTTGAAGTAAACTGTCGTTTTAAGTTTTTGATCTTATATTTTATCCTTTAGGAGTTTGAGGAGATTTTTTTCTAGTCACAGTGCTTGATGTGAATGATAGGTCAGCATAACAAAAATATTGTTTGTAGACCCAAATCTATATATGGTCCTGTTCGGGTCAGGAAAAAAAATCTGACTCTGTATGAAAATATTCTTACATGAAACTAGTTAATCACATACATCCCTTGGCTAGAGTTCTGTCAGGGCTTTACACTAAGCTGTCAATGAAATTTATTAGTCAAACTGCAAAGAAAGGAATTCATCAGGTACTCAAGAAATCCAAGATAAATTTCCTTTTTCTTGAAATTTCCTTTTCCTTTTTTCCTTGTGTTATTTAGACACTTTAGTACATTGAAACATTGCTTTTTCATGTGCATATGATGCAAGTAGTTGCATAATCAGATAAGCTAGCTGTGTCTTGTTGTTTTTATTGCTTATTCCATGTGTACGTCCTGAGATAAGGGATACTTAATATTTGGAGAATCGGTGTCATCTTTAATTCTGTTCAAGGCATTCCTGTATATTGCGCTTTATTTTATGTTACATGTGGAAATTCTTAAATTTAATTTTAACTGTTTCAAGATTGTTTTATTAAAGTCCTTTTATGGCAGGTACCTATTTCTGCAATCCTCACTTCATGTGTATTTTCTTCCATGTTTTAGGTTGGGATGTTGACTATAACTACTGATAATGAGAAGGTAATCTATTTTGAATGTTATCCAATTATATATGGTAAATATTTAAATTTAATTGTTGACCTTATTCCAAAGGTGTAATTAAATATCAAGAATAACGTAAAATAATGGCATGAATCACTCAGGTAGTCTGTGTACCATATCTTCAAGCTTCTGAGATCATGTATATATTTTTTTTGTTCTGTAGAGTGAACCGTAGCTTTTATTTGTGTAAGTGGCCTGGAACAGTATGAGCTGTAGTCTAGGTCTGTTCTCTGTAGTTTCAGTAAGAGTACAGATCAATGCTTTCCTTAGGAACCCTAAGTGATTTCAGGCCTCAGTTCTTAATTTCCTGAGAAGGGGCTTAAGCTGGGAGTGGTTTAGGAAAAGTCACTGGCTGTAGCATCTGTGTTTAACAGGCTATCCCAAACCAGAGGTTATACTGAAAGAAACATAGGGCTAGCTGTCAGACCAAATACTAACTCTTCCTTTAGCACTGCTATAGCATAACGCTTGCCACAGCAAGAACTTGAGAGTAAGATTCAGTGCTTTGGCTTTCTGCTCCTGCAGGGAACTGCCATGTAGTTTAGTTTGCTCCATCTTTTTTTTTTTTTTTTTCCCTGAAGGAACGATTAAAATGGGGGTGGGAGTCAGGTAATAACTGATACCAGTTCTTAAAAGCTCCGGCATAGTACTGAACTTGGAGGTATTGAGAAATCATATGAAAGCTGCCCCCGAGTCATAAACCACCACTTCACCAAAAAAAAAACCACACACACACAAAAAAAAAATAAAAAAAACAACACACCTTAGTGTCTAAATGAACTTCTGGAACATGCACCATTCTGAGAGTTTGTGAGCTTCTGAAACTTAGTTATGTGGAGGAATTCTTCCTTGCTGGGAAAAAACAGTAAGTGCTTAGTATTTTTTTCAAGGTGGTAGAGTGAGTTTATTTCTGCAGTGTTTTCTGTCTTCATCGGAGACTTAGTATGTTAAATCAAGCAAACCTCTTGCATCCTCAGTCATTACGTTGTCCTTAGAGGAAATACAACACTAAGTAGGCATTGTCAGTTGATCTGACCTCTCATTTGTCTGTTGTGGTTTGGGGAATTTAATGCTTTTGGATATATTGGGCATCAGGAGGGAAGAAGTCAGTAGAGAAGACTCTGTGATGCACTGTGAAGTATCCAGTCTATTAAACTTAATTATGTCTGTTTCAATTTTTGATTTACCAGGCTCCAGATGTTGAGTCTCGTGAAGACTTAATAAAAAAACACTATATGGCAAGGATAGCAGAACTTACATCTCATCTACAGCTTGCTGACAGCAAATCAGTACACTTTCATGCTGAGGTGAGCATACAGGCAGTGTTTGTACTGAAAATTGCTTTTTGAATTTTCCATAAACAAGTGTTAAATATATAGTACATCATATCTGGGAAAAATTTGTTCCTGGAATATGTTTTCGTCTGTGGTCTTGTATGTGTAACAATGGATAGTATAGACAGACTTTTTTTTTTTAAAAAGGCTTTTATTAGTGTTTTCTTCATTGCATTAAGAATTACAATGTGTATCATGTATTGGTCTGCTCCTATAAGGTGAAATGGCTGGTATTAGTTACCAGGTTATTTTTGACTTCATCTTAAAATAATGCTGACATCATTTAAAAAAAAATACTTGAACATATAATGAAGTGATAAAGACGACTCTTCTGAGAAGCTGTACTTAAAATTAAGAATTAACAAAATAATTCATAGTCTCTTTAGATTCCTCTTTTCTTTTCAAATCGTTAAGTAATTCTTCTTGAACATAGTGGCTGTTTTGATTTGTAGAATTAACCAAAACATCTTAAAATTATTTTTTTAATAGTAGATGACATAGTAAACCATCTTTCTATGACACTTGAACAATGTATGAAGTGAGTTGTGTTTTTTTATGAAATATTTTCCTAGCAATAATGTGATAAAAATAAAGTTTAGACAAGTGGTAATATAGTAATTCTGTAAAATTAAAGAAAAAAGTTTAATGTTAACTATTTAGTTATCTTTGTATTAAAAAATGTACACAGATTCTGATTAATATCCAAATATGTAAGGTTTCCAGAAAGATGGAAACATTCAAAGCATTCAGTTAAAGATGACACAAGACAATACTGTAGAGCTAACTTTCTTCCCTTCTACCCTCCTTATCCTGCTTGAATTGACAGTGTCGAGCACTTGCCAAACGACTGTCTTTAGCGGAGAAGTCCAAGGAATCACTCATGGAAGAATTGAAACTAGCTAGTCAAAACATCAGTAGATTACAGGCAAGTAAAATATTAAATGACGTAATAGATGTATTTGTATAGTTAATTGTGTGTAAGAGGAAGGTGAAGGAGAAAAAGACCACCAAGCATGGTCCTGCCTCTTCTAGGTCCTTAGTAAGAGATGTAAAAACTAACAGTATGTAGAAAAAAGAAGTAATACACTTCAAATCCACGTATAAAGTTGAAGTGAAATATCCTTGCAAAGAAAAGATGGTAGTAGCCAAGCCTGTGTTTTAGCACATTTGATGTCAAGGCCCTTTTATCAAAATGTGTTTTCTGTATGTCTAAATACAGAGTTGTATGGCATATTTCAGTGTCTCGTTTCCCTCTGTGAGGGGAGGGTTAATTAAATGGATGCAGTACTTGCATCCATTTTTTCCTCTCCTAGTGTCTTCTACTCCTTACATTATTAAGTGTGATACTGGTGAGGCTGACTCCATATTAGTTCATTTAACTTAAACAGGACTAGGAAAATGATGAAAGTGCAGTCTCCTAGATGAAACATGGAATCCTTAATCCATTGTAGCACTTGGGACTGAAAATCTTAGAAAAGCCTCTGTCATTTTTTGTGGGTGGATATCTTAATATTAAGCAGAGATAATTTTGGGGTAATTTTTAAGTTGTTGTTAACAATAAGATGATAAACTGTTACAGCAAATTGCTTGTGAACTTAGCCTTTTGTCCTTCCCCTCCACGCCGCTGAGAAAGGAGGCAATAGTAAAAGAAAATTATTATAATTCATCTCACAAATTCTTCACTTTTCTTCATATTTAATTCGTATCTTTATTGTTCACCAGCCTGAAATGGTGAGTGCCTAAAATACAATGAATACGAATGATAGACATTTGGAAGAACTGTTCATGAACCAAAAGTGCTGTCTTGATTTGTTCCTTTAGCCAATTCCACAATTAATATCCAACTTAGCATGAGATGTTAATCTCCAATTACATCATCATCCCAAAAAAAAGTAGGCACACCACTGATAATGTTTAGTAGTCTGTATAACGGTGAATCTTATCTCAGGACCTTTCCAATCTAACCAATTCTTTGAAAGCAATCTGGCCTACTCCTGGGTCAGAGCAGATACCATTTGGATCAAGTTGTTGAGTCAGGACATCCTTGTTGGCCTTCTCCCACAGTTCCTCAGCTTCCAAAGCATTGGTCTGTTCTTTGCTCTGAGGAGGTTGTCCTTGATCATTCAACTCCTCTTGGCCCCATTAACTAACTTCCAGGGCAGTTCTCACAGGAACCTTGCTCAGCAAACCTTGAGAAGGATTTCAGAAGAGCAGATTTTGTCTAAGGTTGCTGTAATTCTACTATTCATCTTGCTTGCTTCTCTCTGGATCTTAAATTCCAGTAATTCACGGTTGCTGTAGCCAGAGGTACCACTGGCGTTCACATCCCCGACCAGCTTTTCCTTACTTCTGAGTAACAGGTTCAGCAGAGAGCCTTTCTTACGTCTGTTGATCGCTGGTATCAGGAAATCCCTTACAACACTAAAAACTCCTGAATTGCAAGCATCCCACCTTCTCCTTCCAGAAGATAGCAGCGTGGTTAAAATTCCTCATGAGGATTAGGGTCTTGGTAGTGAGATTAAGTACTTGTATCAGATGCCTACCACATTACCCTTGTTATTGTGTGATTCCTGCTTATAAGATCTTAACTGTGTTTTAACCACTCTTTCACATAGAGTGTGATTCTTGGCCTTCCTATCCTGTCCCTCCTAAAGAGTCTGTATCCATTCATTGCTATGCTCTAGTAATGCACAGTATCCTTCCATGTTTTTAAGGCCAGAAAGATCGCTCTGCAACTGCACGTGAATTGCTGATGCCTTCAGCTTCACGTGCTGCATGTGTTCATGTACAGGCAGTATTCTAATCCTAAAGATTTTACCTGTGTCTTGGTTGGAAGCGATGGTGGAAAATCTAGCTGTTCAGCTTTTACGTAAGCTATACAAAGCTGAAAAAAACATAAAGGAAACAAAACAAAATTACAGGGGAAAGACCGTGCATGAATCTTGAGGTGAAAGGAAGTAACTACTGACTTTTTTTGTCAAGTGTTATTTTTCAATGGTTTAATTGCAATTTGTGATTCATTTATGTAATTTCAGTGGTTTAAGTGCGCATATTAATTGCACATATCTAGCATCAAAAGTGTAGATTACTAAGTGGAGATAGTGACAACTGGCAAAGCAGACATTTTCTAATACTGATCAAAGGCTTCAAGTTGTGGACTTTTTTCTGTTTTTTGTCCTAATAGGATGAATTGATGACAACAAAGAGAAGTTATGAGGATCAGTTAAGTATGATGAGTGACCATCTATGCAGTATGAATGAGACCTTAACTAAACAAAGGGAAGAAATTGATACACTAAAAATGACTAGTAAGGTAAGTTGTCAAGTGTTGACAGTAGACACTGGCTAGTGGAGTTCTGTGGGTTGCATTTGGCATGCCTGCAGTAATACCCTTTCACAAATCTGTCAACAAGCTGTAGTTCTTACTCTTGGCCAACTGGAAAGAAAACTCCAAAGCTGGTCGTGCATATTTCAAAAAAAAAAAATATTTTCGGAAATGTACATGTGTGAAAGAGCAGACACTGTATATCACCGCTTCAGAGCGTACACATTTAAAGTGTACCCTGTGAAAGGTCAGCACTTTTTTTTAATCTGGTGAAAATGAAACTATTTGCAATACCATCTAATGATATAGGATATTTATGATAATGCCCTGTGCTCCTGTCCTGGCAATTGTTCTTTCTCCTCTGCTTTATTTCCATATTCTAGTTGGTCTGTTTTTTTCATGTGGGAGTGAGAAAGTTGCCACTTAAATTCTTCTGTGAACTTTCTCAAAAGTCACACGTACATTTCTTCCTAGAACCTTCAGGATAGGATATACCGTAGTTTAAGCACTGACTGTTCAACAGCAGGCTACTATAATTTTCATCATAAAGTAGAAAAACTTGCTTCTAGTAAATGGATAAACTCCTTGCTTGGAAAAAGAAATGTATGTTGTGAAGGTCGTTATCCTTCACTCGTTTGGCTGTGAAACAAATAATGCGGGATTATTTGTGGAATTGTGGAATTAATTGTGGAATGCATGGAAGCAGGTTTCACTGAGATGTGTGTGTGAAGATCTATGTTTTGATTAGATACCCCATGACAGTGATTTTTATATGTAGACTTCCTCCACGTCTTCCTTCAGATGTTTGAGTATTTTGGCTTGACATTGTGCTCTTTAAGGTTACTTTTTTTGTATATAAGGCCTTGTTGCTTCTAGAAGGAAGCTCTATATACTGACTATATCACTTCATGTTTTTATAAAATGTTTTGTGGAATTTTTAACCTGTCATAATTTTAAAACTTGAAGGGGTACTCTGTCTCTAAGGAAGTAAGTCATAATCTCATAACAGTAGACACACTTTTTTGCATTTTGGATGCTATCAAATGTAGAAACCAAACTGCATCACTTTCATTTCAACTGAATTAAGCCATTAGAAAAACAAATGTTATCCTAAGGAAATAGGAAAATGGCGAATTGGCAGCAAGTACTACTGTACTTTTGTACTACTGTACAAAATTTTTAAGCTGTATGTTTGCATTGTGGAATTGCTGAAAGTCAAATGTAATGAGGTTGTTGCGAAATAAATCCTTTTCTAAAAACTAAGAATATTCTGTGTAGACTAAGCTGAAGTCAATTTTGTTTTGGAACAAAATGTTAGGGTGGAGAATCAATTTAATTTGAGGCAATTATCGTATAAGGCTTATACTTGAAATATCACTGAAGGACAAATTATGATTTAACTTGCCTTTGGTGTCCTTACAATGTTAATGGTGCTAATATAATTGAGTGTTGTGGGACATAAATCAAATGTCTCATTTTCCATAGGTTTCAATTAAAGTAAGGTACTGTTGTACTTGTTTGAAAGCTATGGTGCATTTTTCCTCTATTATGCCTGTATGGAGAGAGGGATTTTCAAAGCAAGCAGTTGCAGGCTTCCATTATTAATACTGGACTGTTTATTCCTAGTCTTACGGTGTTTCCTTGCTTGCTGTAGCTATAAACTATTAGACCTCGGGTTTTATATGTTGTCTATATACTGTTCTTATCTGAACTATATACTGTATTCACTGTTTTCTTCTTGTTGCAGGGAAACTCTAAAAAGAACAAAAATCGATAGTTCCTGGCTCAACTGTCCGTGGAGGCTGCTGCTGAACAGAATGCAGATATTGAACATTCATTGTCCAGTTCCTGCTTGTTACAGGAAGCAGGGGTGGTATTTGATCTAGTAAAAATGGGATTGGTGCTGTAAATGGCTTTAAACTACTTAGAATTTCTAACAGAACTTCATGTTGTATCTAAACTGGGACACATACACTCTGTGGATAATTTATATAGTAATTACCTTCAGTTTTTACTGTGCACTTTTTAAAACTGGGTTTTAATTTCATGTAATAACTTCAGCTTTTGTATATTTTTCAAATAGATTATGCATTAACAAATTTGGTATCAGTACAGTAGCTGTCTTGAGTTACGTTAAAATGTCAACACCTGTACATTCAGTTACTTGTTAATAAGTTTAGAAGTTATTTTTGAGAATTTGGCTATGTAAGCTGTGCAGCTACTGTAAATGTATTCCTGTTCTCAGCCCTTTTGAATTAACTGGAATTGTGGCTTTAAATGATTTCTATAAAATCACACAAGCAAATGGGATCATTCTTAATTTAGATTGCAATAGTTCAAACTTTCTGCTTGTATTTGGCACTTTGAATTTTTGAAATAAAGAGCACAAATAGCTGAACTGGGATACTTCTATGAAATTGTTTTTAAGCCCTTATTTAGGCATTTTGTTTACATGTATATGTACTGGTTGAAATAGCTGTTTAAAGTTAGAGGACAATGTGATCATATATTCCTTTGCTCTTTTGGGGCAAATTGTGTGTAGAATAGAACAGCTTACTGTGCTCTCTTATGGTAAAGAATATGAAATACATAGAAAATTTAAACACTGAATTTGGAAAAAGTCTTTCATGGAATTAAATCCTGATAGATTGACTGGGGATACGCACATGGCTTTTCTTGTGTTTTGGGAAGTTTGTGAACTTTAGGCCTTTCCTAATTTTTTTTTAAATGAAGTCCAATACCACAAGTTTTCATGGCATTGACTTTTTTTTAAAACAGATGCTGTGCTGCTTACACTTTACACTGATCTTCTGTTTCATAATTTGCATTATGGCACTTGTCCCATAAGGGTTCACTCTGATATCAACTGTGTCGGTGTTATTAATATGCAACAATAAAATCAACTAGACAAAAACAGTGTGACTCTTTCTTAATTCTGGTTATGCCATAAGCCATATGCCAAAGCAGATAGCTTCAAGTGTTTCAAATAGGGTTGGAAGCTAACTGCTTTCTGCCAGATTTTTTTTTTTTGAAGCTGCCTTCTCTGAGGAATTCGATCTGTCAGTGAAGGTACTAATTTAGTTATCTTTAATTTTATGAATCAAATTGATGAACTTCTTACTGATGCTACTACTTACAGTGCCTACATTCAGAAAAAGACATAAGTAAAAATATGCTTTGAAGATTGTTTCAGGGCTTAATAGAAAGTTAAATATATGTTATCCTCAGCTGTTTTTGCAACCAAAACCAATGTTATCACTCTTATTTTCATCAAAAATGCTAAACACAGCATCAGAAGAAAACTAACGCTATCCCAGCCAAAGCCATACAGTATATTATAAGTTTCAGCTTCTAATGCTGCAATGCAAGTTACTATTGAAACTACCCAACTCGCATGTACTTACCTGCTAACTAGTTAGTTCTGGATCAGCTTCTGAATATCTGTAACTATAGATGTTTAACACCTATACTGTAATTGAACCGTTCTGCCATTAAAAAGCTGAATGCTCTTTTAAGCATTGCAGTAGAGAATTAATCTTAGAGACAAAGTTTTCAACAAATATGAATTTGAACTATTTTGTCTATACAAAATGGTCTGTGTATTTTGGAAACACAAATTGGAAACTGTACTAATATTGAAATAAGGCCAAAATATTAACTTGTAAAACAGTATTGTTAGGTGGAAATCAAGTTGTCCCAGTGTTACCACATTCATATTTAATGATTTTGTTACTTATATAAATATCCATCTGTGATTTAACCACTGATAACTGATTTAAAATAACTAATTTTTAAACGGTGTTCACAATGTCTTGCTAATTCCTTTGGATTCAATATTAAACAGCTTAGTGCTTCAGTGCCAGAAACATCAGACCTAGATCACAACTAGATGTGGTCTGGTAGCACTCAAGAGCAGCATCTGTATTAGGACTGAAACACTTCACTCCCTTGCTTGCTGAAATGTATTTTCTATTTTTACAGGGTGTTTTTCCTTTTTACCAAGCTAGCTTCACTTTCTCCTTTTGTACTTGTAATCCTGTTGCTGTTTCCACTCCAGCTTCCATCACTGACTTGAGCTGAACTTTTTTGTGGGGAGGGGTCTTTGACCCAGCATGGTTCCTTGATGCTGACTTCAGGCACAGCAGGAGCCAGTCGCTGTTCAGCTATGCTCCCCATACCTTCAAAGAGGGGATTTGCTCAGACATCCAAGGGATCAGTTGTGAACAGGAGAGAAAATCAACTTTATAACCGCATAGCAATCTATTTTCTGGACTGGTTGAGCCAAGTAAACCCTTTTTATTATATAAATACAACGGTGTATTAAACTTTGGAGAATCATCTGGCCATATAAACTGGGCAAACCTGTTGTTCTTCAGTGCAGTATGTAAAGGTAATTTGAAACTACTATCTTAGCAACAGCAGGCTCATGATAAAAATGAAGTTTATTACAGTAAAAACATAATTGCTAATTGCTCCTTCCTACAAAAGCTAGATGCTACTCTATTTAAAAACAAAAACTTGTCATGCATTTTTTGCTTTGGTTACTATTTGCACTATTACTCAGCAGTGACTTAAATCAATGTTAATTTAAAAAAGGCTCTGTTTGCCCTAATTCTTGAATACTTTTTTTTTTTTACTTTGAATCATGAGAATTAGAAACTTGTTTTAACTACACCCATCTGCAGAACTGCTAGCTTAATGACAGATGGGGACAGAGGAGAGCTTCTGGAGACTTTTAGAAACCAAGATGTATTTGGGATTATGAAATCTGCCACATGGAAACTTGCCTAGGGGCAATTTCTCATTGTTTGCCTTTGTTGTATATGTAGGCAGCCTCAACCACATCAATGCTGATTCTGAATCACTGGGGTTCTTCCACAAACTTTCAGTACAAATACAGCACTGCTATACCCAGGCTGAGCAGCGAAATAAGCATATGATTCTTGTTGGGCTTAATTTGCATGTCAAGCTGCTATGCTGACAACACTAAAACAATGTAAAAAGTTAAATTTTTAATGTATAAAATGGTAGAGATAACCACAGAAATCAGCTTATATGCGCTGGTTTTAACTAATTCACATGGCAAAGTCAAAAGCCTCATAAACTGATGAGGTCTTACGCAATGAAGCAGCTGTGGAAATCCAGGCCTGGTGCTGAAACTATTTATGGTCTTCCATAAGCAACACAGGTTGGTGCTGGGAAGAGCTTTAACCACAAAATTAAAGAGTCCAGGGTGGAATTTCCAGTCGCTTTAAGCTCTACCAATTGTTATTCATTAATTCCTTTGGAAGGAGTAAATGCAAAGCACTTTATTTAAGGAAGACTTTTTACTGAAGTTACCAGGTTGAAAAAATCTGGCCTGAGAACTCAATGCAGTTTCATTAATTGTAGTCATTGGTATAAGGAATTAGCTGTAGTACTGGACCCCCTTATGTGCCTTCTACTTAGTGACTTTCAGATCATGTATAGCGCATACAATGTCTGTCACAGCAAATGCCTGAGGAGAGGAGGTATCAGTTTCACTGAATTTCTTTTAGTATCTGGAAAGTCTGGTTTATGTTCAGTCCCAACAAGGGCACAAAGCCAAGTTTCTCTTAGATTTTCAGTCTAGCCCAGGTGGTCATGAAGCCAACAAGCACCAAATCTCAAACAGAAGGAACAAAATGAGTATGCTATATTTCTATAACTAATTTATATGTGGTGAATATGTGGTAATTAAACAGTGAATATACTAAACTTGTGAGTTTTTTTAGGAGCAATAGAGGTAAGTGAAAACTGAATTTATTAAATAAGGGAAGGAGACAAATTTTTCACTAATTTTTGCACTTTGGCTTGAATTCTCAGGAAGGACTTTTATGGAAATTTGTTGCAAAAATAAAAGGCGAAGTAGTAGAGCAAAGAGTTAAAAATAAGTCTACAAATGAGTGCTTTTCTATTTCCATTCAATAGTATTTGGTTCTAGCAACATAAGAACTGACAGGTTTCACTTTTATCAAAACAGTAAATATTTTACAAAAAGGTTAATGTACTGCAAATCGCATTGAGATCAGCATAAATATAGTTAGCAATATAAACTGTTAGCATTATAAAATGTTGAATTAATTTAATAACTGCCTGTAGCAATATGTAATACTGTATCCTTATGTCAAATTTCAGATTGTATTTACAGTAGAAATAGTTTTAATGGTTCTAATTTGTTCTGCATATGCTATTCATTAAAGTGAAATTGTATTAAGTACTTTTAAATCTCAGTATCATTTTTTTTTTACTGCTTGTATTTATATTGCACTGAATTATTTAGGGAGAAGGTGAAAATGGTTGCAGAATTTACTGAAGAAGAACAGTCTTGTTTTGGAAATGAATCCTAAATATTAGAATACTTGTCTCTTTGATTATGTTATTTTGCAAAAACCAAAAACATTCATGTGCACACAGAGACATGGTGAAGTTCAGTGATGGACATGGTACCAAGAAACTGGTTTGCTGCAGTGAGGGACTGGAGCACTGTCACTTCTCTCCTCTTCTAAATCTTCTGTCTCTCTGTGGTTTATCAGCATAAAGCAAAACTGAGGTCTCTCAGTCACTAAAAACAGCAGGTTTGTACGTGTCTCAGCAAAAGAAAAATTTGATGTATTTTTAGACATATGCTGACCTTGATAACGAGATACAAAAAATTAATACTCTTCCCACCTAAAATGAAAACCATTAGAAAGGGGTAGTGTAGAAACTAAGAGAAAAACCTTTACTGAATGTTGTAAAAGAGTAAATGAGAGTCCTGAGGACTCCTTTTGATGAATGTATGTCTAAATTCCCTGTTTTTGGGGGGAAGATATGAGGTATCAATCTTCCTTTTCTTGTTGCTGAGGCATTGGGCGTGCTCTGAGAGAAGACAGGCGAGTCATTGGGATGGAATTCCAGAGGGGAAGAAGGATGCTGAGATCAGGTTCTGGCACCCCCAGGGCCCTATGCTGTGATGGAGGGTGGCATGCCAAGCTACACAACCCAGCACTTGCCCTTGCCAGTGATGAAGCTGCTGCTTCGTCATCTGAGCCTGGGGGCCTTGTGCTGGCAGTACTGAAGAAAAACATTTGAAGACAGAAAAATAAAAATGCAACCATTCTCTCTGGCTTGCAAGTTACATATTAAATTACGAAGGAAAAAACTTCAGGCTATCAGAAGAAAAGACAACCTTTTCTCTCCCCAGTCATATCTATATATTTATCATTGATGTTTTAATGAGATATATTCAATATAAATATCACGTAGAATCATAGAATTATAGAATATCCCAAGTTGGAAGGGACCCACAAGGATCATCCAGTCCAACTCCTGGATCCAAACAGGACCACCCAAAAAACAGACCATGTGTCTGAGAGCGTTGTCCAAACGCTTGAACTCTGTCAGGCTCGGTGCTGTGGCCATCTCCCTGAGGAGACTTTTTCTGTGCCTGACCATCCTCTGGGTGCAGAACCTTTCCCTAACCCCCAGCCCGACCCTCCCCTGTCCCAGCTCCATGCCGTTCCCTCGGGTCCTGTCGCTGTCCCCAGAGAGCAGAGCTCAGTGCCTGCCCCTCCGCTCCCCTCGTGAGGGAGCTGCAGGCCGCCATGAGGCCTCCCCTCAGCCTGCTCTGCTCTGGGTTGAAATGCTGATTTTACATTCTATTTTCTGTAATAGGACTTTGATGGTATCACTCAATTTATGATCTTTAGTAGGTCTATGACTTGAACAGAAAGGGAGTCCATTGATTAAAAGAAGACTGAGCAATAGTGAAGGTATAAGTAGTTTTGTTGCTCCTTAAAGGAAACTCACACCATTTTAAGGCCAATCCTCAAACCCTGCCTTCATGAAACTCCACCATCCCTTACACGTCATTGTGATGGAAGTAAGAACAAGAGCAAGATTCTATCAGAAGCTGGTAGGTAACAAGCCATCAGGTTATGTATTATAAATATAAAATTCATTGGGAGCATAATTTTGCCAACTAGTATTTTAGCTGATTTGAAACAATCAACACTCATGAAGAAAGAGCTGGCTAACTATATGAGGCATTGTTTATTATTATTTAGATAATAAAAATTGATCTAAAACTAAACAAAATAAAAAACAAGAATACCATTTTATTTTCTTAGCAGAATTCTTGTCATTGTAATGGCATTAAACTAACAGATAAATTTATTTGTAGGGAAAACTGTACATTTCCATTGCAACTGCAGAC
The DNA here is from genome assembly GCF_964211835.1 of Anser anser. Taxonomy (NCBI): domain Eukaryota; kingdom Metazoa; phylum Chordata; class Aves; order Anseriformes; family Anatidae; genus Anser; species Anser anser. Next base: position 105,746,566 of record NC_139722.1, read on the forward strand.
ATTCAGAATATTTCCCCTGAATACAGCAAAAGATCAGGATTGCTTGGTTTTCAGAGAAGATATTAGGACAAATGAAAGTAATTTACAAAAGGACACCTCTCCTTAATCTCTTTAAAATGCAAGGGAAAGTTCAGCAGCACTGAAAAGCAGAGACGCTAAAATGAACGCAATGCCTTATAAAGAAATTTGGATACATTACACAAGAAACTGGAATTTACTGCTGTAAGTGAGCTGTCGCTGACCCTGATAGCTTTGCATACATGGAATTAGTGTATCTGCAGTCACCCTTTCATCCCACCCATTCTGTCCATGATTCCTGTCCTTTCTGGAGCATGGTACCTCTGGTACGTGCAATCTAGAAAGACTCCATGTAATGGCTGAGAAGGAATTTGTATTACTTAGGGTAATATGACAATTATCCTGTTGGTAATTAAGCCAATTTCCAAGCCTTGTTCTGCATTTCTTTGACAGATCTCCTCTCTCCAGAGAGACTTTGAAGCAGAAGATAACCTGTCCTCTCTTGGAGCTGGGACCTATTTTCTCTGAGAGGTAGAGGTCACTGCTGAGGGTAAACAGAGGGCAAGACCTGCCCTGGACATGGTCTTCCAACATTGCAGCTTGGTCTTTCCCTAGCTCTATAGGTTTTTAGGAAGACTTGGCAATTTTGATGGCCTACCTTGAAGAAAATCAAAGAATCACAGAATCATTAGGGTTGGAAAAGACCTCCAAGATCATCTGGTCCAACCACCCTACCACCAATGTCACACACTAAACCATGTTCCTAAGCACCACGTCCAGCTGTTCCTTGAACACCCCCAGGGATGGTGACTCCACCACCTCCATGGGCAACCCGTTCCAATGCCTGACTGTTCTTTCTGAGAAGAAATGTCTCCTCATTTCCAACCTGAACCTCCCCTGGTGCAACTTGAGGCCATTCCCTCTAGTCCTATTACTGGTTATCTGGGAGAAGAGGCCGACCCCCAGCTCCCCACACCTTCCTTTCAGGTAGCTGTAGAGAGTAATAAAGTCTCCCCTGAGCCTCCTCTTCTCCAGACTAAACAACCCCAGCTCCCTCAGCCGCTCCTCACAGGACTTGTGTTCCAGGCCCTTTGCCACCTTCATAGCCCTTCTCTGGACACGCTGCAGGGCCTCGATGTCCTTCTTGTACTGAGGGGCCCAAAACCGAACACAGTACTCGAGGTGCGGCCTCACCAGATCAGAGTACAGGGGGACGATCACCTCCCTGGTCGGGAGGCTAAGAACTCCGAGGATAAGTGGTCTAAAGCCTGAAATGTGTTGTTGAAAATGATGTCTTTCAGCGTTGATTTAAATCTTTGTTGCTGTGTGCGTATCAAAGTCACTGCTCATCCCACCTCATGCCCTTCAATTTGCTGGAGCCTGTCTCAATTCCATTTCTAGAAAAGCCTCAGAAAACAATCTCACAAGCTTCTTACCACATGGAAAGTCAGCTCCTTGTCTCACCTAAGTTACATATCAGTGTCTCATATCCTCACCAGAGGCTGCCCACATGCTTACTCCAAGCCTGTTCCCTAGGAGGTCCCCATTTCTAAAACAATTGTAATTCATCTCTGAATCTCAGTCTCAGTAGCTTGCCCTTCCTCAGCTCCTCTTTGACTGCAATGTATCTTCTGCAGCGCAACATAAGCAGATTTTCCTCTAACGGTGGATCACTTGTCACCTAACTGGTTCTGGTCATCAGTCTTTTCTCACAGTTACTGTCCCTGTGACTGCTACTCCACCAAAAAAGTTGTTTCCCAAGGGTTGAGGGGCATACTCATTAAAACACAGGCACTTCTTTTCTTTTAGGTGTCCCTTTCCTGGGACGTATGTTCTAGACACCAAGAAATCCTTTGCCGTTTCTTTGACAGCACCTTCCCTTTTAGAGAGAGGAAAATTGATGCTACAGAGGAGAAAATGCCTATTTTACACAAATTGGAAAATCACCCTGGCTTAAGATTTTGCTAAGAAACCAGCAAGTTTATGCGTCTGATGTAAGCTAAATGGCTGCAGAGCTCTACCCATGCTTTTGAGCCAGCACAGTGCTACAAGGGAGAGGAGTACACAGCTGAAGAGAGTGATCCTGGAGTCCTTGTCAGAAGTAGAAGCAAGAGGCTCCTCTACATGAAACTCTTGGAGAAGTCAGTTTAGAAAGGGAAGAATTGAAGCACTTCCCAGGAAATGTTTTTTTGAGCTCTGTGGCCAACCAGTTAGACATTCTCCCTGGTCTTCCACATCTTAACACCTTCCCCCCCCCAGCCCCCCCCCCCTTTTTTTTTTAGATCTGTTTGAGGGATGAGTTTTTTTTTTTTTTTTTACCTTCAGGAAAGGTAGGACAGGGCTATCAATACCTTACAGACATTGTTATAAGCAAATGCACACACAAAGTTGCCTTAACTATATGTACTAGTAAGAAACTCTACTGCTGTAGCACCCATTACCACTGAAATGAAATCTTGTTTTCATCAGGCATTTTCTTCCCCACTTTCTGCATTTCACAGATTTCATATATGCTTGGGTAACTTCTTTTACACAAAAATTCAATTAATACACTTGAAGCACTTCTCAACACTGTTTTAAATGAAGGCTATGAAGCATGCAAAAGAGCTCTGCAGTCTTCACTGGATATATCAGAATTTTTATGCATATCGCTTATTATTAAAAGTTGGTGAAAATCAAATCCAGCAATGCTATATCATATTATATGAATTATAACATCTAAGAAAAATTGGCTCAGATATTACCATATTCTAACAATGGGTCTAGAAAGTAACTGTTTTAAATTCATGATGTATGTTAGAACAAGCACTTGCTTTTCCCCTATTGAAAAGGTTCCCCTATTCTTTGAAGTTTGGTATATGCTGGAGAGTTAAATAAAATAGAATTTCTGTAATTTCACCAACAGTCCTGCTTAAAACCATAAAGTTTTGCAGACTTGACGGTTCAGTGGTTAGCACACTTATTGTAAACTTGGGAAAGGGCAGGAAATGAAACAAGGTTAGGCTGTAAGTGCAGCTGAATGGCTCCCATGGTCTCGCTGTTCAGCAGATCCACTTCTGCTGTTTGAATTTCAAGATAAGAGGAAATTGTTCGAAAGAATTTCTGGGATGCGAGCAGCACAAGAGGGAAATTATTTTGCACCTTTGAAAGATGTGACCTTGAGGGCAGTGTTTGGTGCCACTGGAGAAGAGACTGTGCTTGTTGCCAGCAGCTGCGGTGGAGTCCGGCCCGCGCCGCCTGCTTAACGCATCCCCGTCCCTTCTCAAAGTTTATCCAGAAGATGTGCTCAGGCACAGAACGGAAAGGCAAGCACTCGGCTTGCTCATCTCAAGGATTACAACAACGTCCTTGCCATGGGAACACTATCCACTTCTTACAAAGAAAATTGTTTTGAAGATAAATTCCGGGAGCGACCAGCTCTCCGACCGAGGCTCAGCCCGGCGGGGTCCCGCCGCACGGCAAATGGCGGCCCTGCCGGGCGCCGCGGGGGCTGCGGGGGCGGCCGGGCCGGGCCGGGCCGGGGCGGGGCGGGGCGGTGAGGCGAGGCGGAGCCTGGGCACGGACCCGGACCCGGACCCGCTCCCGGTCCCGCTCCCGGTCCCGGACCCCGTCGCCTCCTGCTCGGCTGGTGCCGGCTGTGTCTGCCGACAGCGGTGACCCCCTCCCGGGCGGGCCGGAGGCTGCCCCGCTCCCTGCCCGGGCGGCTGCAGCGGATGCCGCGGGTCGCCGGAGGGCAGCCGGGGCCGGCGGCGTCGCCGTCAGCAGCGGCGTTTTCCCGGTAGTTAAGGCGCAGCCGGTCGCTTGGAGCGGGGTAAGTGGGTGAGGTTCTCTGTTTTTTGGTTGAAGAACGGGATTTAATAAATACCGAGTTCTACCTTTGTTTGTTTACCGACGGCGAAGTGGCGAGAAGGGGCTGGGTTTGCGCGGCGTGCCGGGGCGCGGAGCTGTGGGGCTGGGTACGGGCATCCCCCGAGTTCCCAGGACTTTCGCCTTGTTTAAGCAGGGAGCCAGGCCAGCGAGGATTTATTTATTTTTTTTTCCGTGTGCTATTTGAAGCAAAATTAACTCCTGGAGCCTTTTCTCATGTTTTCTAGTAATGCAGCTGGTGATGTTAAACTGTGCGTGTGTGCTCGCAGCGTTTGAAGTTATTGGTGCAGAAATTCCTGCTGTATGTTCAGCAGGACACAGGGCTTTGGGAAAACAAACAGCACATCCAGCTGAAGAATGTGCCTTGCAGCGCTGGCACGTGTCTGAGCTGGTCAGACTGCACTTAGTGTGTATAAATAAGCCCTCCGTGCAAACTCTGGAGATGCAATTCAAGAGTAGTGTAGGTGACAAAGACTGCAGAAAACTTTTGCTTTCTGGTTTTAACTAAGTATTCACGGAGAGGGGTCTCTTCAGTAAAGTTTTGGTTCTTATTTTTTAAAAGATTTAGGTGTTCTGCTATTTGCGACAACTGAGAGCACCTCGTAAATGTGCTAGGAAAAATGCTGACTGGAGTATTTTATTGAAGCATGGTAAAAGTTAGGTTACGAATGTCTACGCTCACATTCCTGGTTTGGGATGTTTTCTCACCGATGCAGAGTGCACCAGAAACCTGTTTTTTCTGCAAACAGGACTTAACTTTTTGGGGGAGAATGGTAACGTCTGGATGGGGAAGGGAAAAGAAGTTTTAGAGCTTGAGGCTCTTACATATGAACTGTTCACCTTCCTGTTAGCTCCATTTTCCATGTCTGGAGGTCATGGCTTTTTTACATGTGTAATAAAAGAAGAAGGTTAGCTGAAGGCAAAACATCAAATAGTCTGCTTTATTGCATTGAAAGTGCACCTACGGCAAGAAAATGTTATGAAAAAAAGCTTACCTACTTCCCTGACTATTTGTATGAGTAGCTATATGGAGAGCAGTGCTTAGCACCGCACCATATAACTAGTCTGTAACTAGTTTAGAGCACAGAAGTAGTTTGTACTACTAGAGTTTGGCCAGACCTTATACTTATACGTAACTGATGTTAGAGCTGTACCTTGCACTGTTAGGAAATTCTGGACAGAGGTAGGTATTGGGTCCTCGCTTCATGATCTGAGCTGGTTATTCTCCTTCTTCCTCTCTCCTTTTGCACATACACTTATTTTCAATCCCTTCAAAAAAATATTGGGATGCATAAACTTAATGGGACAGCTTTTGGATGTTGCTACCCAAATCCAGATCTCTAAATAACAAATTAACGCAAACTCTGAAGTTTATCCATGCATGAATGTTAACTCTGGCATCTTGCTTTTACCCTGTTGGGCAACTGAACTCCACCACAACCGCTCTTTCACTCCTCCTCAGAGGAAGTGGGGGAGAAAACACGATGGAAAAAGGCTCGAGGGTTGAGTTAAGGACAGGGAGATTGCTCACCAATTAGTGCCATGGCCAAAACAAACTCAGTATAAGGAGATGAATATAATTTATTGCCTATCACTAGCAGACTAGAACAGTGAGGAACTAAAAACAACCTACAAACAGCTTTCCCCCATCCACCCTATCCTACCTTCTCCCCCTGAGCAGCCCAGAGGAATGGGGGCTGCGGTCAGTCCCTAACACTTCGTCTCCGCTGCTCCTTCACAGTCACTCTCTGCCCCTGCTCCACGTGGGGTCCCTCCCACGGGATGCCGTCCTTCTGAACTGAGCCTGTTGGGGATGCCCACAGGCTGCAGCTCTTCAAGCACTGCTCCAAACATGGGTCCATACCACGGGGTCCACATCTATCTTAGAGGTGCTTTTGGAGAGGAATCCGGATGAGGATTTTTGGGTAAGCGAATTAGGAATCGTACTTTCTGACATGACTGTCATCGGTAGCTATTAAAAATACTTCTATTCAATTAAGCAGTAAGGATTTAATTATGATATGCCTTGTTAGTATGAATGTTCAGGCTTTGTGACAGGGAGAAACAGAATATCCTGCAGTTTAGGAGAGAGTGGGCCTGTCAGAAAATGTTAGCAGTAGCTTCCATGTAGTACTTCTCATGTTAAGAGCTCTGCAAGTTTTATGTGGTGTGTTAATCTCTGGGAAGGTACTAGCACTTGTTTATTGGCCACTAAAACATGAGGTATGCTCATGCATAGTATGAGCATGATGTAAATGCTGATGTAAAAATGCTGATGTAAATGCTGATGTAAAAACGGACTCTGAATATACCCCCCCATCCCTACATCCATCCTCCCCCCAAGTATACTGTGTGGTTCAGTGAATGTGCTAAGTGTAGTATTTCAAATAGCTTCCCTGCTTCTTGTTATTCAGCGCTTAGATTTGGGGAAGGAGGTTTTGAAGCATACTTTTTCATCACGTATTCGTTGTGTCATTTCATCCATGGCTTCCCAGGGACGCTACAAACACTAGCTGGGGACCAGTTTTAAATTTGTTTCTAAACATGGCCTGTTTAACATTTTGATATGCAATCTGTGTGCCAAGGCGTTCAGGACTTTTTTGTTTTGTTTTGGTTTGGTTTGGTTTTATTTTTCATCCAGAGGGCTGCTTAATTCTAAAATAAGGTTGTTGATTTTAGAGAAATGACACAGCTGTACATGACTGCGTTTCTGCTGCTCGGTAGCGTGTTATAAATCCCTGCCTCTGCTCATGGGGAGGAGTTTGGATGTTAAATAAACTACTTGCTGAAGCCCTCTGCAGTTCTGCCGTGACCAGAGCACTTGTGTGAGATGTTTGTGCATTCCTAATGATAACTCGTTTCCCAAACACAGTTTAAGGATGCTTCAGTAAATTCAGTGACATGCCATTAGCTTGGTGACCTGCAGAAGTACTGTAAAAAAAAAACAACAAACATTTATTTTCCCATCTTTTCCAGGCCAGAGCACTGTGTTATGGTTTAAAGAAAAAAAAAAAAAGGGAGGGGGGGAACCAACAAAAAAGCCTTCTGTGCAGTAAAATGTCAGCTACTGTCAATAAACAGTTTGCATGAGTCTCTTCTGTGACTGCTCACTGGCTCCCCAAAATCTGCCTGCAGAGCATGAGTTGTGCAGTCGCTATGGCAATGCGAGAGGGGACTGGATGGCAGCAGGAACTTCGGCCTCTTCTCCCCTGTTTATCCTCTAATTGGGGTGATTTTTTTTTTTTGTATAGAGAAGAGAGGCCCCATGGAGGGGTGTGCTGTATAAAGGAGACAAGCAAGCATGTGCATGAAGTGAATTAAAGATGATTTATGTATCTCGTCTAAATGGACAATGGGAAGAAGGAAAACAAATGATGAAGAGAATGCTTACTAGTTACCGTACTGATTTGATCAAACTTGTTTTTATGTCTTCTAGGAAAAGTTTTTTTCTATTAAAGGTGTTTGCTTTTACTTGGATTACCATTTTGGGGTTCTTATGGCTTAACGCTGTTCTCAGCCAACTTAGTAGAAATACTCCTACCACTTCTGACAGTGGATGCTGTCCTGTTGAATGTTTCCCTTCTGATCACCTGTTTGCCAGCGAGTGGGGCATGAGCATGGGGATGGCCCGTACTGTGTGCTCAGGTATGTACCTGAACTCCAAGGGTGCACGGAAGTGTGTGCTACCAAAAGCATGTTACTGAGACCTGGCCTTCCCAGCGCCTCTCTGTTCATGGGTACCCTTCCTGAGCCTTCTGAAGGGACCACCTGGGAAGTGAGAACCATTGATGGACCCAAGAGAGATGCTTAGACTTGTTTTGAGTATTGACAGTTGCCATTCTTGTGGCTAGATGATAAATCAGAGCCTTTAATAAAAAGGCTAGATGATAAATCAGAGATTAGCCTTTTTTTTTTTGTCATTCTCATTACCTTTTAATTGTAAAGTCTGTGGTTTTGGATCTTTCTTAAATACCAGTCCAGAATTGGTGGTGTGGTACAGTGCAAGATACGATCACCTTTCGTCAAAAACAGAAGAGTTCAGTGTAGCTGTGGATTGGGAAAACTTTTTTTTTCTTTATGTTAGAATCTTCATTGTAAGCCTGTGATTCTTGGATGCTTTGTTGGTGGAGATGGGCTTCTTACTGACTTCTTTGTGCTGTTGCAGTCATTGATCTATGTGTTTTATAATGTATCTGCAGGCTGAAGGAGTATTCCTGTTTTTCTAGAGTGCCAACTTCATGTTAAAGCTGGTGTGCCCTGCAGCCGTGCACTTAGTTGGATCAGTGAGCAAGCTCGTGTGACTCGCCCTGGCTGCGTGACCACAGGAGCAAGGAGGGAGGCTGTGGGCATCGTGGCTTACGGCATACGGGGAGATCAACTTAAGCTGATCACATTATGCTCAAGGGCAGTCATGCATGTGGTTTTGTTGTCTTTTTGAAGCAGCTTTTGCAATTACTTCACGTTTGAATGCTAGGGAAGGTCTGTTAGGGTGGATCCAGGCATGAGGAGTTCATTCACAGCACCTACTGGTTAAGGTTGGGGTAGTTATTCCATAGGAAAATTGAAAATGCCTTTGAATAGCTTTGCTAAATTTTCATACAACTTCTCTCTTCAACTTGCTGAGCAGGGGAAGTGGAGAAGGAGGCACGGAGCTCTTCTCCCTGGTAACCCGTGATAGGACACAGGGAAATGGCACAAAGCAGTGCCAGGGGAGGTTCAGACGGGACGTTAGGAAACGTGTCTTTACTGTGATGGTCGTCAGACACTGGAACAGGCTTCCTAGGGAGGTGGTTGATGCCCCGTGCCTGTCGGTGTTCAAGGGGCATTTGGATAATGCCCTTATTAATGTGCCTTAATTTTTGGTTAGCCCTGAAGTGGTTGGGCAGTTGGACTCAGTGATCTTTGAAGATTGATAATGCACTTCCAAGTAAATTATTCTGTTCAATATAAACTGGAAGGTTATCACTGTCTAGCCTTGTTTTGTAGTGAGCAAGATGAGCTGCTTCTCTGGGGGAAACCCTCTTCAGTAACAGCCACACAGCCTGTAGTAGATGTTAGAGATGAGAATCTGGCAGCACTGTTGCTTTTTTCATTTTATTTTGAAAGCTTGCTGTAGGTATTCCCTCGTGTGTGAATTTACTATTTGTTTGCAGCTTTTTAAGGCATGAGACATGACCCAGAGGTGCAGAGAAGCAGGTGCTCCATTGAGCACCGCTGTACAGAATTTGTCCCGAGTGCTGGATGCTCTTCAGGGACAGCGCATTTGGGCCAATACATGGACTTGACGTTTTAATAACCTAATAACCTCTTACCCTTCTATGTTTGCTGCAATGTTTGCATGTTGGGTGCCTTTTTTCCCCAGCATAGACAATGTCCAGATGTGAGATTTGCTTTATTCCCATTGCAAGTATGAGCCCTGCTGGACACAGGCAGCATTGTGCTGATGCTATTAATCATAGAGTGGCTCGGGTTGGAAGGGACCTTAAAGATCACCTAGTTCCAACCCCCAATTAAGAATGTTAACTTTTTCACACTTGTGTGTGCAGTATCAGCAGCTGTATCTGTCAGCTGTGCGTGACTCAGGACGGAGCAAGTTACTCCTGCCTCGCATGGAGGTTGTGCTCCTGGCGCAAGGAGTTTGGAATCCCACGTGAACAGCTTCTCCCAGCTGCGCCCATGCTCTGCGGAGCCAACGCTGTAAATACAAGTTCACGTTATGCTTTGAAGTCTGTCTGTATTTTTGACTCTTAGCCCAATGACTTATTTTTCTAAAAGTAACGAAATGAGTGATGCAGTGGAAGACTTCACGTATATATCCAAAACGCAAATGAAAGCCAATTTTTCACAGTCAGTTTTGTCATTTGCTTGTGTTCGTTTCACATGTATAGATTGTAGATTTTTTTTCTCCGCCTAGGAGACGTAGAGCAGAGTTAAATAAAAGTGCAGCCATATGTAGTCTCAAAATCTGAGGCAAATCAGCATAAATCAAGCAACGTTTTACATAGAAGGTGTTCTTCATTTTTTTCTTTGTGTAGTTAAGTAATAAACTATATGGTGATAAAGGAATATGGCTGTAAAACTGAGAGATACATTTGCCATATTTTACTTGGATATTACAAGGACTTACAAATGTTTAGGTTATTTTATATACCATATGTGCTTTATTGCTTAAACTGCAGAGAATTTGTACTTCCCTGTGAAACCATTATGCTTTACGGCAAAATGCTTTAAGAGTCGTCTGCGTATTTATACAATAAACAGTAACAACTCATATGGTGTCATTATGGGACAGCTTTACTGCGGCATGCATAGTATGGAGAGTTTTGCATTAGATTTCTAGTTAGCATGTGGAGAGTGGATGATGATGTTCCTGGAAATATCATTTACATGCATTAATGTATGGGGGCCATAGTCTCTCTGGCAGGGCAGAAATAAAACTGCCAGGTGTTGTCCACAAATGGAGCAGCTTGTGCCAAGAGTTCAGCTGGTTTTGAAGGGTTTATTTAACCGTTTTGTTACAGTGTGTGTAGGTATATGTGCATTGCTAAATCTGCCTTTTTTTTTTTTGAGCTTGAACCAATGTGCAATGTTGACGTTTGCCTAGTAAGATCCCACCATGGAAGTAGCACGCCTAAGAGATGTGCTCAGGTGTTACAAAGAGAACTTACTTAAAGACTGTATATAGTCTAATGCTTTTGAAGGCACGCAATAGTCTCTGGGGCTAGAGAGGTGACAATGAATGTGTTTATGTAATTATGCTTCTCTGTGTATTTTGGAATATGAATACACTCTATCAAACATTACCTTCACTTACTATATGTTTTGCAAAAGGGACTTGTTTCCCTTTTATTCCTTGTTAACTGACCCCACTCCTCTTCAATATCTTTAAAAGGAAAATAAGGAAAAGAAAAACAAACATAAAACCAGGAGGCAATCCTTGGGCAAACCTGTGAAAGCAAGTCAGCTCAGGCTGCGAGCTGCTGTTATGGGAGCTGTGCTGTGATGGAGACTGTCCTGCAACCAGCCCCTTCATGTTGAAATCCACAGGGATGCGCCTGAAGGTTTTACCTGGTGCCAGAAGCTGGGAAGACCTTGGGACCGAGATGCTCAGGGGGTTCACTAGCAGCTGCATGACCCCCAACGTTTTTCAGCCTGCAGACAGCCCAGGCGGTCTGGGTACTGTGATGTGCTGGGCTGTGGACAGAACTGGCTCACGTGCTGGTTCTTCCCTGCTGTAAGGGGGGTGATGAGAAGCTGCTCCATCGGGGTGGTGGAGACACAACTGGAGGATGTCACCGTCCTCAGCTAGCTGAGGACCAAGGTGTATCTGGATTAAAAATACCATAGTCGATACCTTCAATTGCACCTTGCAGCAAGTAAGTTGTTGTTACCCTTTCGCTGCAGGAACAGATAGCGGCATCCCCCCGCAAGGCACAGAAGCTGAGTAGTATTTTAGCTGCAGATTTGATCTGGGATTTTAGAAGCAGCAAAGGACCTGGTAATAGCTGCAGCCTATAAAATCTCTCAATAATAGGGTAGGAATCCTCTTCCTTACATCCTCAAGGTATCAAAGTGAAGAAGTTACAGCTGCAACTTCTGTTCGTTAAACACTGAGGGACTGAGTTAATTTGCTAAATGCAAGGATTGTTTTCAGGCAGAACACGATGGGTTGAGCTGAGTCGCAGCTCTTGAGTTCGCTGCAGTCAAATTTAATATCAGCTGATGTTTCAGCCAGCTTTTTGTTTGTGATTTTAATATTCTAAAAATGGTATTTCCTGTCACATATCTGAAGGACATACCACACGTGCTTGTAATTTAGATGTTATGGGCTGCATAGCGTACGTGGTCAGAGAGATCAATGGCATCTTGTATCGTTTTCCTGTTACCTAAAGTATTTGGGTTATGCTTACCTGGGTCCCAAGGGAGCTTTTTGGAGCCAAACGACGTCTATTTTACAGCCCGATTTTAATGCCTTTTAAAGGAGGAATGTGCTAATTCTTAAGAAGGAATTTGAAGCACTTTTTAGAACAAAAGAGGACTTGAGAGACAGGATTAATTTATTGTGTCGTACAGATGTAAAAGCATCCGAGAACAAACTACATAAAGTAGGTAAGACTATAAATGTGTGTTTTTCTTTTAAGGACTAGATGAATGGTGCTGCCTGTAACAGAGGAGAGGGTGCATTTCATCATATTAGCATGACATTACAAAAATTGCTTTTAAAGATCCGTTTGGATTTTTTTCTCCACTCCCAGTAGTTGCTTTCAGTAATTAGTGAGCAATAGCAGTGGAATTGCTATCTATTTCAACACTTGCTTCTTGCCTGTGTTTTTTTTTTGTTTTTAATATCAGCATCTTTTTTTTTTTAAACACATTCCTGAACAAGTAATAAAAGGTGAAAGCTGCAGTTTTTGACGGGTACATGAATGATACTGTAACTGCAAATGAGAGCTCCATCTGCCAAAGTGTTTCCTTTTGTAGACATTTATTGACTGAGGTTAAGTATATAGCAGTTACATTTCCAACATCTTTATGAGTGTGTTTTGTAACAGAAAAAACATGCTGAATAATCTGCAACATCACATTTTAAAAAGGCTGAATAGCAACAGAGGCTGGAAAAAAATAGTTCAACATCTGGAAATAATAAAGGGCACTGAAAAACTTCACTTGAAATGTGAAAGGGAAATGCACTGGAAAATGAATATTTTTTCCTGTAAACAAGGTTTGCAAATGTTCCTGTTTTATATTTTCTTCCTCTTCTGCACGATCTCAAGTTTTTGTGATTTGCCCCTTCAGTGTTGCAGCAGCGGGACAGGAAGGCTGTGCTTTGTCAGGCTCCCGAGTGCACCGTCACTTCCGTTCAGCTACATCCATGGAGCCCAGGCAGCAAGAAGGTCTCTCAGTCTCCTTGCTCAGCGTGGTTTTTCACCCTCAGTATTTTTCTCTGGCTGGCAGTCACTTACCTTTCATAAATGCCAGATGGGGATGGAGCAAGCCTGAAAACATCGAAACTTCCTGCTTGCAGAAGCAGTCAGTAAATACTGCAGAGGGGACGGAGAAGAAGGCTGTGAAATAGGAAGAAAACATCATGACCAAATATGAGACCAAAGAGCTTTGATTTTTCTTTCCACTGCCACACTTGATTTTGATGAAGTGACTGAGTGGGTGAAGGATACAGTAGTAGTTTTTTGTCTGAGCTGTGATTGTCCTTTGTAACTTGTTTGCTCATTTTCTCCTTCTCTTTTTAAGTGGGGAGGAGAATACTTATAAAATAACTAGCATAGTGCAAATATTTTTCTTGAACAAAAAGGTTGAGAGTTCAGAAAAATAATGAAGGACCAAAGGGTCCATGCCAATCCCTTGTTTGTTCAACAGCAGGGTGAGTGTCTTGTGTCAGTTTATGATGCTTTCTTAAAGGCTATAAGCTGGCCAAGAAATAAGGGAGAAGTTTTGAAAAATAATGACTCGTAGGATAAGATTCCACTTGGCTGAAGTTTGTCATCTCTAGAAACAGACAGTTCTCTAAACGCTGCAGATGAGGAATGGCTTTTGTGGTTACATGATTATATGCGTACATCCTTGCTGTGCAATTAAGAAATGGCTTGACTATGGCTGTTTGCGTATGAGGGAGAATGGCTCTAAATTATTGTTATCTAACCGTAATTAACAGAGTAGTATGTGTGCAGGTGGTTTTGTGCACATGAACTCTGCCTTCCTTGTGCTTTCCGGCAAATGCGAACACACTCTAACACAATAAGAATACTGTTTTGCAAATGAACGATGTTTATGTAGGCCCTGTGGTGCTTCATTGTACTGGATTCCTCTGCAGTCAACAGCAATTTATTTCTCACTTCTGCATTAGTCGGGAGCAGTGGGGAGGAGTACTTTGTGGATGACTTATCTTGCATAAGGATACAATGAGCGTTTACATTTCAGTGCATGGTTTAGAACAACAAAGGCAAGACAATTATTTACTGGCTACAGTCTTGCTCAAAGGACATCTAGCTGTGCAATTCACCAAAGTTACTCTGTTTGATAAGTGCATTAATTTGTTTGAAGCCTGGTGCTTTTTCCAGGACACCAGCCAATTCAGTGCTTGGCAGATGCATATGTTGTTACTTACTTGGCTTTGACGTGAGCTTCAACAGCTTGTATCTCCTCCAGATTCTTACAGTCTACCCTTCAACAGGGATGTACTGCTCATCCTTATAGGTAGCTCTTGCTTGTTTATAAGCCATTCCACCCCTCCTCTAACTTTACTGTGATGTCTGATCTCTGAGAGCATAAGTCAGAGGTCTCTGAAGAGAACAGAGACATGTAACACACAAAGTACATTTGGCTGAGTAACAGTTTTAAACTGAAAGAGGGTAAGTTTAGGTTAGATAAAAGAAAGAAATTTTTTACTGTGAGGGTGATAAAGCACCAGGCCAGGTTGCCTGGAGAAACTGTGGATGCCTCATCCGTGGAAGTATTCAAGGCCAGGTTGGTTGGTTGGGGCTTTGAGCAACCTGGTCTAGTGGGTGGCATCTCTACCCATGGCAGGGGGTTGGAACTAGATGATCTTTAAGGTCCCTTCCAATCTAAAACACTCTGTGATTCTATATGATTTGTAAACTGCATGCAAATTTTAAGCTTTGTGTGGTTTGAGTATTGTAAGGGCTGGGTTTCTTGGTTTTGTCTTTCAATAGAATTGATTTCTGATTGTGTCTGTTCTTTCTTTATAGATGCTTTGAGGGTGATATATCTGCGAGTGCTTCAGGTTTCTCTTACAAGATGTGTTCCACAAATCCAACCAATTGGGTTACCTTTGATGACGAGCCACTCTTCCAGTCACCTCAGAAACTGGTTGATAATCACAGCAGTTGTAAAGCAAATGGCCTTAAACTCAACCTTTCTAACGTGCATGAATCTTCAAGTCGATCATCTTCTACAGGCAGCACTCCACTCTCGTCTCCTGTAGTTGACTTCTACCTAAGCCCTGGGCCCCCCACTAACTCTCCACTGACCACACCAACCAGAGACTACCCAGGCAATCCGTGCATCCAGAACCCTGGGATTCATATCCTGTATCCTATTCCTGAATGGCCATCAAATGTTAACCTTCCATCACCTGGGGTTTGCTCTTCCCTCGCCTTGCAGAAATCCAGCAGCCTTCCTTTGACTAACGACAATCCAGTTAAGACTTCGTTCTCCAAATCAACAGATGAGGGAAACCCTGATCTGCAAGGAGGCTGTGACAAGTCAGGAGAGTCATTGACACTGGGGCGCTTCCCCCACTTCCAGAGTGACTGTGGCTTTTCCAGTCCCTTTTGGAGGGAAGGGTGCGCACTCAGCACATCACCAGCTAATGTTAACACATGCAGGAAGGACAAAGCGATTAACAAAGGCATTTGTCATTCTAAAGAAAAAGAGGTTTACCATGATCAGAAGAGCCTTAACCAGGGCTCCTTCAGCTACATCTGTGAGAGGCTTGAACACCTGCAGGCTGATGGCTCTGACACTGTGGGAAGCTTACCCATTTCCAGTGCTCACGCGTGGCACAAGCAGTCCCCAACTGTTCCTCATGGCCTGTTCAGGAGCCGGAAAGCTGATGGATGGCCGTTCATGCTGCGCATTCCTGAAAAGAAGAACATGATGTCATCTCGGCAATGGGGTCCTATTTACCTGAGGGTTCTTGCAGGAGGTGTGTTGCAGATGTACTATGAAAAGGGCCTTGAGAAACCTTTCAGAGAATTCCAGCTGCAGCCACACTGTAAGCTATCCGAACCCAAACTAGAGAGCTATAATGTTTCAGGAAAAATCCATACGGTGAAGATTGAGTGTGTCTCTTACACAGAGAAAAGGAAGTATCATCCCAAAGTAGAAGTGATCCATGAGCCGGAGGTAGAGCAGATGTTAAAGTTAGGAACCACGGATTATAATGACTTCACTGATTTCATTGTAACAGTTGAGGAAGAGCTTATGAAACTTCCTACCGTTTCTAAGCAAAGGAGAAATTATGAAGAACAAGAAATGACTCTAGAAATAGTGGATAACTTCTGGGGGAAAATCACTAAAGCAGAAGGAAAGCTTGTAGAAAGTGCTGTCATCACACACATTTATTGTTTGTGTTTTGTGAATGGAAGTACTGACTGCTTTCTGACTCTGAACGACCTGGAACTCCAGAAGAGGGATGAGCATTACTTTGAGAAGGATGTGGAGAAGAAATGGATCAACATTCTTGATTGCTATTTCCATAGCTGTGTCAAAACGCAGGAATTTGAGCAATCACGAATTATTAAGTTTATATCCCCTGATGCCTATAGGCTGGAGCTAATGCGTTTCAGGACACAGTACCATGGAGAAGACCTTCCGTTTTCTGTGAAGGCTGCAGTAGTGGTTCAGGGGGCATATGTAGAACTTCAGGCTTTTATAAATATGTCTTCAGCTATAACACGTTTACCCTCTGTGAAATACTGTGAAAATGTTATGATACGCTTTCCAGTTCCTGTTCAGTGGATCAAAGCACTTTGGACCATGAACCTCCAAAGGCAGAAGTCCCTAAAAGCAAAAATGAATCGAAGAACATGCCTTGGTTCTTTACATGAGATTGAATCTGATCCCGTAATACAAGTCTCGGTTGGAACAGCGAAATATGAAAGTGCCTACAGGGCTGTTGTGTGGAAGATAGACAGGCTTCCAGATAAAAACTCAAGTAAATAATTTGTGCTATAAATTGATGGGTTTGGGTGCACGTCTTCTGAGGACTTTGCCCTGTTTTTATGCTTCTGTGCCTCCATCAGATTCAGTACTTCTGATTTGTGTCTATATTGGTGGTATTGGGGGAAGCTGGACTAACCTTTCAGAAAAAATAGCCTTTTTTTTTTTTTTTCAAGGGCATTTTCCTAATTCAGTGGAGGCAGATGTATTACTGTCACTAATCTTAAGGGTGCAGTAGTGTGGAAGTGGATCTCATCGTTCTGAGTAAACCTCAAGCCTATAGTAAAAAATAGATGGGAGGGTTTATGCTTCACAGGTTTGTGCTGGACAGTGCGGGGATGGGAAGCAAATGCTGGTAGATGAAATGACTTGTTCACCCAGTGTCATACAGTTAATAGGAAAGGTGGTACTGGAACTGTTGTGTCCTGGATTTCTAGCATCTTTCAAAAAATGGTGGGTATGATATATAATTAGAAGGTGCTGTGGTCATACTTGTAGCAACTTGACTGTGCTTCTGCAAAGGCTGTTATCTACTGCCTCTTTATGGGTTTGTGTATTGAGATGGTATGTTCATGGCAATAACTGCACTGCCAAAAATGCCTCCCACTTTATTCCTGTTTCTCTGTGGTGCTAATACCTCTCTAGATACTTGCTGCAGTAAAGCCAGTTAAGTTTGTAGTCATGCACATGGGAATTGTTAATTTTTCTCTAAGCAAAATAGTTGGTTTATATTAACTGAGGGAAAGACAATTTTGGAGGGCAGGAAAATATAAATATATGGTTTTAAAATTCCTGTTTTCAATCATGTTTAATCATGTTCAATCATTACTAGGCCACGTCATCTTTTTCTAAAGGCATGCAAGATCTTGACAAAAGTATCACTCTGGTTTAAGGTCTGTAGGGTGAAGGCACTTGAACCTTTTCGTGGATAGGCATTTTATGTATGTGAGACTTTGGGGATCTGTGTGAGACAAGGGCATCTATTAAAGTATTTGCCTAAAACATCTGCAAAATCTGTACTTTTAAAAAGGCAGTAGGTGCGTAGTATTTACAAATAGCTTGGGCTAGTCTTGTAACATCCTGACTGTCTGGACAAACTACCACTTCAAAATGTCCAGAAGAGATTCAGTCTTTGAATTCCTGGTTTCAGGTATGCTCGTACTAATCTGACATGTCCACTCACTACCTCTGACAGCTAGACGTGTGAGCAGGTGAGACTTTGCATTCAAAGCAATTAAATACCCCCACCCCCCCCAACAAGCAAACAAAACCTCCTGTGGATTACTTTCTTCTCATTTTTAACTACCTGTAAATTATATTAAATCTGCTTGGTAGTTTAATTAAGATTTTTTTTTTTACAGTTTCATATTTGAATACTTCTGATTGTTGCTTATGTCACTGAAGTGTCAGATTGAAAGAAAAACTGAAGCAGGAGCAAATGAAAAAGGAATACTATCCTGAGCCTACGTATGAACTAGATTGCTTTTGGTATTAAAATGCCATTCCAAAGAGTCTGGCATCAACATGCTAATGTGGTGTTTGTGAGAGTATGAATTACTACTGCATGCCTGCTGGCAGAGTACAGTGAATCTTTTTACTAATGATACTACATGGAAGTAGCAGTGCCTTCCGTGTTGTACATTGGGTCTTGTTTAGGCGATGAGGTCTTTTGAACCTCGAGCAATTTTGCCTTTCAGTTTCTATTGATCTGCACAGTGCGAGAGAGGGCACAAATGCTGCAGTGGTCAGTTTGAGAAAGGACATTGTGTTAACACCATCTTGGTTCTTCCCCTTCCTTTGCTTTGGAAGAAGCTGTGGTTGGCCTTTAGCTATGGCCAATGCCATACGTTTTCTCCTGGTTCCTCCCAAATTGTTGGTTATTTGGAGAAGAGCCCTCTACTTTGCATGCTGCTTGCTACCTTGGTATGTCATGTTCTGCTCAATGGGGGCAGAAGAGACGCAGCAGCAGTGGCTGGACTAATGCAAGGCAGGAGGCTGAGCCAGAAGTGATGGTGGGGGTGTGCTTTCTCAAGACTTATGGGACTGCCTGTGTGGGTTGCTTTTAATATTTTTTGCTCTTTAAATACTGAAGGGCTGCAGTGAGGTCTCCCAGGAGCCTTCTCTTCTCCAAGCTGAATATCCCGCAGCTCTCTGAGCTTCTCTTCATAGGAGAGGTGCTCCAGCCCTCTAAACATCTTTATGGCCCTCCTCTGGACCCAGGATGCAGTTGGCCTTCTGGGCTGCAAGTGCTCACTGCAGGCTCATGTCGATCTTTTTGTCCACCAGAACCCCCAAGTCCTTCTTTGCAGGGCTGGTCTCAATGACTTCTTCTCCCAGTCTGTACTCATGTCTGGGATCACCCTCACCCAGGCGCAGCACCTTGCACTTGGACTTATTGAACCTCTTTAGGTTCACATGGGCCCAATTCTCAAGCTTGTCCTTGTCCCTTTGGATGGCGTCCTTTCCTTCTGTTGTATCGACCGCACCACTCAGCTTGGTGTCATCTGCAAACTTGCTGAGGGTGCACTCGATCCCACTGTCAATGTCGTTGCTGAAGATATTAAACAGCACCAGTCCTGAGTTGGACTCCTGAGGGACCCTGCTAGTCACCAGCCTTCCCCTGGACACGGAGCCATTGGTTATAACTCTCTGGTTACAGCCATCCAGTCAATTCCTTATCTACCAAATAGTTTGCCCTTCAAATCCATCTCTCTCCAGTTTAGAGAGAAGGATATTGTGTGGTGCTGTGTCAAAGGCCTTACAGAAGTCCAGGTAGGTGACATGGGTTGGTCTTCCCTTGCTGACTGATGCAGTCACTCCATCACAGAAGGCCACCAGATTGGTCATGCATGATTTGCCCTTGGTGAAGCCATGCAGGCTGTCTTGGATCACCTCCTTGTCCTGCACGTGCCTTAACATTGCTTCCAGGAGGATCTGTTCTGTGATCTTGCCAGGCACAGAGGTGAGGCTCATCAGTCTGTAGTTCCCTGGGTTTTCCTTTCCGCCCTTGTTAAAAATGGGAGTGATGTTTCCTTTTTCCAGCCACCAGGGACTTCACCTGACTGCCGGGACTTTCCAAATATGATGGAGAAAGGCTTTGCAACTACTTCAGCCAGCTCCTTTAGAACCCTGGGTTCTATGTCATTGGGCCCCATAGACTTGTACCTGTTCAGTGTCATCAGGTGGTCTTGAACCTGCTCTTCATTTACAGTGGGAAGGACTTTGCTCCCCCAGCCACAGCCTGGAGGTTCAGGGACTCGAGATATGAGAAGGCTGACTGGCAGTGAGGTAAAGAACTTGTTGAGTACCTCAGCCTCCTCCATGATTGTTGTTACCAGTTCTCCCTTCTCATTTACCAGTGGGGGTACACTCTCCTTGGTCTTTCTTTTCTGGCCAATGTACCTATAGAATCCCTTCCTGTTATTTTTGCGTAATAAGCCCAGCCAGCTTGCTGTCCAGAGCACTCTTTCCCCACCTGGCCAGGTGTGTCTGAGATCACAGAACCCCAAACCCTGAGCCTGGCACCAGCCACATAGCCAGTCGTTCACCTATCTGTTCATCTCCTTCTTGGGTCCCAGTCTGCCGCTGGGAGGACAGAGGAGAGCGCAGTTCATTCGTCTTAAGATTTGTTGTGCACAATTAAACTCAGATTTATGTTGTTTGAAAGTAAGAACTACTTTTTTTTTTTTTGGTGGCATTCTACAGTAGCTTAAACTTCTGATGGTTGAATAATTCCTCTGGCTGATATCTGAAAAATCATCTATATCCTTGAAATGCTCATGTGTTTGAGGAAACATTTCAGTAGAATTACTGCCTGGTCAATTTTAAAAGCCTTTAACCAAATATTCTGCACACATTTAAGCTTTCAAAAATAAAACTGTCCTAAGTTGTGGCAAAAATCTTAAGACAGTCAAACTAATAGAAATATGTAAACATTCATAATACTTTTATTGGAAGGAGAAAAAATATGCTGAGGCTTTTGCTTTCAAAAGGCCTTTATTCAAGGCTTAGAAAAAATAAGGGGAGGGAGAGGGGAAGGAAAGGTTATCTATTGTTTATAGATTGAAATATGTTAGTATCCACTGGATCTTTTAAACTGCTTCCTTGGAAGAGTGCTGGCCATGCCAAGTCTATGTCAGCTGTGAGATACCCCAGATTTTTAAAAGCTGCCTGTGCTTATTCAGATACATAAATGGAGAGTTTGGAGCCTGAGTGTTAGTATTAATTAAAAAAAAAAAAAAGTTTAAAAGGCTTGGAGTTTGAAGAATTGCTCAAATGAAGTTTCTGCAAATGGTGTGAATATATACTTTGTGAAAGCAGGACTTACAATGTTCTGCACTTACATATATAATGATTTCAGCACAGTATTGCCTCCAGTCTTTGTGCTGGAGAAGCTACGCATGTGTGCTGCCTGGGGGAGCTGGGGAGACATTAGTCTTATAATCACTACGTTTTAATCTCTTGCTGTGCAAATTTGCACCCTGTGGTGTTTCCTGCAGTGCCACCTCAGATAAGGTTGCTTGAATGCTACTCATACGGGTGATTGAGTGCTAAATAGTGTGAGTAAAGGCAGCAAAGTTAGGTTATTAATTTTTTGTGAAGTGCTGTCTGAATGCTAGGTGATGGTTTGAATTTCATTTAATAGCATGGTGGGATTTTTTGTTGTTTGTTCTTCAAAGGAAGGGAGCAAGAATTCAGAACATCTTTGGGTTTGCCAGATCGTCACATGTAAAATAGGGAAAGACTTAGGTGTCTCAATTCCAAAAAGTTGTAACAAGTTGCCTAGACACCTAAGACTCGTGTTTTCTGTCTCCTAAGGTAGCCATTAAAAGCTCAGTTATCTCCCTAAATTGTCCAGTTACCTTTCAGGAGTGATTCAGTTCCATCAGGCCAGATGGTCAATGTCTTCACCATGCCTGAAAGGGTACATTTTGGATAGCTAGCTAGCCTTGCGTCTGCGTAATATGCTAACAATAAAGCTCATGTATTAGCTTTCACTGGGCAACCGTAAAGACGTATACCCTGCCTGCTGTACCTGCTGTAGCCAACTCGTCTTTCTGCATTTTCTTTGGTTCTGGCCACCATCTCACTTATTCAGCATTGCTGGCTTTGTTGTCGTTGATGTTGGTTGTTTGTTTTGGAAAAAAAGTCTTACACATGCAACCTCTCTTTCTTCTAACTCCAATGTAGCGCAAGGCTGGGAAGCAATAGTTTTGTGGAGCAGAGGTAACAAACACTATCTGGTTTTAGGAGAAAACTAAGGCAATGCTCACCATCTCTTGAAGCGTTGGGTAGTCATGTTGTTGTCTGACAGCTGGTGGGAAGGGGTTGCTACATGCTCCTACCATGGCCCTGTGGTGGGCAGAGGAAATTGTTTGCAAGTGAAGGGGTGAGTGCCTCTGGCATTGGTCTTGTGCAGGAGGTAGGTGGGCTGGGAGGAGTTCTGTGTTTTGGGGGTAGCTAAAAGGGTCCAGGGGAGGCTGCTCCAGAGGACCCAGGGCAGTAGCCTGATCCAGATCCCAAAACTATCATCTCTGCTTTTACAGGCTACCTCTGAGGGGAAAGAAAGGGTCCAGAATTTACCAGATCCCAACACTGAGACATTGAGTGCTCTGCCTCTCACAGTGTACGTTAGCTGGAATGTGAGCCCAGAGGGCTTTTTAAGTGTTAGGTGATACCTGAACCATAACTATGCCATGTCTAACAGAGACCCTCTAGCAGCAGGCCATGAGGAATGGCTCATTTATGCCTTCATCTGGAATCAAGCGGGCATCTGCCGTGAGACATCTACCATCAGATAGCTCTCCAGGAGGATGCCAAGCAATTTTGTGGTTTCCCATTCTTGGAAGACAAAATACTTTTCCAAACAATTCTCATCACTACTCATTTCTTCATAGGCCTCCCTCCCACAGCAGGAAGATGCTGAATTTGATCTCCAAAAGTCCCTAGATGTGTACACCCTTTTCCTTCTACCACAAAGGGACTCCAAACAAGATGCTGCTGGACAAAACCTTTCTCCTCAGATCCTTGGTCAGCCATAGCCCTAGAGGCTGAGAGAAACCCTCTTCTTACCATGTGCCATCTAGTGTTACGACTGCTGCTGTTTTGCCTAGGGTCGAGTTGCTGCCTCTGCAGTGTGACGCACACTTTTGTAATGAAACCTGGGGGATTTCATAGCCAGTGGCTGATACTCTCCCATGGTGCAAGACAACATCTGCTGTGTATATAGAATTATTTTCTGAAATCTGGTTCAGATCTCTTAACATTAAAAATAGTTACAGAAGAAACATTTAGGATAAGGACTGAATGCTGTATATGCTGGAAGCAAGCCGGCAGTGGATGCTTGTAAACCAGCCACTTAGAGAGTCCAGACAGTGCAGGAATGCACTTGTCCAGTGGCAGACATAGTCCTGTCTGAAGTGGTGGCTGCAACAATGCTGCTGTGTTTGTGTGGCTTTGGGTGAACCGACAGAAAAACACTTGCAGTCAGCAAATATCTCTTAGATTGTTGATTATTGTTATTATATGTGGAGGAGAAAAAGAGTTAGAGATTCTGTCCCCCCCACACCATCTGAAGTTCAGGGGCTGACAATCCAAAGGAGATTTCTCGTTCCTTTTTCCCCGTTCCTCACCATTTCTTCCAGGCAGTCAGATTTTAACTGTCGTTGAACAAAGGAAGGGAGAGAGAGGGGATTTTTAATTATATTAATAATACTTTAGTAGCCAATACAAAAAAGTAAAAAGGTTGTTTTAGTGAGTATGTTTAAGACAAACATGAATTTCATGCTCTTTAACCCTGGATTGTTGGGGGCCTTTTGACTTCCTTCCAGGGTTGGAATGAAATCTGGAGGGCAGTTTATCGAATTAAACTTTGTTCTGGTGAACTCAGGGACCAGTATATTTGACAGAACTCTATCCATCAAAAGCGATCAAAGGTAAATTACTTTCTAAAATTGCAAACGGCCTGGCTTGGGCAGGTTTTGAGGCAGGTTGTGGGGGAAATTCAGACAAGGTGCTGCTGCATATGTAGCTTCCACCTGCCGTGCAAGAGGATGTGCCCAGCCCAAGACTCCTAGGAGCACTGGAGATGATGTGGCTATTGTAGGGAAACTGCTGCGGGTTCAGCTACTTCTTATGGAAGGACTTTATTATTATTATTTTTTGTCTTGTCAAATGCCTGTGAGCATTTGAATATGGAACGTTACATGGATGATTCCTATGGGATAGATAAAGCTCGGTGTATGTTAGCCCCATCTTTAGCATTTTCTTCATTTGGATGCGAAATTGATTCCTGCCACTGGAGAAAGTAAGAATGGGACACTTTTGCCTGAACTTTGAGGTGCCATTTAATATAATGGATAAAAAATATATTCTGCCAGGCTTGCCTTCAGCAAAATATGGCCAATCCTTTCTCTGCCTTTCTTTGCCTGCAGCCAAATGGTAGTTTGTTGTTTATGCTGATGCTTAAAATCCTGGAGAGGAGGGGAAACACGAAATTGCTACTTTTTTGCCCTAAAGAATTTGGAGATGCAGATGCGATAGAAAGGGTTCTTTTCGTTCTATTATACTGCTTTCATGCAGTGATTCTGCTGATGTTTCTTTGGAAGGCAGGCATTTCACCCTGGTGTTCCTGTGGGCCAGGTGAAGGAGCAATGGTTTTCCATGCCATTTCCACATTATAACGGGACAGTTACTTCAGCAGTATTTTCTTTTAGAAGAAGCAGGGTTATGTTCTTTTCCCAAAGCAGAAACAAAGCTAGGAAGGGAATCCAGCTAGCCTGTATCTTGGCAGCTGGGATGTACCTTGTTTGAGCTGCAGTCTGAGCCATACCTTTATCTTCCTGCTATAGACAGACTGTAATAAATGATGTTACACAAGATAGTGCTAGCTCTTGAAAGGAACACCCCAGGAAAATTCCTACAGGAGAGAGCCCTGGCTGTACACAGGGAGGTATCTCTGTCTTGGCTAAGCTGGGGTCTTCCAGTTTTTATTTTTCTATAACAGTAAAGTAAGAAATATATTCTGAAGTGAAAACTGAGATTCTTTCCTAATAGTCTGAATTTAGCAGCCGTTTCCCTACATTTGTACTACTCTTTTCTTAATCAGAAGCTGAGAGGATCTACTAAATCACTTGTAAATTAATTTGTAAAACCACAATCATTGTGGAAAGTGTGCTGAAGTAGAAAAGATGATAGAATAATGTACTATGTAACAGCTATGCATTAATAAAAGATAGAGCTGTGGTCTTCTGCCAGCAGACTAACCATGCGTTATGAACAAAGCAAAAATAATTAACTGATTTTGTGTGTGTTTGTTGTTTTTTATGTTTTCCAAGGTTCAGATCATCCACACAGCCTGTCTTACAAACTCGAGCTTGGATCAGACCAGGAAATACCTTCTGACTGGTACCCATTTGCTACTGTACAGTTTGTCATTCATGATACCTGTGCATCAGGAACAGAAGTCAAGTCACTGGGCTTAGAGAGTGATGTGCAGCCGCAGAAACATGTGATTCAGAAAGCTTTTTACAATTGCCAGGTATTCGGGGCTGTTTTTCCAATTTTTTCCTTCTCTTCCCCTACCCCACTCCCTCCATACGGTATTTACAGAGCAAATCTGCTTTGTATTCTAACCATATCTTGCATGTGCTTGTGATAATGACTTCAAGCAAAAGAATCATTAAAAAATAATTCCTTGTCTCATCAAAGATGATGCTGGAAGACAAATGCAGCCTTATTTTTCCTCGGTGAGCTATATTTGGGAGTAGTGGTTTTGAAATCTGTTCAGTCTGGAAATGTTTTGATTCTGCGTCAAAGCTCTTATTTGTGCCATTGCTGCAAATCACACTTTTAGTGCCCCCCATTGTTTGCTAATTCTACCTGTTTTTTGTTTTCTAACTACAGGTTGAAATTGAAAAGAAGTGGATTAGGCTTGATGGAGAAGATCCAGATAAGGCTGGCAACTGCTTAATGCAGTGAAGGAGAACCGCGTGCATCATCACCATGATATTAGTAGGAATCAATTCACATTGGAAATTCTATTGTTAGAAAAAGCGCATTGATCGTGTTTATCCTAAACTAGGTCATCAAATATATTTTTAAGTGCTTTTGGGTTTGTTGCTGCAAATCAGCACTCATTTGATTGGCTTGTGTTCAAGTCAGGTTCCCGTCGTGGGAAAAACAGGATGAGCAAGGTCTACTTGTAAAGATTTGCAGGATGCGAGCACTTACTTGACTGATTGTAATATATTTTTTTTCCTGTTGCATATCTCTGACTTGGGAATGATCTCATAGTCCATATTGAAACCTAATGACACTGCTCAAAGAGTTCATGTCACTTGGACATACAATGCTCAGCAGTACAAATTGCCAGAGCACTTATGCGCAGACCAGCATATGTGTAAGGTCCGGCAGGACCAATTACAGTTTTTTTTAGTGGCGTTTGAAAACCTATGTCCCCCGTGTTTTTGTTCTCCTTAATTTATGTGAACAAAACAAGCTGTAATATTATTCTCTATGAGAGCCTCAACTAATGAGTTATAAACTGGGTGATTTCATTGGTAAAATGGGAAGAGTTCCTCAGCAATAATATTCCTCATTTTTCTGTGGCAGGGAGTGTTTCCTCCCCAGCACTTTTACAGGTTCACTCAGAGTAATCTCTTGGGCAAAAAAAAAAGAACATATGGCAGATGTGATTAAAATGTTTGTGCCAGCATCAGGCTTTTTTTTTTCCATTGTTGCAGCAAGTGAGGGGGCATATTCTCATCATGCGTAAAACGGTCCACTCCTATTTCATTTGATGAAGCTTTGATAATTTGCATCAGCCCACAGGCTGAAAAAATGGTGAGTTGCTACTGATTGTGCCTTTAGGATTTAGGGTCCAGATGTTGGTTTGGAAACTGCAGAAGCTGCTGCATTGCTGCTTTGAAGAACTTCAAGACAGAGGGCATTTTTTTTTTTTCATGCATGGAAAGTGAGGTATTTTCATCATGCTGCTGGCTCTAATGGCATTTTTGAGGGGAAACAACGCAGGAATAGACTATTGCAAGGGAATTGAAAGTGTGACATTTTAGCAGGTAGCTACTAACCCTATATTAATGTGTTAACTTCCTATTATTGTAATTTAGGAAAGTTTTTTAGCATTTCCACATAGCCATTATCCCCTTAGTCATTTTATGCAGGCTGTAATTCCAGCTCTGTTAAAAAATCTGATAAATTAAAAAAATACTTGTGATAATTTTTTTCCTGCAGTTTTCCTAAAATTATCCTTACTTCAAACTGAAATTATTGGAGAATAAAAATACAGTAATACACTAAGTCTTACTTTATATTTTGCCACAGCTTGTAACTGTTTATATGAGCACTGTGTAAAAATACAGATAAATGTTATTCCCTGAAAGTAGAAAAATGTGGGATATGTACTGAGAAAATTACCAGTCTGAGGAAACAGAAGGCCATAATATGAACATAGTTCACCATAATAAACTTTTCCACCCGTTTGGAAGCTGAGAATGAAATGCATAATAGATTCTATAGTAAGTCCTGGGGGCAGGTTTTTATGGGTATTACATTGCCAAAGCCCCAAATAGACTATTATGGTATTTTGTCTTCTCTATATATCCTTTTTATTAGCAGGTTATATTATCATAAATCTAAGCAGGAATTTGAGTACAGTAGGTATCCAAATATGTCTCAGATGCGGCATCCTCCATCCCTGTTCTGACTTTAGTAGCCATTAGCACCTTCAAGTCATGTTTGG
This sequence comes from Anser anser, assembly GCF_964211835.1. Lineage (NCBI taxonomy): Eukaryota > Metazoa > Chordata > Aves > Anseriformes > Anatidae > Anser > Anser anser. The sequence continues at coordinate 105,773,909 of NC_139722.1, forward strand.
TTTGTTTTTATTCACATTCAATTTCAGTTTGTTTACTTCTCAGCTGAACTGAGTGGCACAGTGAATAGTAGGGCAAAATGTTCATGCTTGGCATCACAGCAGAGCTCTGCAATTCACTTAAATCCGTAGTTATACCAGAGCTGTAAAGCAGCATTTTAATTCATCTTTCTTGGTAGTGAGTCCACATTGTATCTGGTATGGTGCAAATGATCATTCAGCCTTACTGAACTCGTTAACATAAAAAGATCAAGCTACAACTTTATCTGTGTAGCACAATCTTGGATTTCCATCTGAGGCTTGCCAGACTCTCTGTTAATTTAATAAGAATTGGATCAGTATCACAGGGAATCCATTCCACAGAAATACTCCTGTATTGGAAGAAAGCTACTCTGTTTAATGCATAGCTTTCAATTTAAACCTGACAATTAGGGAAGCCTAAGGCTGAATAATTACCCTGTTCAGATTCAAACTGCTGTTTGTATACCTTGCTGTCAGAATATTTAAAAATATGAAGCACTTTAATGAAAGAAAGTTTGGATTGTCTGACTTCCCCCCATCAATTCTAACTTCCTATTCTACTGCAACCTGCTAAAGCAGAAACACCCTGGCTTCTCCTTTGTAATATTTCTTCTGCATTCTCTGATGCCATTGAGTATAACCAATTGAATGAACATTCTCTGTGTTTAAGACTTATTTGCTAACATTTTCTATGAACACTATAGCAGGTGATAGTGAGTAAATATACTGGTTTTTATTCTTTAGAAATCTGGGCAGTAAGTCATCTAACTGTATTCTGGGAGATGAGGAACAGTTGCTAAAATGTGTGCTCGGTGTCCAGCTGGCAGAAGGACTGGGGCTTTAAATAGCCCATGAGGTACATTGGCATCATATGAGGAACCAGGTTTCACACATATCTGTTCTCTGCATGTCCACAGCTAGCACCTGCACTCACTGAAAGTCTTCCAACTGCTTAGGTCACATACGATGCTGACACTTCACTAACATTTACTGCAGGGCAGTATTTAGATATTATCTGTATTTCCTTCACAAAGGAGAAGCACAGTTGGTGTGTTCTAAATTTTAAGTGTAAATCAATGAGAACGGCTATTTTCAAAGTGTTTATTTACAAAGCGTTGTATTTGCTCAAACTGACAAACTTTTTTTGCATTAATCTTTCTTATACTAGTTGTGTTAGTGTAGGTAAATTGTATTTGATGTAATTTTGGATTCAAACACCCATTGAAGTCAATGGAAGTCTTTTAACTGACAAAATGGGATCTGCATCAAAGCCTTTAAGAATAAAGGAGAGTGGGGAAAAAAAGAAGAAAGGAAGAATAGTTATAACGGGCAGGAAAAAAAAAACACTGTAGAAGATTCTTGATGCTAGTAAATAAGCAATCTTCAATGCTTGCTTACTGCAACCAGAAGAGAGCACAAAAACGAGGACAGGAGGTGTTACTGGATGTCAAAGCTGAAGCCTTGCAGTGACTGGGAATGATGTTCTGGCTGCCTTTGTGCAGCAGCTCTTGAGAAATGAGGATGATGGTGCACTCCATTGAACGTGATGCCAAGCCATGGTCATCCTTATGCTCTGTGCTTTTTTCCAGACTCCATATTAGTTGTCCAGAAGTACTCTGCATCTGAAAACGTGTGTTCACATGTTGCATTTAGCTGCATTTATTTTACTTGACAGACTTCTTAGCTGCCGTATTGGTGTCCACATCATTTTACATTTATTTGTCTTTTTGTTGACTAAACACAGTAATTAACTGCTGCAGTTAGTAATTCTTAGCTGTAATTTTGATAACTCTGAAGCAGTGCTGTTATTCTTAATGGAAAATATTTTATTTTTGTCTGTATAAATATAAGCAGATCATGCTGATGATCTTGTAATAACACTTTGTAGATTACATATTGATTAGAAAAATAAAATTGTATTTCAAACTGGCAGTTTCTTGTCCCCTCATTAAAAAATTATCAAGCTCATTTTACGTTTACTGTAATTAACTGGTTGATCTTGTACCACCAAGTATTGCAGTTTATTACAAAAAATAATTCTGTGTGTATGAATGGGGGACATCACTCTTAGCCTTAAATAATGCTGGTCACAGAAAGCTGAATATGCAAGATTAAAAGCAGGAACTTTGGTATCATCCTGATGATATGCAGAGGTATGTTACTGCTGTAACCTAGTTGGACTGCTCTCTAATGTGGGACCTTCTTTTCTCCATTCATCTGTAATGTTGAGTCAATTTTACCTCCTAAATGTAAACATTGACACCAAACTTTAGAAGAGATCAGAAATGGAGGGAGCAATCCGTTGCCTCAAGCAAAAACAAAAAAGGTTATTTTAGCCGCCTTTGTGGAAGGTCATAGCATGCAAATGAAAAGCGTCTCCACAGAGCCATGAGAACTAGTTACTGATTTTTTTTTTTTTTTTTTTGCTGCTGATTATGTAGTTAATACTGTTAAAGGGGATGTGCAATGCTTGCATCACTTCAGGTAGAAGTTCAGTAGACTTTGGAGGAGGAGGAAAAAAAAAAAGTGAAACGATGCATATGGTCAAGTATTAGGAGAGCAGGAATCCAACAATGTTTGCTCTGGAAGGGAAGCCCAAGGAAAATGATCCTTGAGCAATGGGTCCTCACATAAATGCTTCCAAGACTCGACACAGCAGTGCAGCTTAATCTTTATGTGTCTGTCATTCTTCAGTAGAGTTGACTTGGTATCAATTAGGCAACGCACAAGAAAACATTACTGCCAGACTGTGCTTGAATCACCTGTTTCTAATTCATGTGCCTGACTGATTTTAGCAGTAGCAAATTGTTGGTGCTGCAAAAAAGTGCTGCTGGTGTAAAGGGCTTCTGTGGTTGCTCAGATTTATCCCTCTAAATTATTAAATGCAAAGTTAGACATAGCAAACTGGGCTTGAGCAAAACATGCCATTCTTCCTTTACTTAACTTCACACTCAAACTGCTGGATTTCAGCAGTCATCTGCCCAACTGCTGGATTAAAACTGTTGAGGAACCATCTGCTCAACTCTAAAACTCCCAGCAGCCATTTCAGATAATGTTCCAGGCGCCTCCACCTACAGCCTCCCACCGCAGCCTGACTCCGTGTGGTTCTGAACATGCGTGTAGCTAGTGCCTCGTCGTCCTGCTCATCTCTTAGGCACAGGAGAGTGGAGCTGGGGAGCCCAAGAGCAGGACTGGAGCTTTTCTTGGGGACGGAGGGAGGGAGGTTGAATATTTAAGAGAGGCAAGGTTTATTTCATCCTTTATTAGGCTTAATCATGCTACAAAAATCTCTGGGTGTATCAAGGAGCAGAGCTGTACAGAACTATTCAGTGTATTCAATTCATTGGCAGTGCCTTTTTTATACAGCAGTTGTGCAGGTCAGAGCCCTTCTTGTGCTCCCCTACGTCGTGAAAGTTTGTCATTAAATTAAACTAAGGGACAGCTTTTTCTACAGTTCCTCTGAAGTTGTTTAAATCCGGTAAAAAGGGAGGCATTTGAGGAAACAATTGTCACACATGATAAATGGGAGAGGTCCATTTATTAAACGTGTCCCAGTGTTACCTGTCTGAGAACTCCAAAAGAAATGATGGAGCTTGTAACAAAATCACATTATTTATAAAATTGGTTATGATACTACAGTGCCATATATATAAGAATCAACCGCTGAAAACAAAGGCAGTGTGTTACAGAGTAGCTTTAAAATGAAATTATAGGTCTGACCACGTCGAGGCATTTGCATAGGGACTGCCCAGATCCTGCAACCACTTCCTTCTAAGAGTGATTACATTTACTTGGTAAGAAGGGCAAGATGGTAGTTGTAATATAATGTCTTAAGAAAGAATTGTGTAGACCTGTGGTTATTTATGTTCCTCTACAGCAGCAATACTAGATTTTAACAGGAGAGGGCATTCACTACCAAGCATCTGAGTTGGCTGAGGGCTCTCTGTTTCTAGAGGTAAGGCATTTGAAAATGGTATTTTTTTAAAATGATTAATAAAGGTTCATCATCCAAAAATAAATCTTCTCCAGACATCATGTACCAAGAGGAGTATAAATAATTACAAATTAAAACCTGTCCAGTAAATGAATGCTTGAGGTGCCCTTAAGCAGCACTACCCCAAGTGCTGACAAAACCCAGAAAAATCAAGAGTGTCTGAATAGCATACTAATGTTTTTGATAACCTGACTTCTAAAACACTTGTGAGCTGTTAAAGAAACTGCAATGGGGAGACCTGGATTGGAAGCTGAACTGAGACTGAAGGAAATGTCCATGCTGACACACCCAAAGTAACCTGACCTCTAGCTGAGATAGCTGAGAAATCCTTTGGTATCAAGCTGCCCAAACTCCCTCTCTTTTTGAAGTTAGGCATACAAATTTTTCCAATGTCAAGGAAGTTTGTAACTCCCTGATAAATGAGGGGTCATAGATAGTGGGAAACTCATTTATGTATGTTCTTTCTGCATTTTTCTACCTTTCTAAAATTGCTGTACAGTAGGCTGGCAGATAGATGGCTATGTGTCAGGTTTATCTGTCTCATGAATAAGTTGCAGTCAGCTGCAGGATCACCATCTGCAACCTTCAGTGCCCAGTGAGATCCTAAAGGCTGAAAGTTCTTCCTGCTATTTCTTTTAACACAACAGGACTGATCAGACAGGAAGAAGAAGAATGAATCTCCTGTTATGCACTATCCCAGATAGTTTCAAATGAATGATGCACTTTAAAAATACATACTATTATTTAAATTACTCTATGAGCAAAGCAACATGGCTTGCCTTTTTCTTGTGGTGATGCAGGGCACACAGAACAGCTGAATATGTAATTGTTACTTAATTCAAGATCTAGACAGTGTCATTAAATATTTTTGTTGCAGAGCAAAATTACTTCAATAGCAAATTGCATTTGTTCTTTGTCTCACTTGCAAAAATACAACTTACAATATGATTATGGATGTTGCTTCCTTTTTTTTGCTGTAGTTGTAGGTGTTAGTCTAGCTATAAAATTAAGGGTCTGTCAGTATTTTCATTAAAATCTTTTCATTCTTCAGGTTGTGTAAGCTAGCCTTAAAATCTAACGCTTTAAGGGTGAGTCTTCTCTTCACAAGTCAGACAGCACTGTATCTACATAGCAACCTAAAAATAGAAAAAGAAAGGAAAAAGAAAAAAAGATACTTCTAGGTTCTGAGAATCAGGAGAAAAACACTGATGTATGCATAGATGGAATGCGTATAAAGGCCAGAATATATATTCTCCTACATATATGATAATAAAGAACATTTTTCCAGATGAGTAACTGCTAAATTGGTAAATCTCTGTATTAACATATGAGCAGATTGCTGCAAATGTAAGCAATAATTTGTGTAGATGTACCAGATTGCTGCTACTTAACTGGAAGCTTCAGCTATCTCCCTGTTTATGAGGTAAGAATGAATTCCCAGTTTTACAGCAAGGTAATATGCTTTTCCAACCAGCTTTCCTAGGTATATTTTTGCATTACAGGGGCAACTGTAGTTCTCTTCCTTTCTGTTCTCAGGACAAAGCCTCATTTCCTCCATGTACAAAACCTGAGGTTTCAGACTGCTTCAGGTTGTGCTAGTGCTCAGGGTCCAAACTGGGTGCCTCAGTTGCCTTGTACTTTGCACAGGGCCTCGTCCCCCTTCGGCCTCCGGAGCTGAAAGAAGAAACTTGGGTTTAGTAACCAATACTCAGCTGTGTCCCAGTGTGGCCATCCACAGTGTGTTTCAGGCACAAGGAGGAAAAAGGGAGCACAATGGGAGCAGGGGCAAGCATGGGGTTTTGCATACACTTTCTTCACCAGTTTGTGCTCTGAATAATAAGTATGTAGCTTTTCTATAACATGTTTCATCAGGCTATGGAGCAATTTTACAATAGCATCACTTTTTGCAGGCAAGGAAATTGAGAGAAAGAGCAGCAAGGTGAGCTGCTCTAGGCCACCAAAGAGGGTTTAGACAAAAGCCATAGTCTCTGTGGTGCTTTTGTGTTGGTGCTTCAGCTATTGGTCCACATCACCTTTTCTCTTGAGATCACCAAGTTCCTACTAGACATATAGTTCCTTTAGAGCTCTTAGTTGCACATTACTCAGAGACCACCAATATTACAATCTGAATATTGCCCACAGAATCTGTACTTTCTGAAAAAGGGAAATTTCCAGTTGAAGAATTTTTGTGGAAACCTACTAATTATTTCAAAGAAATAAAACAAAAGCGTTATGTACGTTTCAGGGGGAATTAACCTGCCTGCCTGGATCATCAAGGAGACTGTTTTTTGACAGGTTTGTGGCCCACTTGGACTTGTCCTGTGCCTCCAGGTGGATGTTTGTCATTCACAAGGCTCTGCTGAGGCCCTATGGCTTGGAAACGCAGCAGGCTGGGACTGACACTGGCAGTGCAAGGTTGAGTATAAGGAGACTGGTTTTAAATGCGATGGAAACAAGAGGTTTTACATTTCCAAGTGATTTTTCACAGGTTCCATGGCATGATAACCTTCCAACAACTTCATCTTCAATAAAAAACAAACAAATAAATAAAATAATAATAATAAAATGTATGACTCTTCCTCTGTATTAATAATTGTCTTAGGGATTCATTTAATTTTCCTTCTCTACACATTAGCAAAACACAATGTGTTTCTTTAGGTAAGTGGAAGCAACCCTTGTATTCTGTTCTGGTAAGGCCGCACCTCAAGTACTGTGTTCAGCTTTGGGCCCCTCACTACAAGAAGGACATTAAGGCCCTGGAGCGTGTCCAGAGAAGGGCTACGAAGGTGGTGAGGGGTCTGGAACACAAGTCCTGTGAGGAGCGGCTGAGGGCACTGGGCTTGTTTAGTCTGGAGAAGAGGAGGCTTGGGGGAGACCTCATTGCTCTGTACAACTACCTGAAAGGAAGGTGTGGGGAGCTGGGGGTCGGCCTCTTCTCACAGGTAACTAGTAATAGGACTAGAGGGAATAGCCTCAAGTTGTGCCAGGGGAGGTTCAGGTTGGAAATGAGGAGACATTTCTTCTCAGAAAGAACAGTCAGGCATTGGAATGGGTTGCCCGTGGAGGTGGTGGAGTCACCATCCCTGGGGGTGTTTAAGGAAAGGTTGGATGTGGTGCTTAGGGACATGCTTTAGTGGGTGACATTGGTAGTAGGATGATACAACCATCAGATGATCAACCAGACAGATGATCTTGTAGGTCTTTTCCAACCCTAACGATTCCATGATTCTATGATTGCTCTGAGCATCCCTCAGTACCTTCTCCCATACTGTATTACTGTGAGACTATCAACATTATGAGCCAAGAGCACTGGAAAACCCACAAAACTCTCCCCACCCACCCTCCCAAGAGGCCTGATAAACAACCGTCAAGTGGCACAGCCTCACAGAACTGCAATTTTGCCCCAGGCCCCCAACCCCGCGCCATGCCTTGGCAGCGCCCCCGCGGCCCGCCTACGGCCCGGGCCCGCCGCCCCCAGGCCGCGCCGCCATGGCAACGGCGCCTTAAGGCGTGCGGGCGGGCCGCGGGCAGCCGCCGCCATGGCTCACGGCAGCCCCGTGGTGAGGGCTCGCAGCGGGGGCCGGGGCCTGGCGGCGGCTCCGAGCAGGGGGACGGGACGGGACGGGACGGGCCAGGCCGGGCCACGGGCCACGGGCCACGGGCCACGGGCCACGGGCCACGGGCCACGGGCCAGGGGCCAGGGGCCAGGGGCCAGGGAAACGGTGGCTTCCGGCCGGGGGCGAGGAGGGGCTGCCCTTGGGGTCCGTGCTCCTGACTCTGTTCTTTGCTAATTTAGAAGTCGAGTTTGCGTTTTACGGTTGTTTCGTAGAGTTTTTAACCTAATATATAGTGTAATAAATACTCGTCCTTGCTATACAGCTGTGCATAATGCGAAGTTTCTTGGCCATCCTGGGGAGAGGAATAGGCCTGTTGAAAGCAAAGTGGTTTAAGTTCTGCTCTTCTGCACTAAAAGTGAAGGCCAAGCATTTGACATACAGGCTAGTCAGCATCTTTTTGTAGTGGGACAAGTCTCCTTTTTTCCCTGTTCCTACAGTCCCGAAATGGGCAGGGGAAGATCCTGGAGATCTCTAAGCTCCCATAAGAAGTCACACATAAGGTCGTTTTAGAGTAGCTAAAATTGTTCTGATTGCCTTTCACAAAAAGCATAACATGTTACTACTTAGTAACTTTGAAAAGAATGGTTATTTCCTGCAGTGTAGAATAACTGTATGGTAGTAAAACATTTATTTGTTAAATTAGAAAAATGAAAGTTAAAATCCTGGTGTCCTAGCTTCCAAGGTTTCCTAAAAATCTTAAATTTCATCTTTCACCTTTTATTAGCAGGCTGTTGTGGTGGTGATGATAGTCATGGTCAGTAAGCCTTAAATTGCCAAAAGCTTGTTATCCTCCCTTTCGATCTGAATGGATAAATCTTGAAGCTGGTATGTGGTTGTATCTGTTGTCTGGATCTGAATGGAGAACTAGGATCTACTTACATGGATGAACTAATAAAATGTTGTGTGTCCTGTTGTAATATGATTAATTATGTATGCGTATATATAATGTGGCATTAAAATTTCCACACCTAAACTACTATACAGCATCAGACTATTGTCACAAAGGGATTTTTTTTTTTTTTGCAGGTTGCTTATGTTATGCTTCTGATAAAACTGGCACATCTCATTTTTAGTAGCTTGTACTGTTGGTTGCTCCTCACAATAGAGGCTATGATGCTGGGTACTAGAATGATACTGAGCAGTAAATGTCAATTTTAAACTGGCACTCCAAACATGATAGGTTTGAAAACACACCACAGCAATTGCTTTTTCTAACATTTCTAGGATTTCTTAAGCATTTCTGTAGCCCACAGAAGCCATTAATTTGAGGCTCAATTCCAGTATTTTTTTCCAGGAATGTCTTATTAGTTCTACAGATTTAAGGGAATGACTGGACTTATGTACCTGGTAGAGTCACAGACCTTTGCATTTGACAGAGTATTTAGTGTATTAACACTGATTGGTCTGTGGTGTTCAGTTTGTAACAGTTCAGTTCAGTTTGCAGCCACATTAGACTTGTATGTTATCATTTCAAGTGACTTAATGTTCATATTAACTTGAAAATGTTTAATTTTTTAAATTTACATACAGCTTAAACTCTACAAGTCTGTTATTGAAGATGTGATTGAAGGTGTTCGGGAACTCTTTGCTGAAGAGGGTGTAGATGAACAGGTTTTGAAAGACTTGAAGCAGGTTTGTTGGCTTCCCTTCCATTAATAAAAATTGTATGTATATGTAAATGTACATATTTATCTTTGGAGATGACATACCTGTCTCTTTCTTGGCCCTGTAGAACATGTAAACTTTAGCCCTAACTTAGAATTACAAGTGTTCTGTGAATGTTGTATTGGCTTCTGGAAGTCAAAATCTAGTAGTGAGTGTAGCCAGGCTTATTGGATAGAACCGGTTTACCCTTGGAAGAGCTGGGAATACCTGATTATCATGTTTGGTTTTATCTTATTTTTTATCATATTTGGATTATCATATGTGGTTTGATTTTAAAGTTGATGTCTGTTGACCTTAATATTCTCTCTGCAGCTTTGGGAAGCCAAGGTGATGCAGTCTAAAGCAACAGAAGGCTTCTTCAGACATAGCCACCATTCTTCACAGTTGACCTTGCAGTTGCCACACACTTTTCATCGTGTTTTGCAGGCTTCATCAGGTCAGATGTTGCAAATGCAGTTTAAGAATAGCTCAGTGTTTCAAGAATCTTTTGGAAGACCTGAAGCTGCTGGAATGATCTTGTTTTGCAATGCTTGTGTATATATCTAGCATGATGGGGAACAGTACGTATCTGAAAGCAAAATTTGACCAGTAAAGGACAAATTAAACTTTGATAAACTAATGCAGGTATGTCTAGATGCACTTGATCTGCCATTTATTTCCAGCAGGGAAGCGTGAAGAGAGTTTTAGTCTTCTTGTATGTAGTCCAGAAGAGTAACCCTTCAATTGCAAATTCATCAAAAGTGTTAAGCATTTCACTTCACACTTAATGTGTGGCATGATGTGTGCTGAGGGTTATACGACGTGTTTGTGCCCTGGAGCTCTGCTGTCATGGTGGAGTTGAACCTGGTTCAGCATTTCTTAAAATTCAAGCCCTTGTTCAAACAGAAGAGTGCAAGTGTTGGGAGGGTTTTTTGGTCTGTCTTTCAGTACTCCTAAAAGCAGTATTCACGGTGCACAGAATTATTTGACTTTCATACAGGCTCATATCAGGACATATTCTTCTCAGTTAAGTCCAGCGGACCACTGTGCTAATGTTATGGTAGAATGTAACGCTCAACTGAGGCTTCTCTGAGTGTGAAAGGACATGAGGAACTTCCCCATGAAGAAAAAAAAATATCGTACGTGATGATTTAATGAAAATCTATGTCATAGTGTATATGCTGATGGAGAACATTTAAAGGATGGGCAGGTACCTTTTCATCTACTTACTGTTTTTACAGTCTTCATATTTGGACTGTTTTTGGAGACAGATGTTTCACCTTATTCCATGCAATTAAAGGGGATTTATTTTGGGGCTTGTTTGCTATTGGAAGCTTTTTATTTAATGAACTTTATTTACCTTGTTATTCCTAACTTTTGGAAGGGCAGCTGATGCTAAGACATACCAGACTCTCTTAAAGCCACCTAACTTCTTATTTTTGTTTCTAATAGGATTTGAATTGTCCTATGGCAAGAGGTTTTCAAAGTAGTTAGGGCTACCTAAATTCTTTTCTTCTTGAAGCTTGCAAAAGCTTTCTGTTTGGTTCGTCTTCCCTCAATGAAGTATGTAATGCTTTTGAAAACCCATCCTACAGTTCCTGCTATTATCACCATTGGACTTACGCTAGAGTGGAAAACCGCTTAAACATTTTCCTCTTGTTGACAAGGCAGTGCATTTTACATGTGTTTGTAGTCATATTAATAAATAGAAATGGCATGCTTAGATTTTACAGTACAACTTATTAAGCAGATCAAATAGATAAATATTTAAAACAACAAAAACTCAAAGACCAACTTTTAACAGAATGCAAGTTTTATAAATTCAGGGTATAACCCCTGTCCTGAGTACAGCATAAGCTTTGAAGCAACATAAAAGGAAGTGTATTCAGTAGCCTTATCTAGATGTGCTTACGTATTGTTGATCTAATGAGTCTGAGCTGAAATTAAGATTGCTTTAGTTTCAGGACTGCATGCTGTAAATTACTGAATGATCAACTGTTTCTGAGATGCACATGTTTTTGTAATTTTTTTAAAATAGCTTCCTTAGTCATCCCAGCTGGCAGAGGTTTACAGCATTTCACGGCAGCAGGCCTGGTAGGTAGCTGCAGTGAATTCTTATTTCCATTTTGATTATTCTCAATTTTAAAATGATTAAGTTTGTCAGTTTTTCACAGGCTTGAGGGGATGCAAATATTAAGGGTTTCTTTTCTTTTTATTTTATTTTTTTCTTTTTGGTGTATGGGTGCTTTAGGACAATATTTAGGGACTGAAAAAGATAGCATTTCTCCTGACAGTTATATCGGTAGAACATGGTATAGTAGGCAAGGGACCAGGAGTCTGCTGAGGGAGAATCCACAGCTGAGGAAACTGTGTGTTTGATTGTTTTTTTTTTTTTTTTATTATTTGATGAAAACCATACAAAAGCTAAGAGTTCACAGAAGGAGTGCTCAAACTCTGTTACTGCTGTGTGAGCAGAGGAAAAAAAAAAGCAGTTGGTTTTGCAAGCAGTGCAGCCAGAAGAGTGTTGGAAAATGTGGCTGCATGAACTTAGCCCAGAGGTTGGAAGAAGTGGAAATGTACATGTAGGCATCATTTTTATTTTTATTACTGGATGTTAAAATAATGTGTGGTTGGGAAATGCCAGCACTAATGAAGTTGGAAGCAGCGTTATCTGTGAGGCATAGAAATCATCCAGATGAAAGTGAGTGTTTTTGGAGTGATAGGTTCTGAGCTGTTGGTATAGTGGAGTTGGGTGTGGGGGAGAAGGATGTATTATAAGAGCTTGATGCATCTGTTGAGTGCCTCCTGAGCCTCCAGCCAACTACCTTGCCAAGCTGAAACATAATATTGGGAAGGTATTTGTGTAACATGCAAGTTCCCCAACTTTAAATTTGGGTTTCCCAGGAACAGCTAGTTTGAAAGGGCATCTTATATTCAACTCTTTTCTTTCCAGGAGAAAAAAAGAATGATGTGAAGTGTCCTCATAGGCCTAGGCAAGGAGTCTGTACTGTGTGGAATAATGCATAAGCTTAGGTGAAAGTGGCTTTGAGTGGAAGAGTATCATTTTGGATGGTGTGCTCTTTGAGGGGCTACAGGAAAGTTCTTAATGAAAAGAGGATGTGATAACTGGAGAATATAAAGCACTTGGGGCCAATCATCATCCTTGCAATTACAAAATACTCTTTATCTGCCTATACATCAAAAGTCTGAAGCAACTCTTCAGTAGAGATGATCGCAAAGGGGCCTCTTTCTGGGTATGTTAAATGTGACATTTAGGGCCCTAAGAGAATAAGGTATGCACTGGTACTTAACAAAGTTCTTGTGTATCTAGGGTGCTTCACGACCAGGTGCAACTCTTACTCTCCCTTCGGGTATTGCTTATCCTATACACGTACCAGCTGGAATGACACTACAGACAACATCTGGTAAGATTAAAGAGGAGATGTAACACATTACAGTGCATTCATTGACTGTATGTGAATATTGAAAGATAGTTCTAAGTGCAGTAGATAAAACAAATGTGAAGTATAGGTGGGTGGAGCCACTTGTCCTTTTCCTTTGTAGTGTGTAATTACTGCATAGAGGAAGTAATTACATTGATTAGTTGGTGTGTCACTTGTGTACACTTGCAACATTAGTTAATGTGGGCTGCCAGGGAATGCCATTTTTTTTGTTTTACAGCTGCTGGCAAATGTGTACCTTTGTCGGTCCAGGCACAGATATCTCCTTGCCCTGTATGAGGGGTAGTCTTTCCATGTTTTAAACTGACAAAGACATTCTGGTGCTTCAGAATCAAGTTGATTTTATATTCAAATAAAATGTAACCACCCATCACCCTTTTTGCTCACCCTCTTTTGCTGATGAAATTGGCCGTACAAAAACTTGCTCGTATTCGTTGGAGTTTGATGAATGGATGGCTTATTTCAGTCATAGATTCACTTTTTCCTTAAACAGCTGTTCTTTTTTAAGCAGTAATGTCCTAGATGTCTATTTTGGGTATAACTTCTAAGGTTTTGAATGCTGTAGGCTGATATCAATGACTGCATGTGTAAGCAAATGTGTGGAGAAAAGAATAATTAAATTAGTTTGGCAAACTAGCTCCGGCATCTTAATTCTAACACTGATGATAATAATTAAGGATTCAGTATTTGGAGTTCTCTTTGTACAAGGAGAAGACAGATAAACTAGGAGTCTTATGTTTAAGACTGTATCCGTATTATAGGGGGGATGCCCTTAAAAGAAAGAACTGTCCATGGAGATGGGGAACAGTTTACTGTTTCATCTTGTACTCCTTTGTTTCTGAAATGACACGTTAACAAATTTAAAGCAAGGTTTTTTCTTACTCCTAACTGGCTGAAAGTGTACTTGGGAAAGTACTACTTTGTAAACATCCTTTTTCTCCGTAGTTTGCCTGATTGTTTCCTCTTGGCTGTTACTGGTAACAGGACGCTGGCCTAGATGGATCTGTAGTTCAACTCACTGAAGCAGCTTTTCATCTTTCTCTTTGTAGGGCAGCTTTATAAGGTAAATGTTCCTGTCGTGGTTACACAGGGCCGAGGAGGTGCAAATATTCTGCAATTTCCTATTCAGCAGATATTTCAGTCGGTTGGGCAACCTTCAATTCTGCACGCCAATGTGGCCAGTGTTGCACCGGTGAAGGTACCCTCTGTCCAGCCAACTGCCGACATGTTGCAAACTCAGAAGACTGCTGTCCAACAGACTGTGGCAGTTCAACCGAGTGCCACGGAAAATAAACACCTAGAGGACTCTACCGGTACTGCGTTGGTTCAGCAGCCTACGGAGAGTCAGCAGCAAATTGAACCTAATGCAGTGCTGAATCAGCATGAAGAATCTACAGAGAAATCCCAGCACGGCAGTCTTCATACACCTGTGCTTAATTCAGAACCCTCTGAAGTGTTTTCTCCTTCTGAATTTGTTGAGGCAAACAACTCAAGCAGTGTGCTGCTGGACGTGGAGGGGCAGTTAGACACTGAGCCTCAGGAAGCGCTACAACAGCAGGTGTCTGATGATATCATTGAGATGATTATCATGGGCAAAGGTTTGGATGATAACAGTGGTCTGAAAGATGAGGACACCATTGCTCCCACTGACAAGGTAGGACATTTTTATTTCTTATCTGGTGAAAATACAGCTGTTGTAGATGGTTGTTTGAAGAACAAGTTTTTAAGAGATGTGATCAAAGATGTCTGTAAGTAGTACCTATGAATGATGATAAAAATCATCATTTTAAGGTTCATTCTTGAGCTTGTTTTGAAGAGCATTTAGCTGACTGCTTATTTTTATATTTAAAATTTTGGTTGCAAATGTTGTTGAAATATTTGGATTGAATACAACGTCAATCTGAAAAACGCTATCGGTGCGTTGGATAGATACAGTGCATTCACAGACTTATAGACTATTTTTTGAGATAATTGGTTTTTGCCTCTGAGCAAGCATGAATGATGCTTTGAGAACTACCATGTCATTTTGATGCTGAATCTGTGTGTGGATACTGGCCAGTTGTAAAATTGCTTTTGGATTGTCAACAGGGATTAATTTTAACTCATAACATGTGAAGAGCAATTAACTTATATTGACAGCCCATACTGAGTATGAAAAGTCAGATTCCATAAGTGAAAATCTGCTGGAAAGAAACATATTTCCCTGGGAAGAAAGTCCTGACAAGCTAGAATTCAGCTAGAGCTCTGTGGAAAACTTAAAAATGATTTTATTGAACAAGCCTCTGTTCTGACTTCGTCAAATCTATGTTCCAGAAATTGTTTGCAAATATAACTTGAGGCTGGTGTGCTGATTTTGAATTGTAGTGCTTATATGATATCGAGGCAAATTTATTAAATACAAATTTAATAACAGTAATGGAAAATGACCGTAAGTAGAAAGCATCTTATGTTGCTCATCTACACTTGGGCAGAATGATGACGACTGTCTGTAGGAAGAATGGAAGATCAAAAAAGTGTTAACTTTCTTGAATTAGAAAGTGTACGTGGATGTGAATGTAGTGCTCCAATAAAGATTTAATGAGAAACCTAAGATCACTGAAAGCTTAAAGCTCTTTTATGCTCCTGTGAACTTTCTGTTTTGGAATTCTAATGCTTTTATGAAATACTTGAAGTACTGGGGTATTTATTCTCAGCTTTTTATATTGTATTTAAACAAAGCACTTTGATTTGAGGGAAAGAAATGGATTCATCTTTTTACTTCAAAAATAAGGAATAGTTTTTAAGTTAGAATTTCTATTTTAAAGAAAATTCTAGAGGCCAGTTTGAACATCATTTTCTAAAGAAGTCAAGTACAATAGTGTTTAAAGAAAAGTCTAAGAAAATATATTTCTGTATTACTGAGGGAATGAATATTTGACATGGATTCCATTTAAGGTAGGTGTAAGAACAAGATTTTTCAAACATACTCAGGGTTTACAAGTAGTCCAGGATTTGAAACTCCCACTTAAGTAAGTGCTGTGAATCTTGTTGCTTTATTAAACAAAAATCTCAGGCTTTGTACTGAACAATGAAAGCTATGTGGCGTTAACTTAAAAGCCATCTCTGGTCTTTTTTATTGTTGTCAGCTGGAACCTACTGAGCAGGTGGAATCTAATTTACGATCAGAGAAGGATATCTGCAGTGACATTGAAGGCATAATTCAGCTAGATGGAACCGGTGATGCTTCTCCCAAGGAAGAAATACCACACACAAAAGATACAGAAGAGAATGAATTCATTGGTATTATTGAATCAGAGGATCTAAAAATTCTGGAGGATGAGGATGAAGGAGAGGATGAAGAAGGTGACAGTATTTCAAACATGGATTCTAGCAGCAGTAGCTGTGATAATGAAGAGCCCCAAATAGATATTGTTGAGGAGGTAATTTACTTTCAAGCCTTGTGAAGCACGTTACAATACCGTATCTGCCTTGAATACTGAACTGTTGGACCCAGAACAGCTCCTGCTAAGTTTAATGCAGAGAGCGTAGTTAGGTTACATGTCTCTCTCAAGAGGAGATGCCACTGAGGAATTATGAGAGGGCTCATTATGAGGAGCACGAACAAATGAATGAGATCATTTGTTTATTGGATCACTTAAAATATTTAATCACCAGCATTAAATTCTATGGTGAAACCCTGACCTCAGTGGAATTGAGTTCTTTTAAGTAAGATCCGGATACAAATCTAGTTGTATTATTCCTTCTGAAGAACCACAGGGGATTAGACAGAGAACAGCACGATAGAAGTGTAGCACTCTTATTTTATTTTATTTTTTTATTTAAAACAGATGAAATTTTGTGTCCTTAATGTTCGCAAGAGGATTAGCTTAGAGTCTGGACAGTTGATGAGCGTTCCAGTTACTGGGGTCAGCTTTGGCATTTAGGAGTTCTGCTTTATTTTGACCTTTTTTTTTTTTGTGGTGGTTTGTTTTTGTTGTTTGTTTTGGGGGGATGTTTTTGAGAACATAAGCATGTAAAGATGCTTCTAAGTGAGCTTTGCGGACCATAGCTTCTAAGTCTTGATTTTTTTGGTGTTAACCTTTATTGTTCTGGTTGTGTTTAATGTCAAGTTATTCAACACTATTTTTGCAAGAATGTATAAAATACTTCTTAAATGCATTTTTAAACTCTAGGACCCATTAAATTCTGATGATGATGTCAGTGAACAGGACGTTCCAGACTTGTTTGACACAGATAACGTGATAGTTTGTCAGTATGACAAGGTACAGTATGTAGTTATCTTTGTCCCTTAATCATTATAAATAGTATCTTCAGCAAATCCATATCTGGACTGCTGTCAGTATCTTTTAAGGAAAAACAAATGCTGTAATAATTGAGTGTTTAAATGATGTGTTTAGCTGACAGTACTCTGAAGACTTGTATGCAATTTTCTGAAATGAGGACAATCGAAGGGTTCATAAAGAAAAAGAGTAAGGGGCTGAATCTTTCAAAATTAAGACTTGTAAAGCTGCAAAAGCTTATGCATTTCCTTAATTTTTTTAAGTTATGTGAACAGCTTCATGGATGTATACATGCATCTTTGGCCATGAATTAAGACTTCTGAAATAGGGAATAGGAAAAGGTGTGTGTGTACTATCTTTTGTCTTTGAAGTGCTTCCTGAAAGACTTTACTACCAGAATTCCTGTTACTGAAAAGCCAAACAGTCACTAAAGGCCATTTTGTCCTGCTTTATTTTAATGTTTAAAACTTAACCTTATTTTGAATTCTCAGAGATCAAATTAAGTACTAGCTATGTTTTGGGCACTTGCATGTTTATATCTTAAAAGTTGACAAAACAAAGTGCGCATCTTATTTTGAAAGCAAACGTGGAAAAATATGTCTAATAGTTTCCAAACAAAGTGACTTTGCTTTTATGCTTTCAGAAGAGACTAGTGATAATTTTTCTTGTGTGTTCAACTAGGTCTGCCTTAAAGGGGTCTGTGCTTTAGGAAACAGTGGGCTGCTGAGAAAATTGTCTTTACTCAAGTGTAACAGATTGAATGTTTCTGAAGCTTGTTATTTTGGAAAATGTAGCTGCAGGGATGTGTGTGGAAAATGCATCTGAAATTGAGCTAGTGTGTATTGTATTGAAAAGTTGCACAAAATTTTGAAGCATCATAACTTAGTTTGATGTTATGGATGCTACAGGTAGTGGATGTTGCTATTTATAGCAAGTTTTGTCTGTAATGAGTTGAAAAAAAATCTTTTAAAAACTAGTAAGTCCAATTCTGGACATGTCTGTAGGAAATTTTAATATCAGATGTTGCAGAAAATTGATAGTTAGAGAAGTTGGGGGAAATGCTGGTAACTTCTCCTTTCTACATAGATTTAATAAAAACAAGTAGATCTAGTAGAAAGTAGATGGAAATAGTTACCTGTTAAATTATATAGTTATCTATAAAAGAATGCTGAAGGCAAAATGATTGTCTTTAATTCTTTTCCCCTTATTTCCTGAATCTGGAAATAGGCTGATGCTTAAAACCCAAGGAATTGTTAGAGATGTTTAAGATTCCTTCTTTTAGTATTAAACATAAACTTTCTGTAGTATAGGTTGTTTTGCAGGACTTAAGAAATAATATGCACATTTTTCTTACTGTTTTGTATGGCAGTATTTGCTTTTGAGCAACGTTTTCATGTTTTTAGCCTTATCCTTACATGCCTGTGTATGCAGTATTGCTTTGTCATGCGTATGGGAAAAGGAAATGACTGCATTTCAATTAAACCATACATATTTGCAAGGTGCAGTGTATTTTCGGAGTGGTACAGTAATCAAATTGCTTCATTATTATCTTGTTTTCCAGCCAGCATAAGGTTTCACACAGCTACCTTTGCCTTGCGGGGGATGTGGGTGAGGGCGTAAGAGGGATGTTTTACGTAATTGGTGTTTTTAAAGGGAGGTGGGAAAACTTGAATGTGACAAGAGTAAGATTCAGGAAGTTGTTCCCTTGAGAGGCCAAAGAATCTGGTATATACAACTGAAATCTGCTGCCTCTATTGAATATTTGTGCTGCGTTCAGGGAAAGTGTCTTGCATGTTTTGAGCTATCAGAATTTTAAAGGAAAAACAAGTTTTTTAAACTAAGCTTTGCTTAAATGTTCTTTTTTTTATTATGGTCTAAATTTTTTTTTTGGGGGGGGCGGGGTGGGGTGATTTAATTCTCTCATCAGATACATCGAAGTAAGAACAAATGGAAGTTCTACTTAAAGGATGGAGTGATGTCCTTTGAGGGTAAGGACTATGTTTTTGCAAAAGCCATTGGAGATGCAGAGTGGTGAAGCCTCACCGAAGAATGTACTTTAGAACTGTGGCCTTATTCCCTTACTGTCCGTGAAACAACTGGACTTCCTATTTTGTCATTTAAAAGAAAGACTGTGAACTTGCAAAATATGTAAAATGTGTTCTTAATACATGCAAATTAAAACACTGTATTGTTACCTGCTCATTTGTCTTTGCTGTTTTCTGATTATTTCATTACTTTTCCGCTAAAGAAGCATTGTTGGAGTGAATAGCTGTAAAGACTAGAACATTGACTGTGTTAGCAATTGAAGGAAGTCATGGAATACCAAATGACTGTATTTAAGTAAACTTCAATTCCATTGGTTTTGTTTCTTTTTTTTTAAATAAGAGCTGAAGTATGACTTGAAATCTAAAACTACACAGTTGTAAGTGATATTTATTTTCAAAGACTGAGTTCCAAAAAAAAAAAAAAGAAAAAAGCTTAATATCTGTATAAGTCTGAAACTTGTGGCTATTTCAGTTGTGTAGTTTTCCCTACTTTCCTTCCTGTCCCTTGCTTTTTTGTTGTTAACCTTGTGTGTTGGTTTATTTTTTGGCTTCAGCTTAAAGGTAGGCACTTTATATGCAAGTCAGGAAATGGGGGCAGAAGACCCTTCAGCTCAATATATGAGAACTATTATTGTTTATTCTATACCTTCTACGTCTGCTGAGATGTAATGAATAGTGTGATTTAACATTAGAATGTGATTTATTTTCACTGTCAATGTGAAGTCATTTAACTTCAGTTCTGTGCATATCCACTGCCTTCTATGACTACAGACCAGTAGGCTGTGAATGATACAAATTGTGCATAATAATAAAATGTCATCTTATATACATTTCTAGCAGTGAGTTTTTTTTGTCTTTCCTAAATGTAACTTTGCTTAGAGAAATGTGTAGAAGTCACGCTTGTGACAATAGCTCACCCTGCCATAGGAATTGCATTCCCAGCAGTTTGGAGCATTTTCTTCTTGTTTCTTCCTCTAAAAATAGAGATCAAAAAGAAGTTATATTGTTTTAGGTCCAGGCCCCCGCCCTTCATAGCTGTAGCTTTCTCCTAATTAGCTCCTGTTCCTTGAAGGGCAATATCACAAGTTAAAGGGCTGACTCAGAGGATCATCCCACTACAGGGGCAGGTGCGTCTCCTGGGGTCTGGCAACCCTCTCTCCTGGCTGCATCTGCTGAAGGAAGACAGCATGACATGCTTTGGTTCTCTCTACTCTGTGGGAGGCTGCCAAACCCTTGAGAAGAGAAGGAAAGTAAAGGAGAGAGTTGGAGAGAACGTGGGGAACAAGGGAAGAAAACCAGCCATTGTTCATCATGGTAGAAACCTTTGTGCTGATAGCGTTGAGATGATTCCTTCAGGCGGTATGTGTTTAACTACCTTTTGAGTTTACTGCATGTTCTTTTGGACTTACCTGCTACTGTCCACTCTCTAAGAAGGAACACTGAACTAGAAGGCCTGAGTGTGGCATTTCTTTTGTCTTTTTATGGATATTGCGGGTGGTATGCGAAGAGTTGTGTATCCAGAATAGTTTAAATGTTATGGCATATAATTTCTTTGTTCCTGTTCAGCTGGCTTGTGGCTGGACTGATGCTACACTTCAAACCCATGAATGTGCAGGAAATGTAGCTCTTCCCACATGGTAGATGCTTGTAGATATCAGTACTTTTACAGGCTCTGAAGCGTTCATGCTACAGAAATGCATAGGTTATGACCTGCGGTACCAACTTCAACTTGTCAGCACAGGTATCATTAGAATAATCTAATTCTGCCCTGCCCCAGCCACGGGCAGGGACACCTTCCACTAGATCAGGTTGCTCAAAGCCCATCCAACCCCGCTTTGAACACTTGCAGGGAGGGGATGTCAACAATTTCTCTGTGCAGCCTGGTCCAGTGCCTTACCACCCTCACAGTAAAGAATTTCTTCATGTTATCTAATCTAAACCTACCCTCTTTTAGTTTAAAGCTATTACCCTTTGTTGTATCACTACGCTCCCTGATAAAGAGTCCCGCTCTGACTTTCTTGTAGGTCCTGCTGAGGTACTGAAAGGCCACTATGAGGCCTCCCCAGAGCCTTCTCTTCTCTGGTCTGAAAAAGCAGAGGTAGTGCAGCACAGGACAGTTTTAAAGATGGGCAGCTGCTTCTTCTGTGCCTTTCTGCTTGTGTTAAAGACTGCTTCTACATGAAGGTGAGGAGTCAGAGCTCTCAGCACCCTTATGGCGCCTGTTCATCTGTGAGTGGGTGCTGAGATGTGCAGGATAAACATTGGAGTAGGAAATGATTTTTTTCTTCTATCTCATCTAAACTTTCCCAATTTGTAATTATTATATGTGTTCTATCTATTACCCTAATCTGCTTTTGTATTCAGTTCTTGAAACATTTCTCATACTTCAATGTTTTTGCAAGGGATTTTTTGTTTGTTTTTTGACAGCTTGATGCAAACTCTGTGCAGTCCACGTATGATGTTCACTATATAAATTACTCATCTGGAATTAAAAGTATATTTTTAATACTATCTTCCCAAACTTCTTTTAAGATTTATGAGTTGATGCTTTTTCATCCACTTTTGCTTTTCCTGGACCACATGTACCAAGAGCTATTAAAATAAAAAAGGACTATCTTTCATCCTGAAGCTTTGCTGACTGTGTGTGTGTGTATATATATATATATATATATATATATATCTGTTATTTCTGGCTAAAGCTGACCTGAATCAAAAGGGATACTGAAGACAGCTTAGCTATGCCACTGAGTATCCCCTTAATTTTCATTCAGTTGCATTTTCTAAACCGGTACATTCTTTATATGAAGAAACCTTAATATGGAGTCCATCTAGTGTCTACCTGAGTTATCAAATATATGAATTTTATGGATTAAAGTAGGGTTTTGCTGTTGCTATCACAACCTTTGACGTATGTGAGAAAATG
Organism: Anser anser; assembly: GCF_964211835.1. Taxonomy (NCBI): domain Eukaryota; kingdom Metazoa; phylum Chordata; class Aves; order Anseriformes; family Anatidae; genus Anser; species Anser anser. Next base: position 105,795,891 of record NC_139722.1, read on the forward strand.
GCTACTAAATATGTATCATTGCCAGTTTTCTAGCTCCTGCTAAGCCGCTCTGCAGATATTCCTTGGGAGTGTCTGCAGTGGTTTTCCCGGTGCAGAGCTATAGCCTGTCTGTGTGGGCTGCTTGTACTGCCGCACAAGGGTGTGCTTCCATTTTCCTTCATCCAACCACGTAAGAATTGCTCTTTGTTTCCAGCGTTCTTGAATGAACATTGGCAAAGACATACAGCTTTGAATGAAATATTTACAGCTAACTAAAAATACCAGAAGTTAGGAATTTTTATACTGGAAAAAACTGTTCCTTATTAAAATGTAAGCTCAGTTGGCTAATTACTTTAGTCCATGCCTTGAGGAGTAATCAGATCGGAGTGGTTTTGATCTTAATAATTTATCATATTAATGCTTTTGATTGACACTACTTACAGTTTAGCAAACACTTTGCTGCAGATAGGATGAAGTGTGTAATACCAGTTATGGCCATTGAAGGTACTTCAGTAAATGGCTGTCTAAAACTTTACACTACAAAGAAGGGAAGTTTACCAAGAACAGTAAGATAGAATAGCATGTAGCTTGTATGTGAATCTAAATCTTTATTAAAGTGTTGCTTGCTCATTTCTGTGTATTGAAAAATTTGACTTATATAAGTGAGCCTTCATCCTGTTGAAGTGCAATTTAAGTAAATCAGCTGATGCCCACTCAAGACATTGTTTTGCCTTGTCCTATGTTTTTTTTCCCCTAGTGTTTTTTCCAGTCCCTTTTTTAGGTAAATATCCTGCAGTAGGCCCCTTTCTTCATGGGCTTAGCTCAGCATCTGGTACATATAAAGAGGTATCTCACATGGAATTCCTACTGATGGCTAAACAGAGTTGTAACAGTCTCCTTCACTTCTGTATCTTGCTTTATTCCCCGTGTGCGTCAGCTGCTCATGAGTACAGTTATGCTTGTACACAGACCTGCTGTACTGACTGAAATCATGGCATTAAGCTGAAGGTAAGGGAGGGTCAGAGATGTTATTTCTAATTAACGCAATTATAAGCTAGTGCTAAACCATTCAATACCACGAAGAATCACTGTCATTGATGTGAAGCAAATTTAATTTGCAGTGCTGTGTTGTGGCAACAAGAGGTACGCTTTGGAACACAGACTTTCATACTGTTGCTGTCACAGACTTGAAAGAAAATGTAAGGGGTTTAAAGTGATCATAACAAACACATTTTCTTATACATCACAGTCTACACCTTCAGTGGCCATCAAGAGCTGTTGGACTGGGTCTGTTCTGGTGTAAGTGCAGACGTTACGGTGCTGCATTTTTCTGCTGACTGCAGGGGAGGTGCATATTATACCATCTGGGGATCTGCCTTCAGGTATTGTGGGTCTCATCTACAGAATGTGATCTAAGACACTAAAACTTTGATTACAAGCCCAGATAAAACACATTTACTTTACCTTCTGTGAAGCAAACTGCCATATGTAGGTCTCAAGCTAGCAGATTGGTTTGCTGACACTGTAATACACTCCTCCTATTAGAGAAAGTGAATCCAATCTGTCAAGAATAAGTAACCCAAGAAGAGGCTTGAGCTGCAGCCTCTGCAGCTATTGCATCTCTTTCTGTCCACAGAACTGTGAGCTTTCCTTGTGGAGCCCGTAACTAAGCCCCTTTGTAATGCTGCAGTAACAAAGGAATGCTCGATTCTTATTCGAATTAGGAATGCAGCCACAAATCTGGATCTCCTTAGCATCAGACAATGCGTGGTGGAAAATGAAAAAACATTTCAATGGAAAAAGTCACTGAAAAGTAACTATTTATCAGCTGGGAATGGGGTTGGAATGTGAGTGCTGAGGAGTCCCCAGAGCATCCTGAATGCCACTGGCACCAGTGACGCTGAAGGGGGGGCAGATGTAAATAATCCATGAGATTGCCCCTGGAGAGAAAACAAGCAGCAGCTATTTGCCTGTGCAGGCAGCAGCTATCCTGCTGCTGAGAGGGGGCCTTCACAGTTTATGTGATTCATATGTGTGTATGTATGATATACAAAATACAGTACTTGGTGTTCTGCAGCTATTGCATCACTTTCAATTTCCAGATCATGCATGGCTGCATATGGGTTATTTTTTATTTTATTTTAAAGTAAATGACTTACAAGCTCTAACTGAGATCTAATGTAATCTGTGAAATTGCTAGTAACAGAGGTTCAGCAGGTCAACTCCTCCTTGGTGACATCTTTACAACGCTGCTTGATGAATGCTGTTCTTTAACTGGGTGTATGTGGCTGTGTAATTGGAAGTTTCTGTTGATGAAATGAAGGGAGGCGTCTAGTCTAGTGCCCTTTCTTTAACCCAACAATGCCAGCATAGCTAATAGTAGTAGAAAAACAAGGCACAAAAGGTAGCAGACAGGCTTTAAATACCACAGGGAAGCAGATCTGGAAAGAAGGGAGGCAGACTGCAGTCACTGCAGTACACATTAACTTCAAGAGCACCTTGACTACTGGACTCCCCCAGTTCCCCTGAAGCAGTGTTTCACCTAATAATCACCTTCCATACCTATCATTACAGCAGAAGAAAAGGGAAAATACCGCTTTGAACCTCAGAACAGCGTTGTTGCATAAGAATTATTGACTTGTGTTTTTATTTATTGTGAGATGTTTAAGATACTGTAAGATAATCCCTGGTCACTGAAATAATAACAGCCAGCACTGTGAGGTGCTGCATCTACTGGTGCTCCAGTTGACTTTTCTTTGTAGGGCGCCGTGTCTTGTACGGCTTTTCTAGTGCTGACAGAAACAGCAGTGCTTGTGAGGCCTTGCTGGGGCCTGGGGCTGAGCTGCCATTTTTGCAGTTGGAGGCGTAAGCAGAGAAATAGTTCATCCGGTAAAGCTCCGCTCGGCTCTTACAGCAGCCAAGCTTGCTCATCAGCAGAAAGAAATCCCTTTGAAACGCTTTGGTGAAAATCGCGTACAGAAACGGGTTTGCGCAGGAGTTGACCGGGTAAAATAAAACCAACAAGATCTTGGAGTTTGTCACTGTGATGAGAGGCACCTTAAAGGCAGCGGAGATGGCAAAGAAGGAAATAGGGGCCATGCAGGTGAAATCCGTGAAGATGAGTATGGCCATTCTCTTGGCAACTTTGGTATCTTTATTGGCAGCTACCAGCTCCGGGTTCTGGACAGCTATGTATATCTTGATGTAACAAGCACAAATGACAATGAAGGCTACAACATTGAGCACCAAGATGAGGAGTATGTAGGCTTGGGAAAGACCCGTTTCGATATCCATGGGCAAACAAATGCTGACCTTCATGTAGCTGCTGACCCCCAGCAGTGGCAGCACCGCAATCAGGATGGAGAATACCCAGCCACCAAGCATGATCGGCACAGCGTGCCGCAGCCGCAGCTTGCGGTCCAGCTGCATGGCGTAGGTGATTGTGTGCCATCTCTCGATGGTGATCACCGTCAGCGTGTAGACGGACAGCTCGCTCGCAAAGACGGTGAAGAAGCCAGCAGTACTGCAGCCGCTGCCGGTTTGCCAGTCTATGGCGTGGTTGTAGTACTGGCCGCTCGTCTGGGCATCGACCGAAGCGATGAGCAGCAAGTAGAGTCCCATGCAAAAGTCAGCAAAGGAGAGGTTGCACATGAGGAAGCGGGGAACCGTGAGCTTGTAATGGCTGGTTATGAGGACGAGGAGCACAGTGAAATTGCCAGCAATGGCGAGGATGTTTATGAACCAGATGAGAACCCTGAGGAAGCTGTACCCCAGGATGTCTTCACAGGGATTAAATGCGTCTGGTTCTGGAGTGCACGTCAGTATCTTAGGCTGACAAAAGTCATACTCGAACTCAAAGCCGGTCATTTCACTATCATCAAACATGTCTGAGTAGCTGTAAGGAAAAGTTTCTTCATCTGCTGCAAGCACGTACATGTTCTTTTCTGCTGACCACAGCGATGTGTTGTAAGAGTCATCTCTGTAGCTATTAAAATAACAACCCCCCCAAATAGAAGTGAACTGTTTGTTACATGTTGCTCACACTCTTTTATAAAAATACAACAAATGAGTTGTTTTAAAACACTTTCTAGATTTTTTTCTACAGGATATTCACATACAATGAAGCCCTGTAAGGATGCCTTTAGTTTAGGTAGCATATTTGGAGAGCCACTGAAGTCACGGTTACATCCATAGGAATGCTTTCTTATACAATTTACCAATTTGTAAGTATTTTATCTTGATTGCCCTGTAATGGAGCCATCTTTCTCATGATGCCAGTAGAGTGCAGTTCAAATGATAGGAGCACTTCTATTGATGGACTATAGGCTTGATGCATAAAGCTTTATCAGATAGTTAAAGAACCAAACTAAAATAACATAAGGATATTAGTTCTGCTCCTTTGCCTCTCTTAGGAAATGTACTTACTCAACAAAGTCCTGAGACTATGTATGGCTTTGGAAGTGTTGAGGAATTTGATCACAGTATTATAAAGTGAGGATTAGCAGCTGTGCATGGTTAACAAGATAGAGTAGTATGTCAATAGCTAGGAATATATGAAGTCTAGACTGGAAAAATGCCTAACTATAAATATCTTTAGGTGTTTAAAACAGATCTCTAATCTCTAGGTCATCAATAGTATGGCGATAAGCCTTCCAAAGAAGGTACATTTTAAAAGTGAGCACCGTTCCTTCCGATTCCCAGCCAGAACGACTATTGATTTCACAACTCCCCAGTCATCCCAACCATGAATGTTCGGTGGACAAACTCTCAGTCTGCAATGTGAGACCTGGAAAGCATCTCCACTGAGAACAACTCTTCGTAAAATTCATAGGTTTGGGACAACTTAGATTCAAGCTTAAACTTCTGCATCTACTGAAGCCTGTAAGTTAAACTATTTTTCTGGAGCAGGGTCTTAACTGACAAATGAAGCTGGGCCGCTTTTCAACTATTCATGTTGGGTAAATATGTTCCCAATCTTGTTATCCTACCTTTTCTTTCTTTACATGAAAAAATGCTCCATGTCTTGCTTTTACTTGCCTGGCTTAAACTGGAAGAGTGGGAAATATGTTTGACTTTACTTATTAATTAAAAATAATTGTGATTCTCTGAGAGGCCATGTAAACGTGCTGCAGCTGTGGCTTTACAAAGGACTGAATAAAACCCAACAGCAAGTGTAGGAAGACTCACCAATCAGCAAATGAGATACTGTCCAAGGAAATCTCTATCCCCATGGATCAATCACATTTCAGCTGTATTGGATGTGTTGGCATTTTGTTTTTCAAGACTTTGCAATGATCTGACCCCATGTTAGGGCTAAAGAGAAGTCCCAAGGTCTCCTCCCATTTAGCAGGAGAGGGATGGGTAGTTCCACAGTCAGTAAACTTGTTCATGAAATACTGTTTTTAGTGCTTATTACATCCAACACAGCCAACACAACAGTTTTGATGTTTGCCTTTCTCCCTGTCCCACTGGATGCTGGTCATACAGAACTATGATGATATGGAAAGACACATTTAGAAGAGGTAAACAAATTGCACGGGCTTACCCAAACTTCTAACTCAGGGACTCTTTTTGTACCATGAAAATCTATGGCCCAAATGATGATGTGCAATCTTCTAATTATTCTATAGATAGACAAGAAGTATTAACAATGGCAGCTTTTCTTCGGATCAAACAACCCTACAATTATCTCTGGGACTGAAAAGTCTCCAAGTAGGCCCTTAACTTTGTTAAATATTTAATCAGTGTTTCGATGGCCTTTCAAGAATTTAGAAGAGAAGCTGGAGAGAGTAAAGCCCATGAAATCATGTGTTTTTTTTTGTTTTTTTTTTTTTTACCCTTTTGAACATCAAAATCACAAATTTTGGTTTAATGATAGTAAAACTACCATTGTGCAACTTGTAAGGGTGACTGAAATGGAAAGAAAAAAACATGCTGTTCTAGAAAAAACACGAGTGGCAGGAGGGGAGGGTCCGAATTTGCTATTTCCAGCTTCTGTATGCAGAGCGGTACTTACAATATTTCCCTAGTTGGTTTCCTCATTGTGCTTTCACACTGTTTGGAGAAGTTGTCAAAAATGGAAAGCAAGGAATTTTGTCTGAAACAAGGATGGAAAAGAAAGGTGAGTTTCAGTCTGGATCTTGGCCTAATTCTCATCTTCCTTGCAATTGATCTTCATAGACATGTAAGGTAAACTGGAATTGGGCTCACACAGTGGAGACATTCATGCAGATCTCTGAAAGCAGGGAGGGGAAGGTCTAAAATGTTGTGACAGTGGGCAATAACTCATTGGGGGTATAAGGGATGGTCTTTCAGCTTGTTTATTGTTTATGATTTACTCATTGTAGTGAAATAACACGAGCTGTAAGTAACAGAAATGTTTTGCCTTATGATATACTGTATTGTAATGGGCCACTTTCTCCACCAGTACAAACAGCAGCAGTTAGGCTGCTTCTAGAGAAGTGCATCTACTAACAAATGCATGGAAGCTTACTTTGAAAAGAACAAATTGAGAGACCACATACTTGGCAAAATCTCTGGTTTTGAGGCTTTTAAAGTTATGGGCCCAGTACTCTACTGTGTAGCCTTAAGAGAATCAAGCACATGGAAACTTCCAGAAAGTGTTATGTATAACAAAAGAAATAATGTTTTAAGATACCATTCTTAGTCCAAATGTGATGCTTACAAATAAGTTGCTTTTCCTGTAATTTTTTGAAGATGCGTTATAGCCGGTTGTGTTTTCCCCCATTCAGCCCAGAAATCCCAAGAATATTTGGTGTGAGGACTTCATTTGCCTGATGTCTGTGACTTAGGCGGACCTGTTTGCGAGGTCAGATATACTTAAGACCTTGTCACCATGTCTCACTGCTAACGCAGTGCAGTCCACAGGTGGTAAAGAATGGGATATGAAGGAACGGGCAGGGGTAGTAAAAATGCATGAGACAGGATGAACGCATATAGAGTTCAGGGCAAGGTAAGGGGTTAGAAGGAGACAGAAACAGGCTGCATTGCACAGTCTTAAGAATACATAACCACAAGAAAAGTCTTCCCTGGTTAAACTGGAATGTCTCAGTCTCTGTGGTCTCCTGCTGTCATCAGTAAATGACAAGGAAAACAGAGATGTGCCTCTCATTCCTTTATAGCTGCAGACGACATAGAAAATAATAGCCTGTTGCTTGTATGAGTTTTTCCAGGGGTCAAGGCTGTGCAGATATGTAACACATCAGCAGTCACCTGAACACTTTTGATGCCAGTTAGGAGCACAGCCTAGTTTCCTGATTTGCAGGTTTGAATTTTCAAAGTTGACTTACGAAAACAGTCCCTGAATATAAGAAAGTGACTTCCTAGAGCACCTCTATTTTTATAGAGCATGATGATATGTTACAAGGCCAAGCATCTGAAAATTAATAAACATGAGAAACACAGTTATCTTTGCAACTTTACTTTGGTCCCTTTTCGCATATGTGCAATGGTAATTTTAAAGTCAGAATGAATAAAACATTTTTTGTCCCAGAGTTGCCTCTGCGTACAACACACTGAGAGACTTGCACAGGGACTGAATCAGCATTTGGTAGCGATGGAAACACTTGACTATAGGATCTTTGCTTTATTCTTGCAGAAGCGGAAACCACTTATTAAAATAAGGAGAAAGCATAGCATTACCCCTAATTTTACCCTGAAGATTTGGATTCTGTTCCTGTCCTTGCAACGCAGCCCTGATGTGACCATCTGCAGGTCACGCTAATCAGGCACACCACAAAGGGCTGCTCGGTACGTCTTTACTGCAGACTTCATGTGGGATAGGTGAGAATTGTGGAATCCTCACAGCTGCAACTAAACTCATTTGGAGTTGCTTTGGCTGACTACAGCCAACTGAGAGTTGATTTCTTTGAAGCAAAAATGCTGAAAATTTAACTCCAGTTGTCTCAAATTGACTGTGCCAAATTAGTGGATGGGAAATGCTCTCTGTGCCACAGTTTCCAGCAGTGAAGTAGGGAGAACCATGCTGTCTACTGTCATCTGAAAGGCCCGGTACTAAGCTGAGTGTAGCTTCTTTCTGCTGGCTTGTGTCAGGTCCTTATTTCAGTGAGAAACTGAAAGCTTGCCTTTTCTACAAGATCATCTTGGTACCTGCATTAAATAAACTGCATAGCTAAAGGCTGCAGGTTTTTTTTTCTTTTTTCTTTTTTTAGGACAAAGTGCTCTTGATGGTAGTGTATCTTCCAACTGCCAGAAGGCTTTTTTTTACTGAGGTATCAAGAAAAATACAAGCTTTCAGCAGACTTAGAGTAATGTCCCTGCTGGCAGATCATGGATGAAACATATTTCTCCAATAACAGGAGTAGAAATGCCTCTCCTGGACTTAGGGATCTGCTGTTTGGAGTGAGGCCTTGCTACATTCCACAGCTTCCTTGCCTCTGGAGCAAGGATAATCCAACCCTGCCAGCTATACAAAGCAGGACTGCCATTTTGGAGTTTCTGAAGTCCTGCAGAACAGTGTGCTATTTGGACTTACTTTTCTGTCCTCAGGTTTCGAAAAGCACAGCAGTGGCTGGGATACGTTAGAACAGCTTCCAGAAGACTGCTGAACTTATCCAGAGTTGGCAGCCTCTTCAGTGAGTATGATGATGTTGCATTTAGGACCTGAATGGCCTCGAGCCCGTAACTAGGCAGGGACTCCAGTGCCGTTGAAGAAATATCCCTACAAAACAGAGAGCACTCTTGTTTCTTTTCATACAGATAAAAGCGCCACCAAAGTGTGAAGATAGATAGCAGTGACTCAGTTTTTTCATGAAGGCCTACATCCACAAAGCCACCCAATATCCATCTCAGAGATGTAGGGTGTGATACGGCAGTGTGTTTCTCTGCAACCCAGCAGTCCCTGACAGGCATGAGGCTGGCTTTATCCTGCTGGAAATCAAAACCTACCATGTCAGGCCTTGTTCTAGATGTTTTAATTAAATGGTTAATAACCAAAACACACAAAAGAGTCTCCCATTCTTGCGAAGACAAACGTCAGTAGTTTGGCTTAGAGTAACTTCAGAGGGGCTGCTTGCTTGCATGAGAAAAGGCCTGTTACATGACCGAACACTGTCAGAGTAAGGCCATTAAACAGGGAAAAAAAGCTACGATTATGTGAGCGATGCTAGTAATGCTCTGAACTGCAAGTCACCAATAAGAGGAATGCAATGGCATATGTGGAGAGAGCTATTTACAGAGCCACCTGTTGGGTTTTATTGCATGTTGCTTCAGCCAGTGCAGCCCTCTAGAATGTACTCGACTAATAAAGCATGAGAAGGATATGTTTTATTCAGCACTGGCTTATAGCATGTGATCAACTCATTCACTTTTATAACCAAATTCTAAAATAATACATTGTAAAAACATTCACATCCTACCAAAATACAAGTTACTTAGTAATGTCAGGATAGACACACAGAGAGAGGATCAGTAGGATCTGACACAAATATAACTAAAGCCACCCAAATCCCTATGGGGCAGAGGCCAAGGCTAAAACCGTCTGATAAGTGTTTGTTGTGGTGCTGACTGAGTCTTCTGCCCTGCAATTTCATGCTGTCTTATTGATATGTTTCCATTTTACACACAGAGGGTATCAGATCAAGTATGCAGTCCACTTAGCAAAGCACAGTTAATGGGGGACATCTATGCAACTAGATAAAAGAGGGGTTTGATGCTTACAGGACATCTGGCCCCGTGGCCCCTCTCAGGGCATCGTTGTGTATCCGTTTGAGGTTTCTGTTGTCCTTCAGAATTCTGTGGAATGAAACATCAAGTCTTTACATCTGTATTTTGAAATAACTTCTATTGCCATTATTCTCATCTATTTCCTCTCAATCCTTCCTCCTGTCACAGTGGTGGTTGTGCATTCGTATATCTACAACCTTCCCTCCACTGATGCCATCAGACTGTTACCGTCTACACTTAATTCTGATCATTTCCAATTTCTTCTGACTTAAACCAGGAACAGCCATTCTGGTTCCTTCACTGCAGCAGCAGTGTACAAAAATACAACAAAAAAATTGCCAAAACCATGAGGCTAGTCCCAGGGTGTGTGCAACTGATTTTAAAACTACTGACATTTCCAGGTGTAAGATGCAGTTTCCTGAGTCTGGTCTACAGGTTCAAGCTTTCCACTGCTGCTGCTAAATTTAGGAATTTATTAAATTTTACTTAAAAAAATAAGAGTTTTTCTCATAAAAACTGCAGCTTTCTAAGGGATAGTGTTTCAGGAAAAGCAGTAAATGGCACAGGATTGACAACTGAGTCTCAATGACACTGATATATTGACTTTTCTAATGGGTATCATGAAATTTAAGACAGGCAGTTAAGATGAATGAAGAGCTTGTGACTGCATTTGAGCTATTATCTAATAATCTACTAATCTACTATTATCTAAAATAGTAAGGTTTAGTTGAACTTCTAAGGTTCAGCTAGACAAAGAGTTAGACAATCTTGTCTAGGCCCTGCTTTTACTATGAAAGGTTGGACAAGATGATCTCCGAGGTCCCTTCCAACTTGGGTTCTTGTACAATTCTATGGCTCTTTAAATTGCCGAGGAGGGGAAACATACTCACAGTTGATTCAGCTTGGTCCCATTGAAGGCATGGCTGTGGATATCTTCAAATCCATTTTTATACAGTTTGCTGAAGATTAAGAAAAATGTGTAAGGAAAAATATTTGGGAAAAGATGAGATTATGTTATTGTACTACGGATTTCAAAACTTAACACTGTATTCATTTTAAGGATTAGAGGGTCTGGTTTATAAAGAATATAGGTAACTATGGCATGACTGCCATTAGCTCTGAAATTAACATAAAATTGAAGCTTAAGTTCCCTACGTGCCTTCCTGTTCAGGTGTTTAAGAGCAAGGAGCATGGTGCCCACCTTGGAATGAGACCCAGAATCAAGACATTATTCCAGGTAAACCCTTGGCACAAAGACAACAACCTACAGGCAGAAGACCTGGATTTTGTGGTTTAAGTAGGTAAAGATGCAAAGCTGCAAGAGTCAGAGAAGTGTCAGACGGAAAGCTCATGTAAAGCCCAGAGGGTACTGCTGGATTGCGGATCCTCTATGGACAGACCAATCTTCCAGCAGCCCAAGTGAGAGCTTTGCAGAGAAACAGGGGTGGGTGATGCATCATCCAGCAGTCAGCGAGTTACCCGAAGTAGTGCTGCCAGACCAGAACAGTGCTGTGGAAACCTCACTGTTCTCTGCACTGCACAGGGACACTTGCTGCCAGCCCTGGGTTTTTGATTCCCACTCCGGGGCCAGGTACCAAATGGCTGGACCCTGCTGTACCTAAAATCTGGCTACTTTCCTTCATTAGGAGATCTAATCTGTGGGTCTGTTTTCACAGAGAAAAAGCCATTTGTGATATTAACTTATTTTTTCAGTATCATTTGTATATAATAATTTGTATGTTTTTTTTTCTTTAATATTAAGTCCTAATACAAAATGTGGTGCTGTTTATAGAGGATCCTTTATCTCTACAAAAGTTTTCTTGTTCTTTTTTCCACTTGTTTTCGGGAGAGCAGAAACTAGGGTTATGAACCTGCTCCCAAGAAAAGCTGCAAGTGTAGAGCGTGCCTGGCTACATTTGATGTGAGGAGTCTGTCTTGGCACGATGCTGAAATTAGTGATTTCCTTAAAAAACACAACCATGTGTAGTATTGATTCCCTGTCCTCATGAAACACTAACAGTTTGGAAAGCCTACATTAGCTATTTGTAATGCAAAGTATTACTGCAAGCTAAATGTACACGCTCACAGATAACTTGTGCTTCACTAGACCATGCTGCAACAATTGGAATTATTTCAGCTAATTGCAGTTAATTACAAGGGGTGGAGTTAAAGTGTAGATCTACAATTAGAAAGCTGCTGATAAGGTAATACTTTTCTTCTCCTATCACAAAAGAACAAGAGAAAAATGACTGTTAGCTCTTTCCTGGCTGTGAGGTAGACTCTCTTCCATTTAATACAGTTTAGGGTTGCAGTAAAAAAAAAAAAAAGCATCTTTCTCCATCTCTAGCATGTTTGTTTTCTTGTACCATTAACAGAATCATCATTTTGCTGGAGTTATTTTGTGAACTTGCTAACAGGAAAACGGCCCATAAGATAAAATGATGCCCTCAACTAAGCCATTGCTCATCTCTAACATCAGGTAGTAGTTAGTTGTCTTCGGTCACATTTATGCTTAGTTCTTCTAACACTTTCTGAAGGTATTGGTCAATACATCACATTTGTGTTTAAATTACTGTTGTGCTGGCACATCAGCCTGATGAAGGGCTTAAGCCAGCCAGCTGCAGTACTTGCTCATGCAAGCTCCAGCTCATTTGCAGCAACAAATATTCATGGAGAATTGCGCAGGTGTTTTGGAGCACACCCATGTCACAAGACACGGCTCCACATTTGGATTTATGCTGCGTTTTAAATATCACTCTGGTCTGCAAAGGTTGGTGTTATTTGCTTCCAAACTGGTGTTTGTGCTACAAGGTGAAGGAGGCAGCCTGCTGCTGCTCTCTATTGCTCTGCTGGGCCTTCCTCAGCCCTGAATTTCAGCCACATCCTGCTGAAAAGTAGTACAGTCTGTGATTTGGGCTATTTCTACATTTATTGTGGAAGTTTTTGTGAGGACGGGGTACTGCAAAATCCCTACATGGCTCCTGCTGTGCTGGCAGATGACTTTTCTCCTTGGCTTTCAGCGGCTCTTTGCCTTCCTTGGACGGAGCATCTCAGCATTAAACTCACCTGTCTTGCAGGCAGCTGTAGCACTGAATCCAGTTTGCTAAAAGGAAAGTCTTGGTGTGAAGACAATACAGACATACGGGGCTTAATTTCAAGATTCTTATAAAGCAGAGTTACTCTCTTATAAAGCGGAGTTACTCTCCTCAAACAGCTGTATTATCCTCACGGAAGGAACTGGATCTAACATTGTTTTACTCACAGTGTCAGTGATTCATTGTTCATCCCCTGGAAAGCATTTTGCGGTATGGTTGTCATACGCAAGTTATCACAGAGCTCCCTTTGAGAGGAAAAAAAAAAGTTATTTGTCAGTGATACAGGAATGAGATGGAAAGACTCACAGCTGGGCTAGGGTGGGTCTTCACTTACAAGATAAAATGAGCTTCTGATGAGAAGATCTGTGTCAGATCTGGAAATTCTCTTATTCCAGTGTTACAAATGCTCCTAGAGAAAAGCATGATTTACAGGGGAAAAGGTTACCAGGCCAAAATGCAAGGAGAAGTCAATCCTGCAGGTATGAGCTTAACAATGCATTAAAATATGAGTGGCAAATATCGTAATTTTTAATTAGGCTCCAACTGTGTTTTTAAGATCTGTAAAAACTGTGTGTAGCATTCTCAGGCAGTATCCTGGAGAAGCAGCATAGACCTCTTGACATTAAGTGCAAGGAAGAGATTTTAGTTACCCCTTTTGTGTGGTGTCATCTCTAAATGAAAACTTTGCTTTACAAATACACTTAGCAGAACTAATTGGCAGACTTTATGGTTGTTTTGTCTGTTACTGCTATACCTTGTGTTCGTTTCACTAATTATTTTATTACATTTATTTAACCTCACTATTAGTTAACTGCACATTAAAGCTATTGTATATGATGTATGAACTTGTGGTGTATCATAAGGCATGAAAAATTTATTTTTTTTCCTTAAACTGCCTTCTGTGGTTTGTCCATTCCTTCACAAAAAAAAAAAAAAAAAGAACGCAAGCAGAAAAGAAACAGAATGCTTTCTTACAAGTATTTTAGCCTTGGAAGGTTTCTGAATGCTCCGTCCTCAATGTGCAGCAGATTTTTCGTGTTCAGAATTAATCTGTAATGAGGGAAATATATGTCAGTGTTGTATTGTTACACACCTGGAGGGACTTGAATTTCGCTAGCAATTGGCCTTGTCAGAATCTGACACGTGCAGACTGTGACAGAAGATTCTCATGCTGCAAACAGACTTTCTAGAAATATGCTACAAGTACGTTTTGAAGCAGTATTGATAACAAAATCAGGTTATAACTGTTAGGTAGCCAGAAAAAGATAATGTCTCCTTCAGGATTCAAACACTGTCTTGTTAGTCTCCTGTAGCTCCTTAATGGTCTTACTTAACTTTCTTGTTTTGGCAGCTAAGTAAATGACAAGCTATCCATACCTTGTAGGTGAATGCATGAGGTCAGATCTTTCATTTCTTAACTATACCTATTGATACTAGTGGAAATTAGACACAGTAAGAGGTGGACAAATCTGTTTCTGTTGCTCATGTAAGCAAGTAATTTGCTTCAATGGAATTCACATATAAGCGGAAAAAAACCACACAAATTTGTCCTCACTCAGCTGCACCATTTTAAAGCCACTCGCTGATCATGCTGTGGCAAAAAGGCAGTAATGAGATATTGAATCAAATGTATAGTTTCCAATGTCACTAAATATTTTGGAGCACTCTCCTAACCATTGCTTTAACTCACACGCTCTCTCAGATGCCTCTGCTAGGGACATCAAGCTTAAAATCAGTACATGTTCCATTTGAGTAATATTTCTGAGCTCAAAGGAAGAGCTGCATGCTAAGCAGACATATTTAAATACTGTAGGGCTTTGAAAACTGCATCTTCAAAAAGAAAGTGTTTTTCTCTTCTGTTGTTTTCTTGAATGATTTCTCCACTTAGAAAGCTTGACACTGCTGGTAGAAGTAGACACAGCGCTCCCATCCTGTCATTGTGTTCACTGAAAGCAACAGGACTTCATACACACGGATCAGTTTGCATGATCTAGATCTCCAAGGCTAGACCTTACAGACTGCTCACTATTTTATATGGTACTTTGGAGGGAAACATTTGTCATCATAGACCTCATCCAACACCAGCTGAAGGAACATAGGAAGATTTGGTCCAGGGATACTTTTCTGTAGACTGTTTACTCCTTGATGATACTAAATCACAACATGGCTGCCTTTTTTTCACAGAGACTTACATTTCAGACAAAGCAGGAAGGCTGTCAAATGCGCTTGATTCTATTCTCTCTAGGGAGTCACTCTGAGAGATTTCACTGTAATGAAAAAGGCAGACACAAAGCAATACATTAACAGAAGAGATACCAGAAATAAGTTTCCACTTTGTATTTGCTTCTTTTATATATGGTTATTTGCCCCCCTCCCTCCACCCCCCCCCCCCCCCCCCCCCCCGCATACCCCAATTCTTGTTTTGCAGCAATTGCCATGCCTCACTTCCAAAATCCTAGGCAGCAGGGTCTGAGAGAGAGAAGCATTATTCTGTCTTGGCAAAAGGTTATGCCAACCATTTGGAATAAGAATCTACAGGGCAACCAATCTCCATTTCCTCAGCAAATTGTAGGTAAGGTAGTGACTGAGGGCTGAACTAATGCGAACACAGTAGTCAGCCCAAGCCTGTAAGCCTTTCGCTCCTACCATTGGTTCCACTTAGTGAATTTATTTGCATGGACAAAGATGTAGATAACGTTCACAGAGCTTCATAGACTGCTATTAAATCAGGATCATGGTCATCTAATCCACAGATGTAGAGACACACATACATGAATATGCATTCAGTGCACTTTACAAATAACTTTTGGATTTAAGTGCCATTTTCATTACATACATGGAAATTGAATGCAAGTGCCTCTTTTCCATCATTACACAGACCAACATGACTGTTTTTGTAGGCATTATACAATTTTGACATACCAATGCCCCTGTTCCATACATGTAGTTAAGAATAACCAATGTTGGATACAGGGAAAATAAATCCACTTCTTTGATGCTTGCCAAATGCCTGCTAGATTAAGATTCATCTATATTATATATAAATAAATATATATTATTGTGTATATATATAATATATACAATATATTATGTATTTAATATCGTAGAATCATAGAAAAATTAAGGTTGGAAAAGATCTTCAAGATCGTCTGATCCAACCATTCCCCTACCACCAGTGTCACCCACTACACCATGTCCCTAAGCACCATGTCCAACCTTTCCTTGAACACCCCCAGGGACGGTGACTCCACCACTTCCCTGGGCAATCTGTCCCAATGCCTGACCACTCTTTCTAAGAAGGAATGTGTCCTAATTAACTGTTGAAGAGTAGTGCTCTTTGTCCAGTTCTTTAATTGTTGAAGAGTAGGGGCATGATGTTTCCATTTTTTCACTCACCACAGACATCGCCTGACTGCCAGGACTTTTCAGCTATGATGGAGAGAGGCTTGGGAACTCCATCAGCCAGTTCCCTCAGGACCCTGGTATTCATGTCATCAGGTCCCACAGACTTGTACCTGTTTAGATTCATCAGGTGGTCTCGAATGTGCTCTTCACTTACAGGGGGTGGGACTTTGATACTCCAGCCTCCATCTAATGGGTTCAGGGAAATGAAAGACTGGGGAAGCCCGTCTACCAGTGCAGACGGAAGCAAAGAAGTTGCTGAGTACCTAAGCCTTCTCCATGTCCATCGTTACCAATTACTCAGATATAGAAACTCACTTTTAATATAAGAAATTAGCCACCTATAATCGCTTACACGCTACTATTTTCACCCCTTGGTCTATTTTAACAAATGCTAAAGGCACATGGTGGCCCTTGGGGACTCCTCCTGTCACCCCAATGCAGCAGCCCGAAGGAAGCTGGGTCCTCTCTTGTGCTCTTCCTCGAGGCTCTGTGCAGAAGGGCTGCCACCTCTTGCACAAGGGCTAGCAGATGGGAAAGAAGCACTCACACAACCCCTGAGAATCGGCAAAGGTTCTTTATTGACGGGTGTTTGGTGGCTCCAAGCAAGCCTCAGCAAGGCTGAGGCTCCAAGCAAACCTCAGCAAGCCTCTGTGATGCCCAACATGACTGGCCCAAAGGCAGCTGTGCTGGGAGCAGCCTGGAAGATGCCCTCACGTGGAGGAAGGAGGAGGGTTGGGGTGCTGAGGGCCCCTTTTCTGGGGCTGGCTCCTGCAGGCCATTTGGATTGCCAGAGAGAAAGGCTGCCCCATGCAATCCTGCCTCAACCCATTTTTCTTCAGATCACCAAGGGTTAGAATCTCTTGTTAACAAAAGAAATTACACGTACTGGATTATTTCATGTATTGTTTACAGATGTTGTGAATTTTCCTCTGGTTCTATTAATATTCTCAACTTCAACTATGTAAGCATCTGCAAATTTCATCACAAAGATGTTTTCCTTTCCTTTGCGTTAGGAGGCTACTCAAATTCAGCTCTAATGCTGTTTCTTTCCAGTACTATATTCTGCATATATATTCTATGTATTAATTATATGTTAAATATATAATTATTATATATTATATAATTATATATTAAATACATAATTAATATATTCTAGATATATATATTCATCTGCATATGTGGGAGAAAGGTCTTCAAAATGTTTTTTCTTGACAGAACTGACTGGTATGGCACATAAACTAAACCTAAGATTATACTCTGTCAACAACAACAAAAAATATTTTCTAAACAACTGAAACACGTCTGTAAAATCAGATTCATTATTATCACAGACCTGAAAACTATCTTATTTGAATTGCAATTATAAGAAAACAGTTCTTATTGATGTTGCTATAAAAACCCTTAGACCATTTTTTTCCATTTGTAGTAGCAAAGGGGAATGTATACAAGAAATCATATAGTAAGTATGTATATATTTTTTACAGAAATATTAATGATTTTTTTTCCATAATCAGAATTCAGTGAGATTGATATTTTTGATAGTGCAATGGTTATTCATGAATGAAGATGGATGTAAAACAAGAGGCCTGGTGAGCACCTGATCCTAAGAGACTCAGGGGCTTAGCTCATGGACTGGGAGGGATCAGTGACTACTTGCAATACTTAAAACAAAAAAATTTTTCAAGTTCAGGGTCTGAATCATGAAACCCCAGATCCCATGCTCCTTCCATGAGATCTGTCCTACTTGCCACTGGCTTCCCATTTACATATGTCTGAGAGAGTTATAGCAGTGATAATAATTTATCATCTGATTTGCAGTTGGTGATGAGTTGCCGAATAGATGATTTAGAGATTTGTAATTTAAAAATATGCACTTTTCAAAGTAACACTAAATCTCAATAAAATTATGAAGTGTTCTATAGCTTTACATCAGACAAATACATTGATTTCTATGCTGTTTATTTGGAGAGATGTATTAAAAGGACACAAAGAAATCAATTAAATTCTCTTATGGAACAAAAAATGTCAGTGAACAAAACATTCTTTATGAAGAATGGGTTATGCATACAGCTTGGGAAAATTTAGCATCAAATCATAAAGGTAGGAGAACCTTTTTAGATTTAAGTTGATCTCCCATCTAAAAATGGTAAGGTCTCATTAATCGTTCAGATGTAAGTGAATGCAAGAATACAGTGCCATTAGATTGTACTGTAATATTTCATTGTAGTTGAATAGATAGGGACATAGTTTAGTTTGTTTTCTACTTGCTAGAGTTACAGAAACACAGGAATTTATAATTTGGCCAAAATTGTTTAACCAATGAGCACTAAAAGCTAAACCAGACCAACTGAGTCTATTTAGGTGTTTGCATTACCCTCATCCTTCTAGTCTGCCTTCGGGAATGCACCATGAAAGGGTTTCCTATTTTCTCTGTTTCCTGGATAACAGATTATGTAAATCTAACGTATATTTTAATAGCTGATAAACTATGTGCTTTTTATAGGTGAAGATAATTCTAAAAAGCACACCTAGAATAGAAAGCACCATTACCTGTGCTTCTGCTTTTAGATTCTGGGGGAGTTCATTCCCCTGTTCTGGATTGCACTGGTGTGGCGTCGGCTGTCCTTCAGTGAACACCCCATGCAGATAAATAAAAAAATAATAAGTAATGGAGACCCAAACCTGCCATCTTTTGGTTGCAATAATGACAGAAATAAGGGTGAGACTAGTCAGCCGAGCCTTCTGCTTGGAGTCCTTGATATAAAAGAGATACAAAGCCAAGGGAGGGGAAGCATCATGTGCAAAGTTACAGTGCTTGTAAACTGTAACTTCGAAGAAGAGGATCAGTCCTACTGATTCCCTGCCTCGCTTACCTCGCAGTGCGTAACAGCAAAAAAAATCTTATTTGAGTATTTCATAAATGTATAATCACAGAATACCATAGCTATCATTGCAGCACTAACATTTTATGACAGAAATCTCCTCTACAAATCAAAAGTGCCTATCATCAGTTATCAAACTGAATCCAGTTCTCTCTGACATGATTAATGCTTTATTATGTGATGTTAAACAACTGTTAAGAAGCATACCTTTTCAAATAACCTTTTACATACTGCTGATAGGAAATTATTGGCCTATAAAAATAGCTTATTCTTCCCCTGCAGTTTTTTTCACCAAAAGTGGTTTTTAGCAACACATTTTTACATTATTGTAAAAAGACATTATTTGTGATGGAGGTTTATGACAGAACTTCTAGCAAGACATTAAGGAAAAGTCAATGGAAAATGTTCTGAACTTACATGATGAAGGCATCTCTAAGTCCTTCAAATGCATGTGATGGGATTACTTTTACAGGTAGATGAGTAAACGATCTGAAAAAAAAAAAAAAGAAAAGAGGGAGGAAAGGATTGTAAGGCATGGGGTTTCCTTGTTTACAGATTGTACACCGTGCAGAGAAACAGTAAAGCTTCAAGTCACTTTATTTTGCCTACAGTTCTTTGTACCTCTAGGGCTTGATCCCTTTACCATTGATTTCAGTTAAACAAATTTGAGGGCTATTGTGTCAGTTCCTTAACAGCATAAATTTGAGATTTGGCTTGGTCAAATTATGATAATAATCATAAACTTTTAGAAAAAAAATATAGCCTTATGAAAATGGGCTTCTATATTCATAGTCAAATGAAACTAGAGGCCATCTGGAGCTATTTCCTCAGAAAAATGTGGCTTTAATGTAAAGCTTCCTCTATGAAACAGTGTTTGTTTGCATTCTTTGGACCATGCTTTTCTCTCCATAATACTGCTGTAATGTTGTGGTGTGGCATCATGAATTCATCGGAAAGCCTCTGGCTATGTGCAAGTGCTAGAAAAGATCCAAATTGGGCCTGATGTGTTTTATGTATTTATTTTAAATTGCAGCACTATGATTTGCTGATTGAAAGCAAGTGTGCACTTTCCTTTTTAAATTTTTTAATTACTCTCACTGAGATGTTAATGACGCTGTGGGAGGTAGATTTGTATTTTACCATCCTACTCCACATCTGAATTGTAGTCCTTTTAGCAGCCAATTTATACCACCATGACTGCACTCTCCCTGATAATAGCAATAGGAAAATATTTAACATATTTCAAGACACTATCTCTGTGCAGATACTTGCTCTCTTTTGCTTTTTAATTACAGATATCGAGTCAGAGACATTTGTTTCCCATCCTTAAAAACACCCTGTCAAGGTTTTTTGACCGAACTGTTTCTGTGCTTCTTAAAGAAAAAAAAAATTTTCCTAATTTTGTTGTCATAATCCTTTATATGAAGACAATTAAAAATGTTTAAGAACTTAAAGTTCACTATAGTGCCAGGCTATCACACATATTTGTGTCTTGGGATTACCAATCTAGATGTACTCCGGAGACTGGCACCAATTCCTTGCTATAGTCCAATATGATCTTTGGCAAATCATTTAGTTTTCTTACACCATGATTCCCTGTCAGTAAACTGGGAATAACAATGCTTCCCTACCATATAGCAATGTTGTAAGAATATGTATGTTTTTGACCCCACTGGAACTGGGCCATACTGGTCTCTGTATACATATGCTGGCAGGTTGTGTTGTGTGTGTGCAGGAGCTGTGCTTAAATCAGAATTGAAGCTAAGTCGTATGTCTTGAGAAATGTATTTGTCCCTTGGGGGACAGAAGTGTGCAGAGAATCCTGCAGTAGGGATCGATAGGCTGAGCCAACAGGAAAACACCTTTGGGAAGAAGTAAAAAGTAGAAGCTGAGAAATTGCTCGTCTGTAGCCTTGGCAGCAAGAACCTCTTTATAGCTGTACCATCAGCTAGAGCTGCTTGGAAAACAAAACATACCTTTTTGTGAGTGTCTACACATACAAAAAAAGCAAAAACCCCTACAGTGCCTGTCCCCCTGCCTGCAGAAAATCTTTGGCACCAGTGTTCCTCGCTTAGCTACCTCAGCTATGGAATTCAATTTAAGTGGGATAAACCAGCACTTTAGCTGTAACTTTAACTGTAGTTAAACTGCACGACAGCACTTAATCCATTCTGTATTTCAACATAAATATATATATATTTTAAATTCTTGTGAGTTCACCTTGATAGCTGAAACCGTGAACTCAACTGCATTGACATTACCTCATCCCATTGACGGTCTCACAAAACAGCTAGAACAAAGGAAGAAGGCAATTCATAATCAGATATCTCTTAATCTTCAAAATACTGGTGTAGCACAGAGATAGTTCCACGTCAGTAAAGGTATCCTAAATTCACCAAAAAGGTGTAAGATGTTTTCACTCTCTTCTTAACTGCTTTACCTTTGTAGCTTGCATCTCAAACCCTGCCTGTGTTAAAGGGAAATATATGATGTCTCTTTCTAAACTCTATAAACATTTTGAAGATCCGTTAGCTGCTCACCAAAATCCGGACTGTGTACATGCATTTAGGCTAATAGAGTTTTGACTGTTTGGTGCACGTTTAATTCTTTCTGAAGCCCAGAATAAAGCAAGGCCTTATCTCCTATGCTGAAGTCTCTGCTATTGAACATGACTGATGTTTTTGATAGCACACAGTGCAACCCAGGCAGGTACTGGCAGGAATTAAATATTGATTTCTTTCTGATAGCACTCAGATTGTGATACTCAGATGTGACCAGTTATTTGTCTCTCCGAGCTGGGAAGCTTTTGACAGAAAGAAAGAACAAAGTGGGTTTTACAAAGCTTTTATATGTCTAACTTTCCCATGCTACTAGCCGACTTCCATAGCCTTTGAAAGGAGGGCTGCGTCCATTTTTAATACAACTTATGAACACCAGTTTGAAAGAGTGTTGTTAAAGGATGAACTTTTGTACTTTTAAGAAAAATTGGTATGTTTCTTTCGTAGTTAATACACAACAATTCATGGATACTCACTTCTTGCATTCAGTGGCTGACAATACTGCGACTTCAGATAATCAACAGGCATTTCATCCTTGGGACTTTCATCCAGTCAATGTGTACAAAAGGGAGTGGGGAGACAGCCAACCATTTAGGCATTGAGCAGTGCCTAGCATGTCTGTAAATCAACCTGGGTTTTCTAGGCAGTAAGGTTTGAAATTGCCAGGCTGAATTCATGTAAGACTGTCAAATGACATTGGGAGTTACAGGAATTGTGCATAGATTGACCAAATCCTTTTCTTGCTTGGTACCTAAAATACCATCCAGCATTTGTTTCCTGTGTTGTTGTTCTGAAATCATAAATTTAGAGCGGATTTTTCATAAGGATGGTTACCTTCTTGTTAATAGGAATACCAGGACCAGTAGGGATGATGAGAGGCATACAAAGAGCAAACCACCTGTTTCCCCTGCTGTAAACATGTAGAGGTACCACTGAAGAGCTCTTTGGAAAATTCTTGTGGAGTGGTCTGTTCCAAAGATACCCGGGTATAAACCCACTGTCATACTTTTTTATTAATTCTGGGATATAACAGAATCAACTCAACTCTGCAATTTTCATCTGCTAAAAGATAAACTTCTACTCCAGCACTACCACATAGACTCAAGCTCCAAGAGAAGCTTTGGGAGGTCTAGGTGCCCAAACACCACACGACCACCTGCAGTTCTCTTGAAGAGGATTCAAAGCCCAACTCACTCACACTGCTGAAGAAAATCCCTGCATTACGGACACTGGCCTTTGGAAAAGAGTGCTTAGCTGCACATCAAAAATAAATAAATAAATACATAAAGAGCACAGGCTTTCATTGCAATAGGTATGAATGTTACTGCAGCTGGGTTGGCAGATATATGGTTGCATCACTGTTTTGTAGGATTACCCAGAATTGTAATGCCACAAAGGTAGATTCTTGCTAAGAGTGGCAAACATTTTATTCTGTGGTGTCCTTGAACTTAGAAGAATTGAGAGTATTGACTGATTGAAAATAAGACTGAAAGCCCACCATTTTCCCAGGATTTTTATCAGATTCTGGGGGCAATGTAAAGCATTGACATTGATTTTTAAAGCCCTGTAGATTGGGCAATATCTACCTGAAATGGGAACTATGAGCTGGATGTACCACATGAACAGTCAAAGAGTACTCTTATCCATGTTGTGATGTGTGACACATTATCTCCTACCAAACACATTTTGTTCCTGATACTGAATTCCACTGTTGATCCTTAAAAAGCCAAGTATGTCCACAGTGAAGACATGGTAGAACTGCCTACTTACTCAGCTTTTGCCCCAAAACTTTGGATTGAGTGCCTGATAATAACCATGTGCCACTCGCTCTAATGCAGCAGCCCTGCATGCAGGGGAACACAGTCCGGCAAAGCAAGGTGAACTTCACTATGAAACAAGGTTTCCAAAGGGGCAGAAAGGTATTAGGTATCCAATGCCCATTAACGTACAGCTGGGGTTGGGTGCCTGGCCATTTAGACTTTCTTAAACAAGCAAAAGGATGTAGATGCACCATGAAGCTTCAAATGAAGAAAAGGTATGTTTTGTTTCAGTGGTGTATTAAAGGTTATTTTTCTGCTGAGACTAAGCAGACACATAGCTGCTATAGCCAACATGGCATACAGAGGTGTCTGGATAACGGAGTTTCTCTAGTGTTTGCCTAATGCCCAAATTAAAAACATGAGCTTGAGAAAAATATGATAAATTCAGAAACATATAAAACACGTAATTCTGCAACCTTTCGGAACTCTAATCGTTTTAAAAATCTTTCAGTGATAATATGACATGGCAGGTCTGGTAAATAAAACCTGTTGAAATTTCCCTACAAGATATATGCTTGAGCTGTAAAAAAATATTGAAAGTACATTTGAAAGCAGATTGTTACAGCATCAGGGCTTGAATTACTTGGGTATAGTGGCGTTATATACTGGTGTTTATTTTCTTGACTGACCGTAGTAGCAAGTAGGACTTCTCTGAGGTCTAGTTTCTATGGTACAGTGGCACCAAAGTACGAACATGGGCACCCCAGGCACTGTGCTGGAACAACAGGGATCAGCATTTTTTTTCCAAAATTATTGCAAGCACTTGCAAGCACTATTCTTGGAACTAGACGATCTTTAAGGTCCCTCACAACCCAAACCATTCCTGATTCTATGATATACCATGACTACTCTGGTGCACCCAGGTACAGATGTGACTATGAGGGAATAAAAGTAACTTCCTCTTGCTTTGTCTCTCATATACAGAGCTGGGCAGGGGAAGAAGAGAGCTAAGGACATACTGGTATAGTATGGAAAGACAGAGTTAGGAAAATGACAAAGCTGGAAAAGACATACCACAAAAAAGCAAGAGAGGGAAAAACAACACCCAAGTGGATAAGAAAATACTAGTATGAAAATCAAAGTAAGAGGTGAAAGTAAAGTAAAGGAGGTGGAATAATAACTAAAAAAAAGAGCCAGAATACATGTACACATGTATGGTTAGAGACTGAATTTATTTAATTTTTTTAAATTGTTTTGTAATTGTATGATAAACTGTATGCTATTAAAAAAAAGTAAAAAAAAATCAAAGTAATGGAAATTCAGTAGTGTATTTCCAGGTTCAGTATAAATTAGGTTGGATGTGGCCTGAAGTGGGATGTGGAAGCAGAAGCCACAGCAGCTGGAGAGCTTAAAGGCAGAGATGATAAAATACGTAATGGTGCTCATTGTGTGCTGGGCTGCTGCTGGCACAGCGTAGTCTTTCAGGAGAGCTGTTGGCCACACCTAAGTGAGGTGAACATTTGCCCCTGATTTCTCCCGTTATATTTGTGATGTCACATCCATCCTACTGACAGTGGGTGGCATGGGAGTGACTTTTGCTTGGTGTCTCACTCCTGGCATAGGCAGCAGGAGGGATTTACATCGCACTGAGTTTTGCTTTCTAGCTGGGGTCCCATTAACTTACTAAGCAGTGAGTGTTTGGTCTGTGGGAGTGTTAAACTGTGGGGTGGGGATTTTAACTCAGAGGGGAGGGGTGCCCTATGACAGTGTGTCCCATTTGACGTTCTTGCACTTCTGGAGCAGATGCAGCAGGAGGACATGCAGCCGACGGCTGGGATCCGGCCCTTTTGCCAGACCCTTCTGGACATAAAGGGCATTTCCAGGACCTAGACACGTTTGCAAATGCAGACTGAAAGAGAGAGGATTTTTTTTTTTTTTATGTCTGAATATAATATTTCTTTCAGAGGAGCACTGAGCAGAATTGTGGTTGAACTCTTATCTGACTGTACAGTTGGCTTCTGCAGCCAGCCTAATAGTTATACTCTGCAAACAATTGCAAAGTTGTTATAGTAAAGGTTAAAGGGAAAAATTCTTCCATTATCTTTGTCTATCATCCACCCTGTTGATCCGAGTGAAATATAACTGA
Source organism: Anser anser (assembly GCF_964211835.1). NCBI lineage: Eukaryota > Metazoa > Chordata > Aves > Anseriformes > Anatidae > Anser > Anser anser. The sequence continues at coordinate 105,821,421 of NC_139722.1, forward strand.
AAGTGGCCATAGACCTGTTACCTGTCTTAACCTGGATCACTGAGGTGGGGATGTGGTTTCTTCTTGTAGTGACAGATAGAAAAAAAGAAAAAGAGTAAATCAAAAAAAAGAAAGAGAAAAATCACACACATTTAGAGCTTTTGATAACCTCTCTGGGCTGTGATGTGACTACAGACAGATGTGCAGCATACTAATGAATGCACTAAAGCCCTGCAAAAACTGCCCTCCTCATCTGCTTCTGCTGCAGCTGGGATCCTGGATGTGACTGATCCCTTGCCCACTCCGTGTGTGCTACAAATGCCATGAAAGCAATGTACTTGTTGCAAGAGGTATGGAGAATTTCTCCAGCACCCATGGGCTCTGCTTACTCTGACACCAGAGTAACGCAGCGAAATGGGTTGGAAACAAACTCAGGACAGAGATGTTTCTAAAAACTGACTTTGGAGGAACGATTCACATGGCTCTAAAGTAACAAAAATTAGTATTTCTTGCGCATATCAATTCTCAAGCTAGGGAGAAAGGAAAGAGAAGATCAGGGACAGCATCATCCCTGGGGAATTTCAAGAACATATGAAATTTACAAACAAATCAGATGAAAATGTAAAACAATGGCTTTGTTTCCAAAAGGGGCACAATAAGAAAAATCCAACCAAGGAATCCTAGAAACAGCAAATATCTTATCTGTTGTTCCTCTAATCCCGTATTTTGACGCCACGATTGTTTAGATAAGTGCCGCAATTGGGCTTGTAAACTGTACAACAATGCTCAAATACTTACAAATATCATGTATTTGGTCTGCTCTGCTAGATTGTGAGCTCGGAGCATGGTGCCAGAGCGGGGCGAGGGGGTCCCTGTGACTCCCTTCTGTTACAATTCTGCCCTAATTCCCAGGGGTGCGTTAGGCAGAAAGATGCTACGGACCTCTTCACAGAGAGCCCAAGAGCTGTCAGAGCTCACGGCAGCTTTTTGACTGCTAGGGCTGAGAATAGATTAGCCACTGACTTGTCCGTGAGTCGGACTTCAGAAAGTTGCAACACGCGCTGATGGTGTGTTGGATCGCAGAAGCGAGCGCCACTAGGGTTTTGCTGCTGTACCACAGAGGCCTTTGAATTGCACAAGCTTTGAGAGAAGAGGCTGCGAGAAGACAGGCAGATTTGTGAAGAAAAAAAAAAAGAAAAAGAAAAAAAAAAGGAAAAAAAAAGAAAAAGACAAAGAAGACAGAACTGAAGGAAGGTTTAAGAGCAGATTTCATCCTTTTAATCCAGTTCCTTTAAAGTTCTTCTGGCTGGTTTTGGAACACGCAAGCCAGCTTTTGCCATAGGAGGAGGATAAATACAGCAAGTTCAGACAACTGCACCACCACTGCACCTTTTGCAGGCTGCCCAAAGACCCGCACCGCCCCGGACGCAGACCCCCGGCTCCCCTCCAGCCTTCAGACCCCGCGGGTTAGCCCCAGACCCGAGGCGAGGCGGTGCGGGGCGAGCCCCCCCTGCGCGCTCCCCGCGGTACTTACGCGCGGGCGGGCGCGGGGCGCGCCCCGGGCGGCGGCGGGGGGCAGCGCAGGGCGGCCTGGCTGCAGGCGCAGCGGTGCGGGCAGCGGCCCCCCGCCGCTCCGGGCGGCGGCAGCAGCAGCAGCAGCAGCAGGAGCAGCGGGGGCAGCAGCGGGGGCACCATGCCGGCCGCACCGTGCCCGCTCCGCGCCTCGCTCTGCCCGCAGCCCGCGGCCGCCGGACCCCCCCCCCCCGAGCCTCCCGTCCCCGCCCCGGGGCGGGCTCGCAGCCCGGGGGCGAGCGGCGTGAGGGGGATGCTTCGGGGTGCGGGTGCCCGGTGGGAGCTCGCTTCGGGTTGGAGTCCGTAGCGGGGTCTTCCCGGACAGCTCCCGCTCGGCTGCGGTGCCCGGGACCCCCGTTTGTCAGGGTGTGAGCTGCTCCGAAAGTTGGTGTCCGAAAAACACGGTGCTCTCCCCTTAGCCGGGTGAATGCTTGGTGTGCAGATACAGCAGCCTCGTTAGTGGGTGGCAGTGACTGGGGTACCAACGTCTCTGGAAACACTCTTATGACTCCATGCACAGTTGCTGTATCACTGATAAAGGTTTGTAATTTGCCCGTCGAGTGATCAAAGAGAGGTAGGTATTTCAGGGTGCGTGACTTGGTGCTTTGTGATCACTCTGGATGAAGTAATCGTGCCCAGGACTAGGTATCTCCTCAAAGGTCTGTTCATTTGTAATAAGAATTATTTTCACCTAATTATCACTATTGCTGTTGTTATTTTTTACTGCTGCTATAGCTTGTAGAAGCTATAGTCAGAAATCAGGACCCTATTCATGGCAAGTGATGGAGAAACTCACAAAACATGACAATTGCTCCCCAGAGAAGGACTTGCAAACCAAGTATAAGGGCCGGGGAACATCATCAAAAGCTACCTTATCTAGGGGTGCCTTCAAGGAAAGGTCAACGCATAAAGGAGGGAATAACCAGCATGACATGGGTTTTGCCTGAGACGATTCTTTGAATTGTTGCTTTGTAATCACGGAATCGGATAACAAAGACTTCTAGAGGTTCTGGCATTTGGGCTCAAAACGTGAGACAGAAAGTGGGGCATGTGAGACGTGCAAGGTCCTGGGTATCCCCGTATTCTCAGTGGGGGCTGGGGGCAGGATATGGTTAGCAAGCACTGAGCAGCTCCCCTGGACTTGCCCCAACATCATCTCCTGTGTTCACCTGGGCTGGGAAATAGAACCAAACTTTAGGTGGCAGGGTAGGGTGACAAAGCCCAGCTCTGCTGTTCCTCTTGAGAGTGCCACCATCCGCTCAACCTTTTCTTCTTCGGAGTCACCTACTCCATTTTAGTTGATAGTGATACCCGGTTTATTCTGACCTTACGATGGTTAAGAAGTGCACTCCATCACTTCACTCTGCCATGCTTGGAATACTCTTTTTCTCCACCACTACAGCAGAGTTATTCTGGTAGATGGTCTACCTAATTCCAGCTAGCATGTGCCTTTATATTGACCTGTCCTACTTCCCCCACCTCCCCGTCACCTTTGAAATCCAGGGAAGTGGCGGAGTTATGAAAGCAGGGGACTGACTGAGTTGAGTAAGGACCTGCACATGTGAAGGTCCTTGAGGTCTTCCCAAATGGTACTGCTAACCCTTTCCTGACACTCTGAGCTCCTGCTGTCATTAGCGGATGTCTGGGATCTTGTAGCTTGGTTTTCTATGGAAAGAGAAATCAGTGAGGAAAAGTCTGGGTATATTCTTTTGTTATTTAAACGTGAATTGTACAAATACATCGATCTGGGAAGGACATAGCCAGAGGACAAGTGAGAAGGTGCCTTCTCAAGATGCTACCTGCCAATCCAGTTCTTCTTCCTGAATCATCTGTACTCAGATTTGATAGTAGGAACCAAATTCCATACTGCCAAATAGTGCATCTGTCCACGAAGCTGCCTCTACTCCAAGCTGGGAAGAGTGTGTGGAGCAGCACTGCTGCACTGCTGGGTGACACCTTGACACCTACCATCCCTCCTTGCTTGGCAGGTGCTGCAGGATCTGCAGGACCTGCATTATTTCCAATATTTGGTGGTTTGCAGAATTTTTCTGATGCTCAGATGTATTCAGGGATATTGTTAACGAGGGTGCTGCAGCGGTGTGTGGCATTGGAGTGCTGTGCCTGCCAGGAGTGGTGGCAGTGCTGGGCACGTGTCACACCTGGGGAGACACGGCAGCACCAATGTTCATGTTGGGATGGCAGCTTGTATGGACTGAACTAGCTTGGATCTAGCTGTTTTGGGTAAAGGATGTTTCCTAGCCGGTGGTGGTTGTGGGGCAGTGTTCAGTCTGCCCTCAGACACATGCCGCAGGTGTCGGACCGGATCAAGATTCATTTTATCTCTGAGACTTCCCTTCCCTTGCCAGCAAATTTGTCAGAGAACGGGAGAGCATCACAATTAGCTACGTAATTATAAATCAGCTTGTTTTTTATGCGTCCTTATGCTCATGTGTATACAGAGTATATATCCTGACATCACCTGCAAAAAACATTTAATAATCCGCAACAATTATACATCCTTAATTCTATTCAGCCCACTGATCTGCATTCAGCCCACTAATTTACCTAAGCTGTAAGAGGGAATCTTGTACACATTGTAGTAAGAAGCAAATCCTCCCCCCCACCCCGCCCCCAAGCATACCCATCCCTGAGACTCCAGCCTTGAGTTAATGCCTATACAAAATTAATTAGTCATTATGCATAAACTTAGGTGTGTATACACATGGTGTTCACATAAATTCACAGATGCAGGCATAGCAGCAGTTCATGTATGAATGAACCTTATATAGCTCTGTAACTACACGTACAAATAGTTATACACAGCTATATAGCCATAACAAATGTCACTAGATATATTTCACAGTTCAGGGAACCATCTTTGTTCTGGCAGTAATTAAGAAGGAGCTTAACTTTGATGATGTGTTGAAGTTTCACTGAAGTTCCAGGGAATTAAAGATATTATAACGATATGGTTGATGTTATTCCTCTGCCCAAACACTGGCATAACCAGGAACAGCTTTACACATGTTGGAGAGCTTTTCTGAATCCTTGTCTCAAGGCCGCTTTGCAGAAGTGTGCGTGAGCCCTTCTGCACACAGAAATCGTACAAGTGATAACAGCCAGGAGGGCAACAGCTGGAGGTTGTAGGTTTGTGCTGTGTGGGCAAAAAATGTAAATAGGAAAATCCCACAGTCCTTATTCCACCCAATCTCCCCTTGATCTCAAATGTCGGGTTGATGGAGCAAGGACTGAGAGATTTGGCTCCGAGGAACTGTTGCAAGATATGACATCTCACAGTAGGTCTCAGACCTGCTGACCCACTTTGCTCCAAAGCAACTCATAACTTGCAGAAGTTGTAGATCCAATTTAGACCAGTTTTTCTAATTTACTATCTTTTCCTCTCTTTCTCCATTTGCTAACTTTAACATGCCTTTTTACATTTCCTCAGAGAAGCAGTGCCAGTGGAATACTCGTGTAGAAAAAAATGCTTTTGAGATACAGAACACAGCTAATTATGGCACTACAATTAGTTGAACGCCCTTAACAGAGTCTGGGGGGGGAAATGATAGTGCAGCATCTGCTGTACCATATGCTTTTCTAGTTTCCAGAAGATAACAGTGGGCATGTAGACTGCAGTGGATTGTGCTCTCTGCCTGAAGAGCAGAGCACACTACAGATGCTCCAGTATTTCTTCAGCCTGAACTTGGTTAGAAATGTATGATGCTGCATATATCTGTCATGATGAATTATGCTTTCTTGGCTTAAGACTCTATTATGCAGACAGACTTATGATGATGCAATGCTAATTTATATTCCATTGTTCATGAGTGCATACTTCATCCCGAGAGAAGATATCTTAGCAAGAATAGTTTAGAGGTAACAGGCAGTACAGTTTTGCATGAGTTTGTGCTTGGCTCTGAGGTGCTTCTCACTGCCCACGGAATTACCATATAAAAGAGAAGAACTGCTTCTTTCTGCATATTTTTTTCCCCACTATGGTACTGGAAAACTGAAGTGGTCTTCTGTGCACTGTTCAGTGAACTAACTTTACTTTGTCCAAAACATCACAGAATAGTTCTTGTAGCCCTGTTAATATACTTCACAACATACCAAACTATTCTCTAACTACAGTTAAAGTAGAGCTGACAATGGTTCAGCCAGCTTAGTCAAACTCTGCTTCAAATTTAATACCATCCTTCTGCTCCTTCCTGTTATTCTATTTTTTATCATGCTTTCAAATATTTCACTTTTTTTTGAAAAACTCCAGAACTCCAAAACAAAATGCATTTGTAGTGGCATTATTAAAAAGTATGTCAGTATAGCCACAAAGCAGCAAACAGTAACTGAATTTGGACCACAACCATGCTCCTAAGTAGTGATTAATAGAAGACTTTGTTTATAGAAAGCTGGTCTCTGTTGTTTAGCCAATTAATGATTGATTCTCTCTTCCCAGTTTGGCAGTGTTGTGCTGGGCAAAGGTTTAGTGGCGTTTAGGGAATAGGATTATTCTCACTTGGGCCACAGTGTTCCTTCGCTGGCCGATGCATTCGTTGAGTTTTACTTATCTTTAACTGTACCTGAACACACAGTTGTAGGTTTTAAATGAGGCAGGTGTGGCTCCTTGTTCACAAGGATGAGTGCATGAATTGGGATAAACCTGAACAAGCAGTCCATGGACTTATACATGTGCATTATAAAGCTAAAACTTAAAGGGTGGATAAGGTTTGTAATATTATAAGTTGTAAGCTTTATCCACTGGATGACAAAACCAGTGTTGTTTGATCCAGTAATCCATACATCAGTTGGATCATATATTCAATAATCAAGTACAGCGTGGTTTTGGAGCCCCTCTTCTGCAGACTTTCTTTCACATTCTTTTTCATCTTTTGGCTGTTTATGTTGCCTCTAAATGTCAAAAGAGGGTAATACAGCCATTCACAATCAGACCTGTTACTGATTCTTCTCTCACTTTTAGCATGCATTAAGCACTGATTTAAAAACTATTTTATAAAACATGAAAGCCATCACGAGGAATGAAGGAAGCCCTGCGCTTCTGAATATGTTTGATGCTTGAATTCAGGAAGAAGGGATTATTAAAAAGATAAAAGCTGTATCTGTATCAGGAACTTAAACACACTCCAAGGGAAACAAAATCTGTTGTGCTTAGCTGCTGTAATTTAAGAGCCAAATTTTGCTCTCATTTCTAATGGCATAAATTTGAATTTGTTTGACTCTGGATTAACACTGCTGCAAATGAGATAAAAATATGACTTCAGAAGTTCATAAGGTAAGAAGCAGCTTTGCACTCAACCTTGTTCACTGTCTACGTGTATGCTCCTACTGACTGCATGCTTTGGCATCTCAGCCTGGTAATAAATCTATGGCACATTTGATCTCTTTTTAATGGTCCTAATCAGAATGAGTATTTTTGATTCTAATACTAGATGTGGTCAAATTGGTGAAATTCCACTGAGAAATTCCACTTCATCATTCCCATGATGTTTGAATACTGCATGCTCCTGAGATTTTAGTCCAAGTATTTCATGAACTTTCATGTTCAAAAGGGATTGCAATTGAATTTAGTTTCTATTGCTAAATAATACAAGCTAGTTTGTGTGGTTCTGATAATGTGGGGATTGATAACAGAGTCTAAAGAGATTGCAGGGATTTCAATAATTAAATATCAGTTTAATAGTTAATACAGATTTATTATACAAAAATGACAGCTCACAATCTGTTGATAAAAAAAAAAAAAGAACTGCCCACACTGTACGGACTGAAAAATACCCTTTTTTTTGGGTAAAAATTACGTAGTGGATTGGAAAGTGGTTAATGCATTTCTCTGAGTTTTCATTAAAGTAGAATTTCTTGAGACAGACAGATAGACAAATATATGTAAATGTATAAGGGAAAAATAAATCCAAATCTTAGTGTTCATTTCAAAACAGAATATTGTTAGCCATCCTCAGCTTGTTCACTTTCTTACCTCTTCTGCTGACACCCAGTAGGGTTACATTATTTCAAGGTCAGTATTTCCAAGGGTGATTCTTTCCAAGGGTGCAGGACGCTGTGTAATTGGCCATCAGTCAGAAAATGCTTTTATACTGATAAAGCATGTAGGAATGTTTTCTACTTGTCCTGACATGACTTACAAAATATACAGCTTTTCTTCCCAACTCAACATCAAATCAATGGAATTTGTCAAGTGTTCGGGTAATGAGCTAGAGCAGGCTGTATGTTTTTGGAGGATCTCTGTGTGTGTGATCACTGTGAGGCCAAAATACAAAAAAACAAGTGTTTTCAACCGTCTTGACAACCAGATCATCCCCCTGCATATACAGTGCTTAGTAGCCTTAGAGAAGAAAGATTATTCTGTAAACCCATTTAATGATTACTGGCACCAATACTAGAAAAATGAAAGACATCTTGATTTGCACCAACATGAAGTGAGATCACAATCAAGGTCTAAGTGACAGGCACTGCCAATTTATTTGTGGTTACTCCTCTTTTTTCAGTAAGTGCCTCACTGGTATAAATAAAGTTAGTGTAATGACTGGGAAAGGCACATGAGGTGTCTGACCCCAATTCTTCCATGTCTTTCTTGGGTTCAGCTGTGAGTTTTTTTTTTTTTTTCCCCCTCCCCCCAAAGGTCAATAGTATTACCTGATGATGAAGAGCTGCAGCAGACATCAAACTTCTCTGCTTAGCTTTTAGCTACCTGATCTCCCCAGCAGCACCTATCTCCACAGTTTGGCATGTAAACTTCTTGAAAAGCTCATGGGGAAAATCAGCAAAAGTGATCACAAATTACACAAACTTAATAAAAAGCCATCCAGAGCAAGGAACTCGGTGCACTGGTGTGGATATGAAGCCCAGTTCACACCAGAGTATGTTTGCTGGAGGCAACCAGCTGCATCCATTCAGGATCCTGAGTTGCAAATCTCTACATCTACCATTTAAAAGCAAGGAATTCCAAGGAGGTTGCTCTTTTCTTTTAAAGAGTTTGCATAGAGAGAAAAAATGCTGCTGCTTACAAAATGAAGGGAGCCTAGGTCTAGTGCCTTTCTTGCTCTAAGAAGATTTGGATTCATGCCTATCACCTTCCAGGTGAGCAGTAAAACTCCTGGCTAGGGCTTGATCACCTGCAAGCTGCTGCCTTGAGCTGTACAGAAAGGAATGCAAACGGTAATTCTCCTTTTGTGGTTTAAGTTGCTAGAACTTTTGTCTGTTTTTTTTTTTTTTTTCCCCTTTTCCTTCTCCCTATAACTTCTGACTCAGATTAGCTGAGAATTCTTCACTGATGTGGCATTATTGTTATTTCTAGTGTTTATTATTGTTAACATCCTTTTGAGATCTATATTCAAACAGTTATGCCTGGAACGCTTCTTCACAATTTTTGTGTGTGTCTGAAATGAAAATTCCAGATATTTATTGACTTAAGGGTGAAAAAATACCCTTCCTCCTAAATCTCTACATTCTCTTCTCCAGCTGACCTCACTCTTTCCTTTAGTTTCTCAGAGTTTGCACGCTTGGAACTCACAGTTCCTTGTACAGACCTTCTTTCCTTCCTCTTGGTTAATGCCAAATAATAGCTTCATCACTTGCTCCAGGGTTACCTTCCATGAAGTGCCCTCACATAATTGCCTCCGCTAATTAGTGGGTAGCTGGTGTGATGGGTAGGTGTTGTGTGCGTATCCAAAGGGTTTTGATTCTCAGCCCATGGAAGTCAATTGCAAAACTTTGCCAGTATAGGATTGCTATAGCTGTAGAGTACTATCATAAAATCTCTTTAATGATTTGTTATTGGTGTTATTCCCAAAATATTTGTTAAGTGAGTTAAAGAGCAACAAGAGCAAGCACAGCCACCTCCTCCAGCTGCTTCAGCCCAGGACCACTCCTGTCAGGCTGCTGGAGCCCAGCCTGGTTTCCAGGGACCTGGGGTCTCTGCCTAGGCTGGGGAACGCGGCTGATGCTGTCCTGTTTGCAGGTTCAGCTGGTAGCAAAGCTGAGCACCTGTCCCAGAGACACACATACTCTGCCCCCCTCCCCAGCCCCTCCACCACAGCTGGCACTAGGCTCAATGGCTGTGACCTGTGGTCCTGCTCCAGCTCCCAGTGCAGAGCCCTCACTTGCACCAGTCCCTCCCAGTAGGTGCTTTGGAAATAAACACTGCTCCCACCTGGGTGGCAGGGAGTAGAAGACACTCGCTTGCTCCAGTAGCTGATGCAAGGACCCTGCTCACTCCAGTAGCTGGCACCACCGACCGGGGTGCCCTTCTCCACCAAGACTCCGGTGGCTGGCACTGAGGTTCACTCACCCACATCAGGTCTCACCAGTAGCTGGCACTTAACCCTTGCAGCTCATGTATACACAGGAGAGAAAGTGCAAATAGGCAGAGAGAGACAGAGTTAGGAAAAGGATTTAATGAGAGAAAGATATAAGACCAGGCAGACTGCAGTGATCAGATGCAGGGGTTGGAACAATGAACTGCCCAGGCCTGTTTTACATGAGACTGACCCTTTTATTCTCTTTATTATCTATCCCCCCTCTTTGTTCCTCCTCTTGCCCCTTCTCCTTGCACATCCCTATGGTTTTACAGAACTCTAGTTCCTGCACCCTCCCAATTCACAATCTTATCAGCTGCAAGGTCCATCCTTTTTGGAAGAGATGCCTGCAGTTTGTTAGCCCAGAAGTTAGTATGATTGGGAGGTCTGTTTCTTGTGATTGTTTCCCACCTTAGAAGTCCTCCATCAGACAACCCTTCTGAAATAAACTGTCCTACGTTCTCACATGCTCTCATAAATCAGTGTGAGTGACCAGACTTGGTTCCTGTCACTGCCTCCCTTTCTTATTATCCCTTCTTGCCTTGGAAAAGGTCCTTGACCAGACACTCCTAAAGGAACGCTCTCCTTCTGTGTACCGTTCCATTTGTGTTTACTAGATATATGTTAGAAAGCTAAGGCAAACTACTTTGTGTTGGTGTTTTAATGGGCCGGTGGTGAGCCAGGCTGGAGGGGCGGTGGGTGCCACTAGAGGGTGCTCGGGCCATACAAAGTCACCATGCACTGCCAGGCACAGCAGATGTCAGAAGGCAATTGACTACTCCTCATCAGGCTGCGCTCTTGCTTGTTGTTCCACTAAGTTTAGCATACACTGGACAAAATGAGCATTTTATTTCAGGCTTATCAGTGCCAGCGTCTTCTTTTAATACCAGCATAAAGTATAAAAGTGAATCCTTGGGTAATGGCTCATGTCACCAAAGCCCAATGAACTGGGGAAGGGCCACAGATGGCATCTTGGCCAATCATTTCTGATTACTTATTTATTTGGATTTGGACTCACCGTCTACTTTTATATATATAAATTTGAGATGATTCACTGACCTTCTTCTCCCATGTACAACCTCTGAGATGTCCGTCCTCTGATGTGCTCCTTGACCCTTGGCTTCGTCTGAATGTAAGAAGTTACTGTTTCCCCCCACAAACGCAATCTTTGCATTCATGCCAACAGAGCTTGTCTTGGCCTGTTTCAGCTCATTTCAGTCCCATTGCTTCTTCTGTGCCCCTGCCAGCTCAAATTCCCAGAAGAACAAGTCTCTGAATCCAGCAGGGCTTTTCCAATATGCTTACTGCTAGGCCTACTGCAAGTGGGCACTGCTACCCTGACATATTTGTCATCCAGGCATCCACAGGAGTTTTTTTTCCTCAGTTTCCAGACTCCTCCTTTCTTACTCCTTTAGGTGCTAGCTTCTTCTGGCCACATTCTCCAGAAACCAAAGACAGCACCAGCTGTAGGTCTAATGCAGTCTCTGCCATGGTTCTTGTGGGCTCACCCTTGCATAGAAGTGTAATTTTTTTTTTTTTGTGTTGGGGAGCTGGAAAGGATTCAGGCTTAGCCAGCCAGCAGTTTTTGCATGCCCAGATCAAGCACCCTTTGGCTCAACTCTCCCGTCTCTACCTTGCTCCTTCTTGGCTCAGATTAAATGTTGGGCTCTGCATATGGTTGCTAGAGAGAGGAGAGCATTTTCCAGAGGAAAAAATGAAGCAGGAGAATATGGATGAGTGAGAGAAATATCAGAAAGTCATTTCTTGGTGCTTCCTCTACTTACCCTTTTCAGGTACCACTTTCTCAGGTGTACTATGCCCCTTCCTAAGGGCAGGCTGGCCACAGGATCCTAAACATTCTTTGTTGTAATGAGGGCACTTCTTAGTGTGTCTGCTGGATATGGGACCAGGTGATACCACTGTGAGGAGTCAGTTGCTTTAATCATATTCTCTGGCTGCTTTAGCTTAAAATAAACAGGAACAGAGTGCACTGCTTGTGAGTTCATATGTAATTGCTGCAGCCCTAGAGATGAAATTCATTCAACACGTCTCTTGTTTGTGAAAAATACAATGTAGAGGTCAAGATAGTCCCTTTCCACACCTTTCCTCATTATTTTTGAGCTGTGTGTTGTTTAAAAGAGTAGCTGAGAAACTGGAAAAAAATATTGAATAATCTCTTAACAAAAAAAAAAAAGAAAAAAGATTTGTGTGCTTTGAAATCTTCATTTAAAAAAATACTGAATTGTAAAAGGAGAAAACATTCAATACTCCTCATGTATCCATGAGCCCTTCGTTCTGCTAGAGTAAGAACCTCAGAATGGAAATAAATGCAAATATTTTAATTAGTGATGAATCAAAACTAAAGGAGAGGAGTGATTTGGATTCTAAACTATTTTAAATTTGAGTATTTACTAAAAGAGGAGTATTCAAACAACAGGAAGTGACCGCCTATTCCGTTCATCCCTGATGTCTTGTAAATCTTTCATTTACTGAGATGATATGGATGTGAGCAATCTCCCTAAAAACACGTTGAGCATTCTCATAGGACTGAAGTTAGTTGGATATATTAATCCCACTGAATTTAAAGGACAAATGATGTGAGTAAAACTACTTGTGTGTGTGGGTCTATGGAGTAATGGCTACTGTCCTACAAAGATCAGCTAAGTAAACAGCTGTTGAGGCTGCTAAATGACATAGTTGTGTCTCTCATCTTCTATCCCTTGCTTCTACCCAGACAGAGCAGTCAAATACAGCTTTTATAACCCAGTTCATTCTCTAACTTCAGTTACTCTAAGTTTACCTAGCTGTGGCATGGCAAAACTTGTCCCAGGGGTAGTTATACATCACTCTTTGGATATGATTTACTTAGAAAGAATAACAGTGCAATTTAAATGTGCAAAAGAAAGCTGTTTGAATTGTGGGTGGCCAAGGAAACTTCATTTTGAGCAGTTACTTTTTCAGAGAATACTGTTTTAAGCAACAAGCTTGGTGTCAATCCACATCTAACCAGGTTGTCCTCATGCCAAAGTTGAGGCAGATGGCTTGCAAGAAATGGCTTGCAGGCTTGGGAATGAAAAAGATCAGTAGAAATCTTTTATTGTTTTGGAATGCTCAGTCTTGTTTCTGAAATTGTACGCTGGAAGAGAAATATGAATTCTCAGAAAATAATGTGCTTTGAGAGGATGATAGGTCTGAGGCTCTCCAGTCCACTTGGGATTTCATGGGAGAGCTGTACTTCATCAGAGGGGACCCAAATGCAGTGTTATTTTGCTCATTCCACATACAAAGTATGTAAAGGATGTGTAAAGACCTATCTGCCACCTTTCAAATTCAGATAAGGTACTCCTGATCTGATACATTTCCCAAAGGACATTTCATGTGAGATCCTCATTCCTGTAGATGACAACCGTGGATGGCAGTATGGTCAAATCTGTGGGTTGACCAGAGGTTGTAATTGCTTGCATTTAAGTCATGGTCTGAGTGTCTTCAGTGCTGGGAGGCACATGGAAAAATGCTAAGCATGGTTCCGTCTTACTGGAATAAATAGCATTTGCTAGCCCAAGCCATAGGTTTATTTGAAATGGAAGAATATTTTTTGATGTCCAATGACAGTAAAGTTACATCCAAATGAAAATTGGGTCCAATTTCAGTACTTAATTTCCTCTGTACTTTCTCTATTTATCAACACTAAAGCTGTATAATAAGATACAAACACTATAGCTTGGGGCCAGTCATTACATACGTTGGACTTTTCAAAGAGTGAGAAATGCATAGAGCAGAAATGTGAAAACATTGCATAAAAGATGAATGACTAATTTCTTATAACTTGCACCATTGCACCATTTACTCTCTGAAATATAACTGTGATCCTGTTGCTATTCAAATTAGTGGTCTCGGACCTACAGTAAAGATCCCGTTTTTATAACTAGAAGAGCAAGGTGTTCCTGAAAACAGAAATCTTCCTAGTGTGAATCTACTGTTTCTACAATGCTGCTGGGTTAAATCCAACATAACCAATGCATAAGCAGAGGAAAAGCCGATAGCAAGCTATATATAGTACTTTTACATTTACCACTTTCAGTACCTTCCAGTCCTTAAAGCATTCCTCTTAATAGGACAGTGTTATCAGAAATGAAGAGCACCTAGAACCTGAGTCACACGCCTAAAGGCACACTGGGTGTCCATGTGTTGATGATTCAATTACTGGTCCGTTCTTCTTTTCCAAGGGTAACTAGCAATTTCTAGGTGAGCTGGTACTTTTGATGCTCAGCTCTGAACCTGTAGGCACAGAAATGATACGTCAAGGATAACCTCAGTAGCTGTATCTGCTGCAGTCCATTCAGGTCTTCAGAGTAGCCTTTTCATTCACCTGATTCTTATGTTCTCAACTTCCCAGTCTGCTTTTTGGATTAAGGAGTGTTTAGATAATCTCTAATAATTTCCTGCCCAGTAGGCCAGTTCTTAAATCCAAAATCCATACTCAATGACTATGGTATTTGTGCTCTTGTGCAGGCAAAACATCTACTGATGCAAATGAAACATTTGCCCAAATAAATGTAAAGGAACAGTCAACTCTGCATATTTGTCTGCAGTAGTAATTACTTGCAAGGTATATTCTGTGTGTACATCTGAATGTTCTGTAGTATCAAAATGTATAACTAAGAAAGAGTTCTGCATCTTAACCTCCTCTGTTCTCTTAATTGAGTCTTGACACTTTCAACGGAAAAACTTTGGAGCAAAGGCACAAGTGAGACCACACTTATACGTTATGCTTTAGTCTTACTGTTCTTTTAGTAAGAAAAATCTCAACACAGTGATCTTCTTGTAAGGCAATATTTATGTTATATCAAAACTTAAAATATATCTTAATCCACTCTAAAATTCACTACAAAGAAAGATCTTGTCATAATACAAAAGTTGCAAATGAAGGCAAAAGTTTTACAGTTCCGTCTTTTTAATTTTTTTCGTAAAGACTCCACAGTTTAACATGCCTTAATTATTGGAAAGCAGGAATGGATTGCATAAACTTGTGATGAATATTGTCTTAGCAAATTAAATCTGATTTAATGGTTTAAGCCGAAAAAAATCTGCATAGCTAATGAAACTCATTAACTTAGAATTAATTTGCAATGTCTAGTCATACAGCGTGAAACTAAAGTGATGTTAGTAATGTGTTGATTATTATTAGTACTCAAGGTAATAAGGCTTGCTAGATGATTAAATGTAAATACGTAGCAGAAAAAAAAGTTTCAGGTTAATAAACAACTTCCAATACAAAAATACCCCATGACAATAAAGTGAAATCAAGGAATGTTAATTGTACAAGTAGAAATTCAGAAGCGTGGAGAAAGCAGGGGTCTGCTGAAAGTGGGTGAAAAACATCCTCCCTTTTACTTTCCTTTGATTTGCTGATGATTTCTTTATGACCCATGTTACACTTGTGCCTAGGAACATTCAGTGTGGGCTGCAGACCTAGCGTACCAAGGTACTGTACAAAGAGATCTTGGTGAGCACTTGGAAGTACAGAAGGGGAATAATAGGCAGAGGTGTTAGGCAAAGAAGAGATCGTTTGGGAGTCAGTGCCTGTGTGTGAGAACAGCTTAACTCTATCTGTGACTTGTTTTTGTCCTTCTGCACACCTTGTGGAAAAGTCTTAGGATGGGATTTCAAGGTGGACCACATAGTGGCTTTTGGTGTTGTATAGGGAACTCCCCCTTTAGGATAGGGGATATACTGGAGAAAGTATGGAAGTGCACCCTTAAAAATGAAATGGTTTGCTGCTAAGAGCTGGTATCACTGACTTGCAAAGATGCAGAGCTTGCAGGTCACTAACATAAAAGAGAGAGTTGAAAAATAACCTCGATGTAGGAAACAAAGGGCCTCAAAACGAAACAGAAATGGTTAGTGTTTGATAGGATGGAGAGGTACCTAATAAGTACCTGTGAGCATCCCATTGTCTGGAGGCTTAGTTTCTAGAATAATTTAGGACAGCTAAGGGATTGTCCTCATTGTACCAGTTTAAAATCATTGTAATGGGATTTCTCTGAAGTTTATAGAGGTGCCACCATACTGTAGTGGCACTATAGGCTTGGCCAGCACTTCCCATCAGATGGCACTGGGGGATGGTGGGACACAGCTCCTCATGCAGTCTGGGGATTCCCTGGGTGATGCTTGCTGCTGTTGCCTTGGTGCAGCAGGCTGGCACTGGGGAAAGGGGATAAAGCCAGAACAAAGAATCTGGCCTATAGGCTTCTGAGTGAATGCATTTAACCTCAGCCTGTAAATCTGGTTTTATCTCCAAAATAAATAGATTTCATGGTGTGTAAAAAGAGTAAAATTCTGACTGTAAAACTAATCTTCAGACTTTATAGTGCTGCTTATTGCATAACATCATCAATTTAAACAGTTTCTTTTCTTTTTTTCTTTTGATTTTCATAGCGTAAGAGTCAGATCAGAGTTGACTGAATAATTTCTTCATTCAGTTGCACTAATGTAAATACCAATTAAATCAATGTACAAATCTGTTTTCATATAGCTTTGAGCAGAACTTGACCCAGAGAATCATCAGTTGACTCCACACTGGCAGACTCTTATGTTTTGTCTATGAATTAGGAGGAGCAGTATAAATCAAATCAACTTTTTATCTGTCAAGAAGTGGCCTGGGATTGTGTTGTCTGAAGCCTCGTGTAGTAGGAGTTGCTTCTCTTTGCAAGCTTGCTCAGACTGTTTTTCAGGATGGAAGGTCCACACAGAGTTTATAGACAAGAGAGACTACTTTGGGGAAAGGCAGATACCCTCTTTGGAGTCTGGTCAGAGCTGCTAGATGCTAGCTTTGGCCAGCTGACCATTATGGCCAGTGTGCTGCAGTCTACAGCTCCCACTGGTCCGACAACGTGAAAGATCATGTGAACTTCCCTCATCTGCTTCAGTATGGAATCTACAGTAAACTTTACTTAGGTGGCCAAATCAAAATGAATGGCTACGATCTTTTTTTTTTTTTCTGGCTGTACTCATAAAGGGAAGTGGAAACTTGCAGCAGAAAGGCAACAATGAGCATGTGCAGATGCAAACAGATGAATGTGCACGTTGTCCATTTGTTTCTCTGCTAGTAAACTACTTGTTTCCTGTTCTGTTACATCTCATTGTGTCTCCTAAAGGCTGCAGTGGCTGGGTCTCATCTCTCTGACTGTTGCCTTCCTGCTGTCTGAAGACGTGGGTGGTTTTTTATTCTTTCCTTCTTTCTTTTTTTTTTCCCCTCTCCTCCCTTCATATCACTAGATTTTTGGTTGGGATCATTTTGACCTGATTCTCTCCTTTGACTCCTCAGCACAAAGTTTTGCAATGCCTGTGGGTTATAATCCTATCTCTGTTATGGCTGGTGAAGTCTCTGGATAGCCACAAGAAAAAGGCTATATTTAACTAAACTCTGAGCAACCATTCTTGCGCAACATTGCAGTATACTGCCACTCTTTCCAATATCTCTGGAGTTCTTCCGTGTAGGATAGCATCCCTGTTTCCCCATAATTCATTATGATCCATGGCTGCCAGTAGCTAAACAGCATAAACATGGGTTCTCTAGACTCAACAGTAACGTTATGCTGCTCTGTCATCTCCATAACTTAGCAGGCAATCTGGTCTCTTTTGTATCATATAGATACGCTTCTTGCACATATATCATCTTTTTGAGGTGACAGTACTATCTTCCCAGATAATATGAATACATTCATGGGATGTTTCAGGAACTGATGTTTCTGTTTGCTGTGTTCTTTTATATAAGTGAAGAGTGACTCTTAGCTGAAGAAAGAGAGGGAGGTTCATCTTGGTGTGAACACGGATGACCCAGGTTGCTTGAGCATGTTGTGTGGCTCTGCCAGACACTTCAGTGTGGTCATCTTTGAATCTGTCATCTGAATTCTTTCTCTTCATCAAATGAAGATTGTAATTCTTCCGTTGTACCATCCATTTAGAATTTATAATCTCATGTTCTTTAAAGAAGCTACCACAATGTTGCCTTGGCCTCAGCTTGAATATTCTAGGTGCTGATATAAAAACAATAATGTGGCTTTCATATGTTGTCACACGTCCTTCTTCTTGAAAGAGAAGAATGTCCAGCTCCTCTATGTCACTTCTTGTATGCTCCCCACAAAGGCTCCAGTGGTGATCTTTATGCCATGTTGTTGGGGCTGCACACACAAAAGATCTTAAACATCATGTCTTAATTTTCAGTGGTTCTTGTGCAAATTCATACGTGTTCCACTGACTGCCTTAGTGATATTCCCAGTCACTGAAGTTGCAGTGTGGCTCTCTGTGGCATTGGGCTTGTGCTTTCTCCTCATATGGTGTGGCAGGAGAGCTGCTTCTGCCCAGGGGCAGAGAGGTGCTGCATGTGGTAACCCCCTTTGTGGAAGGGTATAATGCTAAATTGAAAAGAGAAAAAAAATGTCACTGGCAATGAGTGTGGACTGGGACTTTCAAAGCAAGTGATGGTTTTCAGAGGTCTGATCTGTCAACAAAATATAGAAAACCAGGGCAGAGCGAGCAGAGAGGTCCAGAGCAGGAGGAAAGGAACATCTGTGAAACTGTGGCTGTCAAATGTTTCAAAATAAATTTTTAGAGGTTTGGAGATAATTACAGTCAATAAACCACTGCAAGTTAATGCTGGCTAAAGATCTGAGCTGCACTCCTTAATTAGGAGACTCTTTAGTTAATGAGGATCTCTTCTTACTGACTGGCAAAACTACAGTGGTGAATGGAGCTTGCTCTTGATGTCAGTTTATTGTGGCAGGAGGAGTAACTCACTGGAGTCGGTGAAGTTAGTGTCTAATATCAATGCCGTATCTGACTCACAGTTGTTGGCTTCATTCTCTGGCTTTGTTGCAAGACAGATTTTGAGGAACAGGGAAAACACAACCAACATCATAAAATAAATAAATAAAATCCCCACGTCTTTAATTCTGAAGAACTTACGTTTTTAATTGCTCTTCCAGATACAACGTTGTCACTAAAATGTTGAAATTTGCTTTTCCTAATAAGCAGTGAAGCTACCCCAATAGCATTGTTCTTGCAATGGTCTGCCTTAGATGTATTGTGTTTAAAGGAGAAGCCTTGCTTCACAGGCAGAATTTAGCAGTTATCTTTGAGCTTTGATTTTGCTCTGGGAATAGAGGAACTGAAGTGCTACCTGCTATCATTTTTCCCTCAGCCTTTATACAAACCTGCATAGAGCCCTTCCTTTGTTACGCGTTGTCTCTGACTTAGGAACCGTTTATACAGGAAGGTAAAAAAGAAAGAAAAATGGCTTGATGTCTCCCTTTCACCCTTCTTTCAATACCCAGACAATAGATGGGCATGTTTTGTTTAATTCTGGAAAGATTTAACCCACAGCAAAAATGTATATAATGCTTGAGGAGATCATGCAAACAACCGTGTTGACAGCTGTGATAAATAACGCCCAAATTCTTACTATCAGCTGGTTGGGTATTGATTTGTGTAAATACACACACACACACAAACAAACAAAAACAAAACCACAGAAGGCTCTGTCCAAAATCAGTTGCCTATAGAACAGTTTCCACTGCTGCAGGGATTGTTATGTAGTGCAGGCTCTGTATAGAAATTCAGTTGAGATATTCCCATCACATTTGTTTTCTGTATTTATATGAAGGTATATAACTGATTCTGTGTTAGGAGTGAGTTATTTTACTTGGGTGCTATGGGCATGGCTGGCCCTTGTCTGTCTGTGCACAAGAAGAGACAAAGGCTGACCGAGGTGGCCATGACAGGTAGCATACCTGTGCTCAGAAAATAGCAGGGTAACAACTCAGAAGCAGAAAATTCAGTAGTTAGAATTTTACTCCCTGCTTTTGGCTATTTGACACATCTGCAGCTTTCTGGCAAGTTGAATGTATTATTGTCAAAATGGAGACAGGCAGAGGTCTACCTGAAAACTTGACTCCTTGTATCCAAGTTGTAGAAGATCTCCTGAGAAGTGTAGCTGTGGTTTACGGTAGTCATCTTATATTGTCAAACATAAAAAGATCTTTGACATGACTGACAGTTTAGATCTGTGTTTGTATGATATGAGCAAAAGAAGGCTTTGAGCACAGAATAGGTAAAACTAAATAATTAAAAAATTGCAATCTATAGTAAGTTTGTAGTTTTTGGTTGCAATCAATTAGATTTTCATGTTGGGTGTTTATTATCTATAGGGAAATAGATTCATGCCCTCACTAAAAATCCATACGCTCATCATGAACCTCCTGCTAATACCCACTACCCGAAACCCGCAGTGCATCATTTTGAGTTTTGTGGTAGGTGCAGGAATTAGCTTAGTTCTGCTTGCTTCCAAGGGAATGTGCTTCAGGGACAGATGAGAAAGCTCTGGCTTTTCTGCTGCAGGCAAATATGACTTGCACAGGGCACAAAAATTAAATGGCAAGGCAGGCTGACATACCATTTCTTTCTCTACTGTAAGGGGGAATGTAACATTTTATGCTTGTGTTTGCGTGCTTTGTAGGCATCGAGGTTTTGTTTGCTAAAATTTAAGAAAGATAAAACAGTAGCTGGGAGCAGGTATATTTGAATTTTGTTTCTACAGAGTGAATGATTTTCTTAATGCAATGAAAGTTATGCTGTCATCCCTTGGTCACTCATTTATTGGCTGTCCAGATATTTGACATGGTGGAGGCTAGATGGTTCTCTGTGAGGAGTGGTGGTAAATGAATGCGGTGACTGGGCGGCTAGAACTGTGAGTTGTAGATAAAAAATATTCCCAGCCTACTGGCCTGCATGCAGTCTGACACCATGCATCAGGCAGCCTCATTGCAAGGCGTGGTGGCTGCCATAAACTATCTGCTGTCACATCTCTGAGCCCGTCTCAAGTTAGTCCTAGGAGTTACAGTGGCAGAAAGCTTAGCGTGATCTTCACTAGGGTGACTTGTTTCCCAGGTTGTCTTCTCTGACCGCCGGACAGGTGAGCACCTTGATCCCAGGGATGGGCAGAGCAGAATGCTTGCCAAGGGTGCTGCAAAAATCATCTAATGTACAGGATTTACTTTTTTTAGGTCCCTTTGGGGCATCCAAACTACGCAAGAGGCAAGGTTTACTTTCCACTTGCTGTATAGAAAACATGTAGAATTCCCTGCTGCGGGAATTGCCTGAAGTCAGAGACGAGAAAAAGTATAAATCCTGAATGTTTGATGCCCTTAATGTGATGTTCATTTTCATGTGCTGGAATTGGATTGGGAGAGTAATACTTCATATTTCAACCTGTCAAGTGATATGTTTTGGCAGCAAAGCTGCGTGAGTGGAGTACACAGTTGATGTATTACATCAAGTTTATACTTATTTCATGCAGGTGCCCCAAAGAGGATTTCCAGAGCACAGTTCTTGTCCAATCACAAAGGGTGTAGCAAGAGAACTCAGTCCCTTACAAGCAGTATTCACTTTGCTTTTGAGCATTTTACCATTTCTACTGCAAAGGGCAGTATAGCAGATGAAAGACTCCAGCAAGCTCTCTTTCTCACTGATGTCTTCTCTAAGTAGTCATAGCATTTTAGTTTAATTTACTGTATATTTTTTTTTCCAGAACAGATTATAAACTAGAGAGCATATTGACTGGAAGAAAATAGCTGCTAATCTTCTGAAACTAATGTTTAATCAGTGATGGAAAGAAAGTAACTAAAAAGCTTCATCTGGCTAATTAAATAAAGCCGGTTATTCTGCTGGAAACAGTTAATGAACCTTAAATAATATAATTATTTTCAGAATATTGAAAAAGGAAAAAAGTAATTACTTATTTAAGACTAAATAATTACAATGTATTCTTCACTATAAAAGGCTATATGTGGCAAAGACTAAACCACTATGCTCCTGATTCTTCATAAAAGGCTATTTTTTTCCTGAGTTACTACATTTGATATCTAGCTTGTACTGAATTTTCTTCTGATAATTTCCGGTGATCTCTAAGGGAATTTGACTCCCTTGGTGCCTCTTATTATTCTCATTTTTAGGGACTTAAACTATTTGATTGCCTTTAAAATCAGCCATGATGGTATTTACAGTGCGGAGGGGATGAAGGGAAATGGTTCTGGTCACTGCAGTAACAGCTCTGAGCCTACGCCTGTGGTCTGGTCCATTACTGAAACACTGCTGAGGCAAAGGAGCTTGGCTTCATGGACAGAAATCCTTCCTCCCTGCTGGAGTCCAAGTTTTCTGTAAAATATGTCACCTGTTTTCCATTTCAAGCTTGCAAAGGGGGAATTTCTATTAAAAAATGCTAGGCTCTAGTCTAATCCCCCCTGTAAGTGTTTGCAGCTTCCATTCTGGGAGCAGGGTTGGCTCAATGCTGGGAATTTAAAAAAAAAAAAAATCCTACCTAATTACATCCTAATAATTACTTTTTTTTTTTAACCACAGCAAAAACCCTGAAACTAGGAGGGAGCCTCACATAGAGCTTGTTATGCAAGTTGTGGAGTCCCAGACAGCTCCAGACTTTTATTTATAAGGCTTTAAAAAGGCCGGGCTAAATTTGGGGAAAAACGAAACAAACAACAACAACAAAAACAGTGCCTCTCAGGAGGGAATGGGACAGGATTTCCACCTGCCTCCCTGAGTCTGACTCAGCTCACTTGCACTTTCAAGGACATCAGATGAAAACCATGGAGAGCAAAACATATCCTTTTATTTTCACTCCCTTCACTTATCTGAGTTATACTGAACATCCCATGCCACACACACTCACTGAATAGTCCTTTAAGTTTGCCAGGAGCAACCATCCTAAATGCGGATCCGACTTGTCTGATCATTGAAATAAACATCTCAGCTATTTAAAATTATATCTTACACTTGAGAGAGACATGCTGAGGACATGCAGAAACAATAGATTTAATTAGGCTTTTAAAATGTGACACATCTATTATATATTCCATTACTGCTTTAAAAAAGTGTCTGTTTCTGTATAATAAATCTTCCTATAGTACTACCATTTAATTAAATGGGTGTCAGCACTGGGAACAATTAAAATAAGTTTATGCACTTTCAGGGAAACCCTATAGCAAGATGCGCAAAATAGCATACAATAAAAAGAAGAATTAAACCCTTAGTGGGCTTAAGCTGCAGCATATAAGAAATTTGATAAAATGCATTTCAGGAAAGTAGGCAATTTTAGGTTGTAGCAGGTAGTCTGTTCTGCCTCAGAGGTACTAGCCCACATTCCCTGGATTTTTGCCACTGGCAAGACCCTAGATGGATGCACGCCTTAGTACTGACAAGTGCAATTCATTCCTGAGAAAAGAGGTTTCTTTAAAGCCTGAAATGGTAGTGAATTTCACCTAACAAATTATGCATAAATAGGGGGAAATGTCTTTCTGTTCCACAATTTTGAATAGTCTCTTAGCAGTGTCAATTAAGAGTCTCTTCTCTTGTGGGATTTAGTATCTAATACCTG
The DNA here is from genome assembly GCF_964211835.1 of Anser anser. Taxonomy (NCBI): domain Eukaryota; kingdom Metazoa; phylum Chordata; class Aves; order Anseriformes; family Anatidae; genus Anser; species Anser anser. Next base: position 105,844,743 of record NC_139722.1, read on the forward strand.
AACTCTGCTCTGGTTTTAGGATATAATTGTTATAGTAACATATGTAAGCAAACAACAGCGTTTTTTTTCTTAGTTGGAACACTATATATATTTTATTGCGTTTCAACATTGAATTCAACACAGTTTTTACTGTGTTTCTCCCTCTGCCTTCATACAAATAAGCAGCCTTGAAATGAACATCAAAGCTAAATGGCATTGAATATAATGAAACAGCATAGTCTAATGAAGCAAAACTGCTATGTAAACAGGGATACTTTTATCTTGTTGGAATTTTTATGTCCTTGTATGTCTCTCAGCTACACTTTTGTAACCTGATTCTTAGGAAATGTTTGATATCTCTTTACGATTATTAACAGGGACCAAGACCAGCACTCTCATGTGTGCTTAGCAGGGTAGTGTGAAAGAAATAGCAAGGTTACTGTTTTAGAAGCAAATGGTCATCATCCTCACCTTATTACAGAAGGTAGGCTATAAAACTCAGAAACATAGAAATGTCAGTATGTCTCCTAAGAACAACTGATTACATACAGCCAAGGGTCGGGTGAAAGCATCATTTGGAAGCTCCTTGTCTGTGAGCATACCAGCCCTTTCCTTACATCTTTTAATGTCTTTGTCCAGTGGCAATAACACAAGCAATAACAGCAAATCTCATACAACTTCCTCTAGAATCCTTGTGATGAGAACCTTTTCAAAAGAAGAGCTTAAATTTTGTGTTGTAACATAAGGCATAGCAGGAAATTAGCTAACCTTCCTCTGCTGGGGAAGGGTAAAGGACCCCGCCACTTCCCTTACATCTGTTCTTCATCACCTTGGGCTGCTGCAGAACAAGAAAGTTCACGGTTCTTCCAGTGCAAAGAAAAGTATATGTTAAAGATATCTCAAATATACTTTTTATCACCTTCTTTTGACTCTTTAAGTATGTGACTTACAAATACAATTTGTAAGTCAAATACTTAAATATATTTGGCTTGCACCTGAACAATTTCTTCTACTTCCTCATTGGCATGTACTTTTTGATCTTTTGTCCGATTGCTCAGAATTTAGCCTTTCAAGTTAATGTGCTACAGGCCTTTCTGTAGAAACAGTTGAGCAGAAGCAGGTGAGTAAATGCTGCTATTTGGCCATGTTGAATATGGAACGGTTTCTGAGATTACACTGATACACTAGGTCCTTTTGAATTCCCCATGGCTCACTTGAAGTTCAAAATAGTTGATGGCAAGAGATTTTTTTTCTAGAAAACAAATCATCCTAAACTGTCCTTTTCTCCTAATAGCTTCTTCATTTAAGATACCAACAGCTCTGCTGAAACTTACAATTGTGTTACTTTTCCAAAATTTCTTGCTCCTGAAAGTATGTGATTCCACCTGTATCTGAGAATACATGAGAATTTTTGTGTCACTGAAGTACATGAAGTACACTTGGAGCAGGAAGATCCTGGGAGAGCCTTTCCATGTTGAGGACATATTTCAGTGTTGGTTCTGGTTGTTGAAAAGAATCTGAATTGGGTTCAGATGCTGTAAACGTTGGACTCTTATTCCTCTCATCCACAGCGTGCTGGGCTCAAAGCATCCCTCTCATCCCTCAGAAGAGCCAAAGTTACAAGAAATGTTAGGGGACTGTTTGATTCTGTGTTTGGTCCTGCCCATCTCCATCCAGAAGAAAGGAAGGGAAAGCCTGGGCTGAGGTACCTTTTCCCCCCCTTTCCTGACCATTTTGTCAGCTCTGCTTAAGAAGTATGCTTTGATTATCTGGGCTTTCTTTCCCTCTCCTACAGATGTGAAGCCCGTAATCAGAAATTTAGGGGGTTGGCTAGCTGGCCCAACTTCCAAATATCAAAAATCTCAAAGTAACGTAGCACATAACTGAAATCATATAAAGTCTGGGTATGAGAAATGAAGTTTCTGACACCTCACTTTCATTACAAAGATGGTAACAAGAATGGAAAATGTCATGAGAATAATTCATTTGTGTTTGGTCTTTTGTACCATAATTATCCAGTCCTCCTTGCTTTGGGCTCTTTTTCTCCAATTTAACTTTTGGAACAAGGTGGGTTTGGCTTTTAATAGCCTAATAAATAAAAGTAATAGCTTGTGATTTGTTTAATATTTTGAACTGAAAGGTCAAGGGTAGGAAGATTAAAAAGGTATTGGGGGAAATGCTCTCAGTAAAAGCCACCTCTTGCTGGAAGTAACACAATTTCTTAAGCAAGCATAAAATCAGTTTAAGAAGGCTCTGAGCCCAAATTAAAGCAGAAAGGAGAATGTTAGTGTATAGACACTACCAGTTACAGTAGGACAAACAAAAAATCGGGCAGGGAAATCATACCCAGGATTTCCCATAGGGTCTCTGCAGCATGGATTATAATTTTAGTTTTGTAGCACATGTGGAAGTGTCTGGAGGTCAGTGGGACCGAAATAATGATTGAATTGCTCTTGATCCTACTCTTTGCAGTTTGACTTTTGCTAATTAAACTGTGGCTTCTAATAACCTTTTCAGGTAATTGATTGCCTGTGCTTTAAGTAACTGGCACTCCTTCTTGTGTATGGATCTTGAGTCAAGGGATTCAGTTCATATAACCACAATCAAGGCAGATACCTCCCTGCAGCAACAAGTCAAGCTTACTGCAAAGTTAGCCCTCTGTGAGAGCAAGGTAGTAGTGTGTCTATAGGCATATAGTTGTCTGCTGAAGGTTTGTAAGCAAGCGTTGTCTTCTCATCTGTTTACTGAAAAGCTATTCCTACTATGTGCATATAAACATGGGCTGAAGTTTGCATGGCCAAGCAAAAAGATGTGCTTCTGAGATTAAGCATCCCAACTTTAAAGTAGAGAACATACAAGATTGACTTCTTCCCCCTTACCTCATGCATGAGGATCATAGAATCATAGAATGGCCAGGGTTGGAAGGGACCTCAAAGATCAATCAAAATGATAAAGCTATTTTAATAAATGGTAAAGCTATTAAACAATACTGGTCCCAGGACAGACCCCTGAGGGACACCACTTGTCACTGGCCTCCTCCTGGACACAGAGCCATTGACCACCATTCTCTGGGTGCGACCTTCAAGCCAACTCTTTATCCACTGTGAATGGTCCACATCCTGTGAAAGGGCTGGTGAATTCCCCATGTGGATGGAAGTTATAGTATCATCATCATCACTGGCTGGAGCTGTGCTTGCAAAGTCCCAGATGAGACTGAATCATGGAGTATTTTATGAAGAGCTACCTGCTGCCAAACAGTCTTAAATTCCAACATCAGCCCACATCCCATCTCCTCTCCTCTCCCAGGTCTGTGGAGCCTGTTTCTCTTCCCTTTTCCATGATGGGGAGATGGTACAGAAGTTTAAGGGCTCTTTGTCCCTATCTTTTTCCCTGCTCTGAAAGTGCTAAGTTATAGAGGGCTCTGCTTTGCCCCACTTCTCTCGTTGAAAATGCTGCAGTATTGGTGGCGGAGAAAAGCAGCTCAAACCATTCAGTGCTGCTTGTAGGATACCTGAAATCATGTTATCTGTGCATTGTGAGAACTGGCGTCCCAAGACAGATTGGTCTCTTTCTTCTCACAGACACTGTGGTGAGTTTGCACACTTCTGTGGGGTCCTGGACAAGTACACTGTTCACTTTCATCTGAAATAGGCTTGTTCCATCACAGAAGATGGGATTGCATCTGCAAAGATCTTGAAATATGCTGTTATTTTTTAAAATTATAATATGGAAGCCATCTTTCTATTTATTTTTAAGCAGGCATATGTTGAGGGTTTCTAATAGTGTGTTTGTTAATTTTGGTGAAAGAATGCGAGTGCGAGGATTATGGTCTGTTATGAAATTAACATCTAATTATACATTTGAAGATATCTACATTTTTAGAAGTTGAAGCTCTCACACTTCTGGTGAACCTGGAAGCAGAACTTGGCTGTACAGCACTGAAATCTTTAGAAGAGTTGTCTTCACCATTGCCACAGGTCAGATGGAGACCTAGGTGGAGTCTGACTAGGTGGTCCCATGAATATGGAGGGCCAGGCTACCTGATGGCTACCTGATAACCACCTCTGGCTGTTTGGTACTAAAGGCGTGATAATATCAAGTATAGTATTTTCTCTCAGTATTAAAAGTGGAAATATATTGTACCTGTAATTATAGTTGTTTAACTTAAAAATATTGCTGTAACAGTGCTAGGTTGTTCTGACCTTCTGCCATGGAAAGAGGAAATGCTATTTAATACTTTTTTTTTAGTTTCTTAATGGCATCTTTTTTTTTTCCTCCCTGGGATGTTCTGAGCAGTTAAACCAGCCCTCCCACAGAGTAGGATCATGCTCTTCTTATTTAGTTGCAGAAAACATTTACCATATACTATGGAAAATCACACAATCAATCTTCATGCTAATCATTCTCTGCTGGAAGCTATTTACTACAAAAACTTCTGAAATTTTCTTACTAGCTGGAGAGCACAGAGTCACAGCAAAAAGAGTGATTCACTTATATTTAAAAAAAAAAAGAGACAAAACTGAATATTTAGAGAAAAGTCTGAATATTTCAGATGAGATGGGTAAAGGGTGTAGAAAGAGACACTCAGAAATTGTCTTCTTCAGTGGGACTTCTCCTTTAATCCATTCTCACCTAATCCTACCTGAAGTCACTTGCCTCAAGCTTAATTTGCTCTTGTGCTGCCATTTTGATGACGGACCTCTGATTTACATTGATCAAGTGTCGCTGGGGTTTTGTTAGAGTCCTGATTTGCAGCAGCAGCCTGGGCATGCCTGGCATGCAGCTCCCTTTGTGTTGAGAGCAGGGACTCTAAAGATGTTTTAAATACTATGCTGTCCATATACATTGTGATGAATTTTGCACCTCTCATGTTGCACAGCTACAAAGCTAGCAGCTGACTACACAATTTAGTAATTACTAAAGTTCTGCTGAGTCCTAGAAACCTGCAATTTCAAGTTGTGTTCTGTATGAAATACACTTCATACTTTTATTTTCTTCTGTATTTCTAAATTCAGTTCTTACATCTAAATGTTTAGATCCCAGCTGCTGGTTGAATAGCTCATCCTATTCTTCTAGAAGAGGATGCTTCTGATGTAGCTATAAAATGTCTGGTGGCCACATCTGATATTCCACTGCTTCCCCAGAACATTGCAGCGTGCATGTGGAGGAAAAAAAGATAAGTCCCCTAGGATTCTTCTAGGATCCAGCTTGGATAAATATGATACAGATTTGCAAGCCAATTAATACCGAGAAGAAAAATCATCATCACCTACCACTTTACCAGTGTGCTGACATGCTACAACATGGCAGAAAAGGAACTGATGGATTGTAGAAAGCTATTGTATCTCTGAAGCTTGTAAGCTTATTGTATCTTTGAAGCTTAAGAACAGAAATGGGCAGTTATATCAGAACTGATCAGGGATCAAGTTATTCTGGAACGGAAACTAATACTTTTAAATCTATGCCTGGTATAAGGGCTACAGTGTGTCTCACCCTCTGCAGCACCGTGTATTGGATTTGATTTCAAAAAACAAGCAGCTTAGAGTTTGAGTCACCCTCCATTAAACCGAACAAAATGAAAATGCCAGCACTTCTGGAACATGTTGGTGTGGGCCTTAAATTGGAAAACAACATAGCATCTAGCTGCCCTTCTCAGTGTAAATGGGGAGAAAGAAACTCTTTAGTAAAGAGGGGAATTTGGAGGAGTGGATCTTTAGAATTGCTCTCTCTGTTGGGGAAGATCAGGCAACCAAAAATTTCAGTCCTGAAGTTTGAGTGAGACCTACTTCTAGACTCTCTTCTTATGTTATCACTTGTTTCTCATTTATTTTGTTCTGTACTGGAAAGCAGCCTAAAGCTGCAAATCTGATCCACAGGAGGAGGGATGATAAAGAAATTAATAGGGGACATCAGAGAATGTAGTGTGAGGGGGCAGGGGTTTCAGCCACTGCTTGCCAGGTGGTGAGAGGTGGAAGTGTGTTGGGACAGGTTCTGATGTAAGGAATAGTGGAGTGCAACCAGGCCGGGGGGGCTGGGATGGCTTTGGAAACTGGTGCTAAGCCTGCAGTCTCAGCATCATCAGCTATTTGATTCCCTCCTCCACAACCCCCTGCAGATCGCTGCAGGAGGGCTGGCTATCAAAGACATCTGGGAAGTTAGAGCTACAGGAAAATTATGTTAAATTGCGAGTGTGAAGGTAACTGCTTGGGAATGAACCTGAGGCTATGCGTGAGCTCAGAGCTGTTTGGGGAAACGGCTAGATGTCAGCAGGAGCATGCGGTGCTTGGCATTGCACACGAAGTGAGGTTACAGGGGTGCTGGCATGAGGCCATACCCACATGGCTGCATGCAAGACCTTGCAGAGGTTCGTCATGCACAACAAAGCCCACTCAATCCTTGGTGCAAAACACAGTTGATACAGTTCAACAGGGTTATGATTTCCAGTTTACTGGACTTAAGAACACTGTGATCGAGTTTGAACATAGCTATCAATTCTGAGTTGCAGTATGGTCCCACTTGGTACATCTTCTTGAATGCATACCATGTTTACCAGAGCATCTGTAGGTAGGATGCTTGGATGGTAGTGTATAGATAGTAGTACTACCATTTGGATAGTAGTGTAAGGCAGGAACTCCAGCACATCACAGAGGGATGCTAACTGGATGAAAAAGGACCCTTCTCAGGTGAAGCAGGTGAACAGCTACTACCTGATCTGTTTCTTGTGGCCACAACAAGTGAAAGGGCTTAGGCTATCAGGAGAAGCAAAATATGAGAACAAACACCCTTATTTACTAAGTATTTCAACCATCTTCTGATACAAACTGCTAAAGACATCGAGGCCCTGGAGTGTGCCCAGAGCAGGGCTACGAAGCTGGTGAAGGGCCTGGAACACAAGTCCTCTGAGGAGCAGCTGAGGGAGCCGGGGTTGTTTGGTCTGGAGAAGAGGAGGCTCAGGGGAGACCTCATTGCTCTCTACAACTACTTGAAAGGAAGGTGTGGGGAGCTGGGGGTCGGCCTCTTCTCTTCTCACAGTGATAGGTACTTAGTGATAAGACTCGAGGGAATGGCCTCAAATAGTGGCAGGTGACACAATGAGAAATGAGGAGACATTTCTTCTCAGGAAGAGCAGTCAGGCATTGGAACAGGTCACCCATGGAGGTGGTGGAGTCGCTGTCCCTGGGGGTGTTTAAGGAAAGGTTGGACGTGGTGCTTAGGGGCATGGTTTAGTGGGTGATATTGGTGGTAGGTGGACGTTTGGACTAGATGATCTTGTAGGTCTTTTCCAATCTTAATGATTCCATGATTCTACTCAGGATGCCACACCATACAGACCACTGTGGGCAGTGGGATTGGCTGCAGTGCCTAAGAGCAGAGTTTATTACATCTGCAGGCAGGTGGAGGGGACACCTATATGTTGGTAGGAATTGTTCCTGGGAGCACACACATGAGTCTTAACAGCCTGAAGTGGCTGGAGATTTTTGGTGGGTTATATGAGTAAGTCTTTTAGCCCAAGGAGCCCTGTGAGGAGGGAAACACATGGGAGATTGAGGGGATAGGTAATGAAAAGGGGTGCAGTCTGCAGGTAGGTGTTTTGAGGGTGTTGCTGCATGGTGTTTCCCAACATTCATAACATCATTGTGAATTGTCTGTAGAGGATCCTTTGGATGTCTTCCCGTGCTTTGTCATAATCATCACAAAGAGGATTGGTAGCAGAGGGGTCTCTGACCCCCATGGTGCCTTGTTATTCCCCTCAATGTGACAAAGGCAAAGAGATAAATAAGCAGATTGTCCTTTTAAACTAAATATGGGATCCTGGCTTTATTTCTGCAACATTAAGGAACAGTACTGTGAAAAAGTCACTGCAGCCCTGTGGAGCTGTGGACACAAGGGAGGATCTCCACTCCAGTTAATGACAGCTACCACTAAAAAATAGGACATTTTAATGTTTTAAGAACTCATTTTATAATGATCAGGTTGTACAATAGGGCTGATTAATGTGCACCTCAGGTGTGCTGGAGGCTCGTGTTTATTACACACCCAGTGCACACATTAATCAGCAGTGCGATGTGGTCTGTCATGCCTTATTGCTTAATTACGTTGTCTCCCACACGAGATGGGGTTTATGTGTGTTGTTCAGAGCCATAAACACTCCAAGAGCCCCATTTCCACTGAAATCAATAGGAGTTTTGCTATTGTACTGACATGAGAGTGGGACTTTGCTGTGAAAGTAAAATAAGGCTGATGCAGCTAACAGGGAGTTTCCAGCAGGAAGAGGGGCAGTGAAGGACACAGAAGTTATGAAAGATCAAATTCAAAGGGGATCTGAAAAGATTACGGAATAAAATGGGACATCTTAAAGAAGGCATAAGAGCAGCAAAGATGCAAAGTAAAATGAAAATTGGACAAAAGGTAAAAATAAGACCAGTAAAGAACGAGAAGTGAACAAGACAATGGGGGTTCTGTAAAATAGAAAGGATAATCTTGTAATGAGCAGCAGACACTGATGAATAAATAATGTGCCTGTTTTCATAGAGGAGAATGGGAGAAATTCAATATATCAGAAATAAGAAGGTTCTTAGGGAAATCCATGTGGAGCAGAGGGATGGGGAGGGCAGCAACAAAAGAATCAACTGGGAAATCCCATAAAGAATGGGAAAGAAGAGCATATCGGACACATCTGCAGTGTTTAGAACATTTTTGGAAACAGAGGACTGCAAGGAGAAGGCCAAGAGAGGCCCCTGGGCTTGAGCACAGCAACAAGGGCTGGACACCACGGCTCCATGCCTGGTTCTCCTGGAGATCTGCCCTGTGACAAACAGCCTGCTTACTTCTCTGTGTAAGCCCAGGAGGTGACAGTCTCCTGAGACGAGGGTTTTCCTCTTTCCCTGCAGCTGGGTGGGAAGCAGGACCTGTGCAGGGAGAGCTGCTATTTCCAGACCCACTTGGTCAGTTGATGAACACAGCAGCTGGCAGGACTCAGGAATACATTGGTCCTTTGGCTTTCTCTTAATGATGACTACATGTTATGTTTTGCAGAATTAAGAAGTATGCATCAGCTCTGAATGGGTAAAACAATTTAATTCAAACAGGCTGTAATGGTAAACTTGTGCTATTTTGTATCAGCCAAGGACTGCTAAATGTTGTGTTTTTCTCCTTTGCCACCTAGTTAGTACCAGAAAGAAACATAAAAATGTGAGGCATCATTAACGAATTTAGCTGAGAATAGAATTCAAATATATCTATATCTAGGTTAAAGAATTATAAATATCCATAAAGTATAAAGCTTAATTTTGCAAGTGCCAAAAATTAATTTTAAAGCATACAAACAGGGTTTCTGATATCATACACATAAAAGGTAAATAACTAGGGAAGCAACACTGGAAGTGTTTCAAGGGAATAAATGAACAGTTTTGGGATGGGAATGAAAAGAAAGACACACGTGCACAAGATTGTAAAAATCCAAGCCTGACATCTTACAAACTTCTCTGTGTAGCTAGAGGGAAAACACCTCAAGACTGTTAATGGCAGATGAGACCAGGAACCACTCAGTTTAAAACATGTGCACAAGAGTAATTTAGAACAAAACTGCCCTCTGTTTTTTTGTGTGTGTGAAAATATTTTGAGAAGCTTGACTTGACTCACAAGCCAACCCCATCTCATGGCAGCTGAATAGTGAGCAGTGCTGGTAAAAGCCAGGGAAGCAAGGCATGCTGACCCTAACACATCCAAGATGCTGCAGCTCCCATTAGATTTGGTGGGACTGCAGGGATGGGGCACTCCCATACAGAGACAACAGCAGGTACAGCAGCTCCAGAGATGGCAAAGCACCCAATGAGATGAAAGGATGAAGGGAGCCAGTACTACTGCCTTCTAGCAGGTTGGGTTTGAGGACATAAATGCAAGCCTGGTTTGATCATTTTTTTCTGCCATGTTGAAGGCTTCATGACTTCCCAAGGGAGGAAATTTTAAATATCAGTGCTCCTTCTAGCTTAATTATTTGCATTTTAAGCTTGTGTAGTTACCCAAATTTGGATTGTAGACAGTAGAAATGTACCTGAGAAAAAAAGACAGCCACCTCTTGCAGTTTCTTAGTTGCTTTGCATTTAATTCAGCTGCCACCATTCCTGTGCTTGCAGTCCCCCTCACCAGAAACACAAACATACAAACAAGCAAACAAAACCAGAACAAAACATGAAAAGAGCTACTGAAATTCAACTTAGAAGTCTGTTTTAATTAGAGTGTTTGTCAATTTAGGGTAAAGTTTTCTCTTGTTCACTAAAATGTAATTAAGAAGTACGAAGAGAGGGAGCTATTTGTGCTGGTAACCTGAAATTGTGATTCATCAGGCATGCTAAGCTCTGTCCATCTGCCTGAAACTTGCCATCCAAATACAGACAGACCCAAGCCCCATGTGAAGCTCTGGATCCACAGTCCTATTCTGCAGCTGATACACATGGCAGCTCTGGTTTCAGGCCTTGCAAAGCAGATGTGATGGGGATAAAACACTCATCTGGTCCTGGTAGTCCAGCCCACCCCACTGCAATAACTGGCATGAGCTTCATTGCATGCTCAGGTTTCCTTGCCCGTACCTGCACCCTACTGCTGCTTGGGTGATGGGAGTAACCCACCTGTGCCTTAACCACCAGAGCTTTTTCCTTTGTGGACAGCGCTGCGGCTTGATGTCCTAAACTCTGTGTAAATGAATGAGAGTCAAAGGTGAGCAGCAAGCAGATCTCCCGGGCTCTTTGAACGTCTGGGGAGCAAGCAGCTGGCCAGGAGAGGGGAATACATGTGTTACATACACTTGGATATATCACCCTAATGTGCTGATGAGGCTCATACCATTTTTCTCCACTGAGCTATTCCTTCACCATGGATGAATACGCATTAGACCAAAGCATGTTGTTTATATGCTTAAAAAAGTTATTTTGAATAATACCTGCTTATAGCTCTAGGAATTTGTCCCCTCCTTCCCCAATGATAAATCTTTCACAAAATTAAGGCAGTGGTGTTACAACTCTGTTAAGGTAATTCACTCCCCACAGTAATTTTTACTTAGTTTGTTCTATGTGGAGTGATATTTTAATCATCCTTTCAGTGTTTATTGATGAGGCTTTGCTGCAAAAGATGAGAAGATTAGTTTAAAATTATCCCTTGTGAATTTAAAACAATAACAAGGAAGTGAACAGTAAAACAAGTTAAGAAATGTAATAGTCTTAATAAAAGGCTGTTTTTTTTTTTTGCAGTGTACAAAACGAGTGCAAGGCTCACACTGGCAGGGCTGTACATAACTCTCATTGAACTACTGTTTTTTCTCTAAAGGTATATGGTAAATGAGATAAATGACTTGTATTTTGACTAATATTAAAATGTATTATCTTGACTCAAGCAACGTATAAAAACCATCCCTTGTTCCTATCCCCACTGCCTGGGAGTAAATTCACACTTCCTCACCCACCAGGAAGCACCTGGTTTCAAAGCTTCTCTCATCAACTCTTGGCTCATCCTCAGCATGCATGGGAGTAGCTTTTTATAAAGATTAATTTTCAGGTCAGAGGGAATATCTTCCACGGACACTACGATTCCTACGAAGCCTGCAAGGATGCAAGAGAATATCCTTGAAGGCTGAAATTACAATGTCAACCAACCATCTATTTTTTTTTTGAACAAACATGGCAGTCTCCACCACTAACATTTACACTAAACAAAGTGGTAATCAGCCAGATAGGAGAAAAATCACAGTGCCAATGTCCTTGGATGGCTGAACTGCCTCAGAGTTCAGAGACCTTACCCAGCCTCTGAGTGAGAAACCTGGTAATCAAATGGTACAAAATATATCACAGGGCATTTTTTTTTTTTTTTTACTAATGCTGAAGAAAATGTATTCTTCAGGAAAATATTTCAGCTAAAAATCTTTTTCTAAGGTGGAATCTGAATAATTGCATACAACTGTTCCTTCAAGAGGCCTGGTGCTAGTTTCTCTTCTCTTGGCAAAAGAAGAAACTTCTGTACATGTCTCAGCTTAAAGCTGCTCAGATGAGCAGAAGTGACCCAAGCATGACAGCCAAAGGCTTATTGAATTGTGTGCCTAAATGGTGGTGGTTTGGTGTGGTTTTGTTCCACCCTTTTTGTCTTAAACCATGGCAGCACGTTGTAGTGTGTTGCTGAACAGCACCTGAATGAAGTCCATATATTGTGATATAGCTACCCCTGTACAAATTTGGCTTAACTTTTCTGGGTCTCCTGATTTCACTGTTGCGTTGCCAAGTGGCAAAAGATTTGGCCTGCTGCACAGTTTGCCAGGTTTGCTAAATTTTTCAGAACCATTTGGGATTTAAGGTCCTATTTGAGCGTAAAATATGATTAGTCAAAGTAAAGTGACTTTTTATCTGGCTGATGCACCTTTCTTTCAATGTTGGTGAAAAATGTGCAGAGTTAGCCTAGTCACGTGCACTGAGAAATGCATCCAGTGGGACTTCTGATGCTGATACGAGAATAATCACTGTTTCTTCTCTTTTTTGAACCGCATCATTGCTGTTTTATACCACAAGAGGATACATAGTCTCTGGACAGCACAAGTCATTGGAGACGTCGTTCCTTGCTGCTCTCCAGCTGGAAGTTGACATGATGGCTGAGCCCATAAGCGCTTGTAGGCTGTTTCAAGGGAAATAAGAAGTGAGCGCAGTCCCCCAGCTGGATGTTTTGGCCAGGGGAGCAATGTTCATCAGTGGAGGAACTGCAAGTTGCAGCAGCGTCTTCAGTGCTCGCCGTTCAATCTGCAGAAGAATGTGTATCTGTGCCTTTTGCATCTGGGTTCAAGCATAAGGTTTTGCACTGGTTTAATTATGTCTATTTACTTCATGTGGGCACTGTGAGGATTAATTAAATTTTTATGTGTAGGCTTTTAGAGACTTGCATGGAAAGCAGTGCAGAAGAACTGCATGTTAATCTTTCTGTTGATTCACAGTATCGTGCCCCTAGTACGATAAGATTAATTTTGAGAACTCAAAGCCCGTTCCACTGAATTTAAAGATAATGCTGATGCTTGTTAGACAGATAAACAATACAAAACTCTAATATCCAGCTATATTGGTCTCTGGGCTGCAAAATACAGTACTGCAGTTACCCAAAGCTTTTCTGTAGTAATTCATAAAAGGAAAATATATGCCAGATATTCCAATTACTACTTGAATATAATTTTTCAAAACAGAGAAGAAATAGAAGGCATATACAGTTTGCTTCTACACTTTTGTGGAAGTTATAAACTGAAAGAATCATTTTTTCCATATTTGCATAGCCTGCTGAGGATGGACCTCAGTGTACATATGTTGACAACAATAAAATTATCATTATCCAGGCATTGCCTGCTATCCAGGTAGAGAGGTACATCTGGATCAGCTGCGCAACTCCTGGTATACCCCTAGGGTTTAATCCTGAAACTTTCATTTCCTTGCTCTATTTTCAGCTGCTATTATCTTTTAAAGCTTTTTTTTTTCTTTCTTTCTTTCTTTTTTTTTTTTTTTTCATGAGAAAGGATTATGCTTGGCACTGACACTTTATTACTCAGTTGGGTTCACTGATTGGCTGAAATTCAAATTTTTTACTAGTCAGACAAAAACATTAAAAATGTCTTTTGATAAATGATCTGAAAGGAAAATCAAGCAATCAAGCAGATGGCTTTTAGGCTGATCTTATGGCGCAGCTTTGCAGAGAAATAATAGTTCCAGTAATGTGCAATAGGGTTTTATTTAAATCACTATTAAAATCACTATACTATTTGGTGGAAAAGGGTAAATTCATTAGTTTATATATATATATATATTTCTTTTTCCAAATCTCCGTCTTGAAATTAACCTGAGCATGTTTTGATATTCTGGAAATTATTCTTTCCTCACTTTTTGATGTTGCTACTGCAGTTTGCTGCTGTTGTGTCTGGTTTTGTACGCCAGTAATAGCCTCCAACTCCCCACAGCCTGTATCCTGATGGACTCATTTACTATATGTGTTATAGGGATGGTATTTATGTGCTTCAACAAGGTTTATACAGTGAATATATATATATACAGCTTCTGGGAGACTTTGTGAAAGTCAAAGAGATGTTAGAATAAGTGCTTCTAAGTGGTTGTCTTGGACTCTAGGCCAGGCTAGGTGGCTGCAGAAGGCTTTGCAGCTCCTCTGTGGCCTTGCTGGGAGGAAAGGGGACAAAGAAGACCTCTTCTGCAGCAGAGCACCAACGTGGACAGCCTTTGCTTATGGGTATGAACATCAGTTCCATGGTCCAGATCTAAAGGCAGAGGTGCAATGGCAGTCTTTTTTTTTTCTCTTTTTTTTTTTTTTTAATGGGACAGAAAGCCCAGCTTCTGGAAGGGGAGGACCTAATTTTTTTGGAGTGCAAGTGAGGAAATATGTTTGAGGAGCAGTATTTTTAGCATGTGTTTTATCACCCTGTCACCTAAGAGGAAAGCCCTTTAACCTGCCTCCAACATTCGAGAAATCAAATGTGAAGGGTTCCTTGTTATTTCTGAATATTGTAGCCAAAGAAATGCTGCACTTGTAGGCATGCTCATTTTCTTGGAGATAACACTGTCCTTGAAACAGGCACTCAGTCCTGTACTCTTCATTAGATACTAGTAAAACCTTTGGCATAAATATTGCATGTTATTGTCCAGATGGTCTCATTTCTGCTTTCAGCAAAGCAGAAAATTATGGAACATTTAATATGGGCAATTTTCTTTTCCTCCTTTTTTTTTTTTTTTTTTGGTTTATGTCAAAAGATGAGAAGGAAAATTGTGTTTATTTGAGAAGTGCACTACTTCAATATGGGCTAGAAGATGAGTATCAGGTAGGCCTTATCCAGCGCAGTAAAAGCTTATGATGGTGCCTTTGTTGTCTTTTCATAAACTGATGCAGCACCAGGTCATGAACTTGTTGTGGAAACACTGAGTGGTTTCCTCTGGGTCTGTAATGACTTGAAGAGTCTGAAATGAGAGAGAGCAGAAATAGGGGCTCCAAGCTGCTGGCAATTTGTTGTGTCAAGGGCACCAGCTCTTCTGGAGCCCCCTCATCTGAGCCAAGGACTTGGCTCCTGCCTGGACCCCAGTGCCTCTCCTTGTCTACATTGGTGTATGCAATAGGTCGTATACATACAATATATATACAATATATATTAGTAGATATTATATATATATATATGTATTTGTATACAATAGGTGTACATAGGTGGACACATGCTAAATTAAAGTCTGAGGAAAGAGCAAGCAAATGAAATCTGAAGGTATATTGTGTGACAAATAGGAGGTCAATGAAAGCTGCCTTATTTGCCCAAATTGTGTCGGCAGAAAGAATAAAGACAATGGGATTTTACCTAAGTCTTGTAATACTACAGCATGGAATAAAATGCAAGTTTCCTCTCACCTCTGCTCAGTCAGGATTAAAAAAATACAGGTCGTGAAACAGCAGACGTGACCTCCTGTGCTAACCTGATATGCTAAAACATGATCTAAACACCATTGTTACTTCTTATGGGCCTCGGTAAAAGGAATTTTCTTCAGAGAGATGTCATCTTAAAATACAAGGTCTTGATATTTAATTTGAATCCCTCCAGGCAGACTTTTCTGTCAGCCTTAACTCCTTTGATTTCGATAGCACTTTGTGGGTCTGGACGCACCAATCCAGATGGGGGTTAGTTTTTTATTACACATTGGTGTAGTACATTTTCATACATTTTGATTAAACAAACAAAAAAACCTCAACCTCAATTAATATTTTTTTTTTCATATTTCACTCTCCTTTGTGTGTTCCTTGGTCCCAGTCTTTATCTGATGATCGCAGATACTGACACTTTAATTTTGGATCAAGTAACAGAAATAAATACAACAGGGTGGTAAACAAAACTTTACAGGTTATTTCCACCTCGAGACTCCAGTCAGTGTCTCTTCTTTTGAAGGTGTAGCTCCACTTGACCCATGAGGCTATCTCCTTTTTTTTATATAAAGGATGATAACCTGTCCACATTTAGAGTACCCCATGTCACTTAACACCAGTAAATACCACTCAGAATGATGCTTGTTTCAGAAATCCTTATTTAAAAAATAACATGGGGTGAGATGCTACCATGTCTTAGGCATTGCTGCAAAGGCAAGATAGTGGAAGAGACTACATCTGCAAATAAATGGAGTTTATTAATTTTACCTTCTTGGCAATCCATTAGTGATGCCAAAATACTTTAGATTTGATTTCCACATGTGCACATACATAAACCTGCCTTTTAGGTCTTTGGAATATTGGTAGAAATGTCTGTTTCTGATAACTGAAATAGTAAAGGGTGGTACATCTTCACACTGCTGTTATTCATGTTGGTTATTTATTGGTGAGGTATGTACTTCATTACTCTTGAAACTCTGGTTGATTAAGTGCTGAGGGTGTCCTCCTGCATGCTGTAGGGTGGATTCTGTAGCGTGGTTGCCCATCTTGCCTAAGTCACATAAAAATTCCTCAGGAATGAAAATTCCAGCAAGGAATAAACTTGGGAAATAAATGGTACACTGAATTTGCCATTTGCGTCTACTCTGCAGCTTGAGATGACTTTTAATTATTGAAAGGAGACAGAATGTAAGTCAAATCTATCTTTGTTTCTTTCCCTAAAGCAAATCTGTTCTGTAAATTTTCCTAGGTGATGACTATACCAATATTTCCCTGGTATAGGTTCTGGTTTCTTTTGAAAATTTTGTTAGATGTTTGAGATGTAACAGAATTCAACTGATTTGAGATTTTTTTCATCAGTTAACTCAAAGCAGATTGTTCAGTCTTTCCATTTAATGAACAAGGACAGGGACATACACACTTTCCTCTGCTACAGGCATATATCTAGAAAAATAGTATAGCAGTTAAATAGCCTCACCAACATGAACATTGAAAAAAGCTCCATCATATTTGTTCATGTTAGGAAAACCCGTGTGTTCATTTTTTTGGGGGTCAAATACACTGGTTAATGCCTGATGGCAAAATTTGCAGTCATCAGCTAGACTGCATCCTCCTGTTTATGGTAAAGCCCTTCCTGAGGCAGAATAGGTGGTACCTGCATTTTAGCCCTTTGTGTGAGCAGTTGGGAGAGCATGGGATGAGGTGCGTGGACCTGGCTGCAGCACCTGGGATGCTTGGAGGGAGAGAAAGTCATATTTAAAATGTCCCGTCCTGTCTCATCATGCACATGTGTACCTGGCAAAGAGAACTAGGAAGGTAATTCTTCAGTGTGTTCAGAGATATGAACTCTGAATATCTTCCATTTGGCATCCACTGTTGCTCTCAGCATGGGCAGCTTCTTTCTTCTTTTCTTTTGAAGAGAAGAGTTGTTATTTATTACAATATTAGCACATTTTTTGAAAATGTGCCACAAGAAATATTCAAAGAAGTAGGAAACTGAATGTTCTAGCTGTCGATTACAAATGTTTTTGGCCAGTACATTCAGGCACAGAATGGCATTTGCTTTTAGGGGCTTTCAAGGGAATAATGGGAACCCTACCGCCCTAAGAGAGAATTCAGATTTTGATTGCTGAGGAATGAGGTATTTCATCTTGCACCTGCTCCAAGTGGGAAATGGTTTCAAGTATTTATTTAATGCCTGTGAAAAAGAAACCCTGTAAAGAGAAGAAAGGGTATAAAAAAAAAGAGAGAGAGAAAAGGAAAAAATCAGTTTCTTAACAGGATTTTAAAACACAGCCAACCATGTGGTGGTGCTAAAGTTACAAAACATGAATCCTCCCAGAACTCTTACAAAATGTGCAGAATGTGGCCAGATGAGATATGACAACAAGTACAAATTATAGCAGTGGCAAACCAGTAAACATGGAAATCTGAGTAAATCAGTCATTTCAAATCTATTTGCCAAACTCTGTGTTTATCCTCTGTAAAACCTCATGATCTCCATGGGAAGCACTTCAGAGCAATCTCTGCAGGGCTTTTGCTGGGTGGAGTTAAGAATCAGGATATTCCACAGCAGGTTTTTGCAGACATTACAGCTAATCTTTCAGCCTAATTGAAATGAGCAATAATGATACATGCAGTTTTTTTTTTCTTGAGTACCCAGTTCCAAATTTGAAACTGTTACATGAGCAGAAATTGAATACAAGGAACAGATAGATTAAGCACTTTTAGTTTAACAGTAAAAAACTGATTGCAATATTTCATTTGTGTGTTTATTCTTCATCTCCCAGGTATACAGTAGGGATATAGGGATTACATCCCTATGTGGATATTTTAGTATTTTGGAAGAAAAAAAGTGTTTTTTAGAGATGTCAGATTGGCTTTCTTTCTTATGGCTTCACCAGTACAATCCCATTAATTTCAATGCAGTCACTCTTGTGTGTGACAGTGCAGGATTTGTCCTGCAATCTCCAATCTTTTCCTGCTTATTTTTTTCTGGCCCACATTCCTCAAATCGTGAAAGTGCTCTGTTTTATATAGGCTAGGTAAGCCATGTTACAGTGGAAGCAATAAGCAAGTTTTAAACTGAAAGCACATTAAGAAATCAAAAGTAGAATTTTAAATTAATTTCCCTTCCCTTCTCTAGTTTAGTCTTTCCTAATTATTTATATATTCGCAGTAATTTATCTACCTCTAATAAACATTGAGATATGTTTTGGTCAACTGTCTACCATGAACTCAATATCTTACTCCCCATAGTAATGGTGATGGGGTTGGGGGGGTAAGCTCAGCTCAGACATCGTCATTTCGTGAGTGGAGCTATGATTGTTTTTTTTTGTTTGTTTTTAGCTTTTTTATTTTTTTTTGGGGGGGGGAGGGGCATATACTTCACACCACGTGTCTACACTGCAGTTCATCTGCCACTTTATTGCTCCAACACTCAGTCTTCAGGGCTTCAGAAAAGACTTTTCATAGATTATTCATCCTTACTACCCTGAATATGTTTTTTCATAAGTTCAGAAAACTATGCCAATTCTTTGATTTTCTTTTGCTGTTCTTTCCTCCCTCCACCCCTTTTCTAGAGCATTCATGAATGTGTTGGACAACAGATTTTGCAGCCCAGATCCCCTGAGAACTCTCCTCCTGACTTCTCTCCTAGCCATGAACTGACTGTTTATTATTAATCTGTTTCTAGTCCCTTAATCAGGTGTTAATTCAAACAAGGTGCTTCATTCCTATGTTACCACAGCTTATTTTCCTTAAAAATCTGTGGAGAGGGACTTTGTGGAAAGCTTTTAGAAAAGTATATTATATCAATGGGATCATCCATGCCCATGTGCTTATCGCCTTCAAAGAGCTCCAAAAGGAGTTTGAGACTTCAATAAGACTGAAGATTGAATAGATAGTATTACAGAAATATCAAGTATTAATAGTTGTTTTAATAGTCCTAACAGAGCTCTTTTTCATTTTCCTTCTTTGTGTTAATGTCTTTTTCTCCCCTTTTGAGGACCTGGGCAAAAATGTAGATATTCATCTGCACTGCAGATATTTGGTTGCCCCTCTCAGGCATCTCCTTCTGATGTCTCAGCCTTTGCTCTTTGCAAGTTGTCCCCATGTTCTGTTTGTCCTCCATCCTGTTTGGGCCATGCTGCAGGAGGAAATCAGTCATACTAGGAGAAAAATGTGCTGCTTGGGGGTTGCTTGTTTTAAGCAGAGAGGGAAAGGACTTTCCTGCAATCACTTGATATCCTTATATCTTAAGGAATGACAAAGAGTGATCTCATCACTTGGCTGTAGTCCAAAATAATGTCTCAGACATTGATCAATCACTGATGTTCCAGAAAACAATGCAAGAAATCTGGCTGTGCGCATAAACTCTGCATGTTAGAAGTCTCTTCCTGACACATGGCCTGAACACATGACCTCCTCCGAACACATGACCTGAAGCTCTTGCAATTACTTTGCAATAAAATAATTGCAAGGATCTGCCTGAGAAGTTGTCTTGTAGATGCTGTGCCTCACAAGTTTCAGCGCATCTGGATCTGGCTTGTTTCTAGCCCCCACATAAAGCTCTCCACTGCTCATGTGTCATTACGATACTTGTCCCTCTGTTTCTCCTCATTTTGAGTGGGATTTCCTATCAGAGTTACATAGAAGCATCTCTCTCTAGGTCTTACAGGCTACTATGGATGTGCTTGATGGATGTACTGGAAAGTATTTCACTCATAAATCAGTCTTGTTCCCCCACCCCCGCCCCCCTTTTTTCTCCTTGGTTGTAGTTTTTCAAGTCTTTTCATGGAACTGCAACATCCTGGAGGAAGTAGGAAGGGGAACAGAGCTTTCTTCAGTGTTTCCTTGCTAACCTGATATACTATGCCCAACATTGAGAAACCCATCTCTGGAGGATTTTTGAATTAAAAAAAATCATAAAAAGTTGAACTTAAATGCCTAAATATGGTTTGATTTCAGTTTGATCCCACTGTTAATGAGCACATCTTTTATGCACAGTTTCCCTATCTTTCCTCTGATGTACAATAACAATTCCAGGTAGTTTCCTGGGGAGCTGTAGAATCATTACAGGGGACCCACAATCTGTGGGTGACCCTCCTGGTGAATGAGGGAAAGCCTGTTGATGTGGACCACCTAGATTTCAGAAAGGCCTTTGATACCGTCTCCCGCAGTATTCTCCTGGAGAAGCTGGCAGCTCATGGCTTGGGCAGGTACACTCCTTGCTAGGTTAAAAACATGCTGGACGGCCAGACCCAGAAAGTGGTGGTGAATGGAGTGAAATCCAGCTGGCAACCAGTCACTGTGGTTGTTCCCCAGGAGGTGGTGTTGGGACCCATCCTCTTTAATAACTTCATTGATGTTTTGGATGAGGGAATTGAGTGCATCCTCAGTAAGTTTGCGGATGACACCAACTTGGGGGGAAGTGTCGATCTGCCGGAGGGTAGGAAGGCCCTGCAGAGGGACCTGGACAGGATGGGTCGATGGGCAGAGGCCAATGGGATGAGGTTCAACATGGCTTAGTGCCGGGTCCTGCACTTTGGCCACAACAACCCCATGCAACGCTACAGGCTTGGGGCAGAGTGGCTGGAAAGCTGTGCAAAGGAAAAGGATCTGGGGGTGCTGATTGATGCTTGCCTGAACATGAGCTGGCAGTGTGCCCAGCTGGCCAAGAAGGGCAACGGCATCCTGGCTTGTATCAGGAATAGTGTAGCCAGCAGGACCAGGGAGGTGATCGTCCCCCTGTACTTGGCTCTGGTGAGGCCTCACCTCGTGTGCTGTGTTCAGCTTTGGGGCCCTCACTACAAGAAGGACGTCAAGGCCCTGGATTGTGTCCAGAGCAGGGCTATGAAGCTGGTGAAGGGCCTGGAACACAAGTCCTCTGAGGAGCGGCTGAGGGCACTGGGGGTGTTTAGTCTGGAGAAGAGGAGGCTCAGGGGAGACCTCATTGCTCTCTACAACTTCCTGAAAGGAAGGTGTGGGGAGCTGGGGGTCAGCCTCTTCTCGCACAGGTAACTAGTGACAGGACTAGAGGGAATTGCCTCAAGCTGCGCCAAGGGAGGTTGAAGTTAGAAATGAGGAGACATTTCTTCTCAGACGGAGTAGTCAGGCATTGGAATGGGTTGCCCATTGAGGTGGTGGTGTCACTATCCCTGGGGGTGTTCAAGGGACGGTTGGACGTGGTGCTTAGGGACATGGTTTAGTGTGTGACATTGGTAGTAGGGTGGTTGGATCTTGGAGATCTTTTCCAACCTTAATAATTCTATGATTACATGAGCCATGTGAGACCTTTTATATTTACTTTTCACCATCCCATTTCCAAGTTTCTTTTACATTCATTTTTCTTAGGTTAACATTTAAACTGATTTAGAGCATTTTAGCTGGCAAATAATAATATGCCCCAGTCTAGTGGGAGACTTAAGGAGGGGTGTGACTTACTGACATTGTAGTCCAGGTTTATACCTGTATGGTTCCTAGAATCAGTATTTTCCAACAGCAGGGACAAACCCCCCTTTGATCCTGGTGCTCCAATGCAAATTTTTATTGCATTCCCAAACATTGCTGCATTTTGACTTCTGCAGCATTATCCCCCTAGTCCTGAGCCACAAGAAAACCATGGTTTTCTCTCACACTGTTCATGCTCTGACAGTCCCCAAAGCATTTCTTCTTCTCTCTGTGGCTGAGTGGTGGCTCTGAGATTGTTTTTTAAAAATCAAAAGTTAAAAGTCTTTTTTTTTTTTTTTTTTTTTTTTTTATCTTTTCCAGCCTTGAACACGTACTAATAATGTGGGGTTTGGTATTTTTGCATATAATAACAATATCTGTTTGCCTGTGTTGCTTTGACTGGAGAAAATCGTGGTGAAGACCTACATTACTCATCCTGTGCTGAGCAAGATGTGCACTTGGCTCTGTTGACTTGGTGCTATGGGGCACCCTGATAGAAGAAAAAGACAATTATATCACAGTGGCAAAACAATAGCTTCTGCTTATTCTTCACCTAAAGCATGAGGGCCTAGTCCCAAAACCATTAAAGTCAAGGGAAGGATTCCCTTTGTTTTGCTCAGTTCTGGATCAAAGCCACTGTACAGAGGCACATTTTTTTCAATAGGTTAAAAAAATAGAGTAACTTGCAGATTATTATTTTTGTATTTAAATGAAGAATAATAGCATAGACTTACTATTCCCAACCCAGCTATGCTGAAATACTGAGTACAGACATTTAGCAAGAACTCAGATGAAATATTTGAAAAAAATAATTTATTGGTCAAAACCCACAGTATTAGGGAGACTGCAACTATTTATGAGTAGACAGTGAATTTGAAAAATAGGGCAAAGGAAAATGCAGGGGGGGCATTTGTTTAAAAAACTAGAAAAAATAATTTTGAGCTTTTTAAAGCATTTCATTTAGAAATGTGGCTTGATGTAATTTAAAAATACTGGCTTAACCCAAATCAACTGCAGTAAGGGTTCTCTTTTCCCCAGTATAAACCTTTTGCCTCCTTCCCCAGTTTTCTAACTTAGCCAGGCAGGAGTTTAATTGCCCAGCTGTGATTGTAAGGAAACTGTTCAACCATGGAAATTGCCATTGACTGCTTTGTGGCTGAGCCAGAAAAGTGAACCACATATACTCCTATTAACTTTTAGTCTAATCATTTTTTTTCTGCATGTTATGGAGAGTCATGCATACAGACATCTGTGTTTAATAGAATGAAGTTCTGAGAGCACTTCTTGATTCCCATTGCTTTCATCCTCGCTGCCAGGGTTTTCAGCACTCACCGGGAAGAATTAAGGTGCTTCCTCTCCTGGCTCTGCTGAAAGGCATATTGTTTATTACATGTTGATGCAAATTAAGCCATCTGCCTTTGTTGTGACAAAGAAAATTAGACTTTGCTGTAGGAATAAAAGCTCCCCGAGATTGGAAAGACCAGCTCCATGGACACATATTGCCTGGCTGGGGATGTGAAGATGTGCCTGTTCATGGAACCAGAGGTCTCTCAAACCATCTTTAACCACACTGTAGCTCAACACCACTATGGGATGCCCTTCACATCAGTGGAGACGCAATACCTCTGGGATGTGACCTTTGCTGTGCTGTCTCTATCACTCTCACCCTCTCATGCCCCCTTTTGGACACGAGGAAAATGGGAGCAGCTTTAAGATTTTCCACTCAAGTGCCTGTCTCCTGCTGTCACCATCTGGCTACACTGGGGAGCTGACAATTACTTTCTGTTTCAGAATGACTGATACCATCATTTTCACAGTTCCAGGACCCAAAGAGTCCTCTAGCGCCAGGAAGGGAGGGGTGGAGGTAGCACAGCTTTACTGTGTCTGCGTGAGCACACTTCATCTGGGTCTTCTGTACTGCACAAAGCATTATTCAGCATAAAAAAGGCCCACTGTGTCCAGTCAAAGGTTGGTTTGGTCCATGCCTTTCCTCTGCCAGCACCTAGAGCAGATACTTAAAAAAAAAAGTTTTGAGGAATAATATAAATCTGTATCTATCCAAGTTTCAGGAATCAGTAGGACAGATGTCTCCAGAGGCATAGGCTGCTCCGCAGTCCTCAGATGTAATGCTTTCAGATAAATTTCTACCATGGATTTGTCTGGTCAAACCCATTTATACCATGAGCTTTTGTGACATCTGAGCCATGAGTTCTATGCTTTAATTATATGTTGTGTGGAGACAGTACTTCCTTCTCTGTGTTTTAAACCCACTGTTGAAAAATTTTATTAGGTGCCCTCTAGTTTCTGGATTATGGGCAATAGTTGTTAACCTTTCCAGATTGGCTTTCTCTATGGCCAAACATGATTGCCAAAATTAACATGCCGTACATGTTCTCTCTTTCATGTTTTTCCCAGTCATGAAAGTCTGAGCTATTTCACATCTCTTTTGTGGAGCCATTCCTGACTTGGACACAGCATGAGATTTTATGTTCATGATGCTTCCTCCTTTGGGGACAAAAGAGGATAGCAGAACTGCATGATACCCAAGATAAAGGTATGCTATGAAGCCATATAATTTGGCATAATGATGTGTGCATTTTTTTTTCTCATTTTCTTTCCTAATCATTCTAAATATTACACCAGTATTTTTTATTCCTGTTGACAACTGAGCTGATGTTTTCAGAGAAGGTTGTAGAGTAGCACTAAGTTGAGTTAGCTAATATCCTGTTGTTTTCCTTGTATGCCTTAAGTTGTTTTCTCTATGTACATAACTTTGCATATCTCATGACAATATTAACAGCCTGGTACAGCACTGTACACAGAAACAGCTGCTGAGATTCATCTGAGCACTTAGTTTTCCATCATTGGTTCTGTCAGGAATAGTAGAGCATGCAGACTGGTCAGAGAATGAAGTGAATGAGCAAAGACATCTGAGATCATCACTCCCAGACCTGCGAGTGGCAGACAGTGTAAAAAGGTTCACCACAATTAGCAGCACAGTTAGAGACATTTCTGTGCTATTTTTTTTTGATAAATTTCTGTACATTTTGTTCATTTTTTTTTTTTCAAAGCAGCCTGGAAAACAGTGGAAATGTATCAATTTCTAAACATACAATAGCAAATTATTTAGAAAAAACTTTTTTTTTGCAAAAAGTTTTTGTGCTAACTTAAAATCAAAATGAGAAGTTGCATTTGACCCAGTATATAAAAATATTTCTTTTAAGAACAGATAATAAAATGAAAATTGTTTTGTAGTTATCTAGATTTAAGTGTGACACTGTGAGAACAGAATACTGCAGAAAAAATTTCTTCAGAAACATAATCATCCAGTTCACTCCTGACTTCACAAAACAGTTTGATCTACGAGGCAGAACTCAGGAGGTCTTTAAGCTAGCATTGTACAAAGTATCAGGTGACGGGAAGGCAAAGATCATGTTTTCACTTATGTGAAAAGCCACTGAAAGCAATAGTTGTAAACCCACTTTGATGCGTTGTGCGTGGTAACAGACAAAGAGTGAAGGTTCACCCCATCCCAGGACGAGTGGGGTAAATTGCCATTGGAAATGTCTCCTCCTTTTTGTCCAGTACCTCCTCCATAATCCTAGCTTAAGATGTTTTGACAGACCTAAAATAACACAGGTTAGGTAATTAACAGGGCAACACTCAGAGGAGAAAACCAGGCACTAGAATTTGATTGACACTCCAGATAATTTAATCTCTGTGACTCATTGCCCATCTTTGTGAAGTGAAATAACATCCTTTCACCTCACTCAAGTTTTGTGAAAATTCACCCAGGGAGAGACAGGGAAAGGCTTACACATTGTAACACCCAGCACTGCTGCTCCCATTTGGAGGTGTAACTGCAAGACAGATGGAAACTTGTGCTTGCTTCTTGTCTGATTTGGTAGGTATTGGATTAGGTTATGTCCAGTGGAACAGCTTCAAAGAAATAGAGAGGGCAAGCCCAGCTGCAGCTGGTACCCTTTCATCCTCTGCTTTGATCTGTATTTGAATGAGAGGGGAGAGAGAAGTTCGAATGTTTTCTGGGTGGAGAGGGAACCACACGTGGTTCTTGTGTACCTTGTCCTGAGCTCTCAGATAAAAGGGGAATCAACACTCTGCTCTTCTGTTTCTCTTTTGTGAAGAGTCCGATCCCATAAATGTGCTCTAGCAGTCCTCGGGGAAAGCAGGCAGGAGAGCCATGAGTTTGCTTATCTCAGTGGGGTCTAGGAATGAAGAATATGCAAAGCCATTCTGCATAATCAGGACAAACATCCTTGGAGCATGCCTAGATCCTTAAGGATATTTACTGACAGATGTGGAATAATTAAGACCTGAGAACCTGAGACATCTCCCAAGTGAGGTGGAATCAGAGAAGGGATTTTGAAGACACGGTTTTTGTACTCCAGAAGATTAAGTACTTTTGCAGATCTAGACCAAACATTCAATCATTGGTGCCCTGCTGAAAGCCTCCAAGGTGCTTAATTCTGTGGAAAATATAATGTGTAGCTGGGTGCTTAAATAGTATGTTACACAGGGTGTGGACTGAGATCATATGCATAGATTCAACTGCAGGATGGCCTAGCTTTTACATACTTGAATAGAAACATTGCCATAAATTTTAGCTATATTGAAAATATTTTCTGTGACTGATGCTGTTTTAGAAAGGCAGTAGATGAGCACTGCTGGGTTTGAGCATGAACAGTATTTAATGTAACGGCTTTGCGTGACTTGAGTCTTCTCAGGGTAGGAGCTTCTGCATGAACAGGCATCATGCTATTGCCTCATGTTTTCATTGAATGTGAGAGCACAATTGTATTGCTGAGAATAATGATAACACTGTACAACTCACTGAGTTTTAAGAGTCTGACAAAGGCCGTTAAAGATCAAAGTAAATAGGGGGTACAGAATGTGAGGTTTTCTAACACCTCCCAGTCCCACAGTCATCATTCAGGATACTCCCAAGGTCACAACACCCTTGGGAAGCACTGCCTTGGGTCAGAAGAAGGGAACATTTTGCAAAGGACTCCTGTGACAAATGGCATATACTCACCTCCAGCTGCTCGCAGAGAAAAGGCTCTTCTATTTTTTCAAATCCATTAGGAACATAAGAAAAACTGCCAAAGAGATTATCTTCCTGGGAAATGGAGCACTGGAGAAGGAATGCGACATTTTAAAGCGCATCTACTACACCCCGGCTGAGTCATGTCACTTCTAAATGCCTTGGAGTAGAACGCTTACCCACCCCATCATTAAATTATGAGTATTAATGGGACTTACAAGAGTGCATCCACAGGGAAATACACTTCATCTCTCTGTTTGTTTCCCTCATGATGACACTGTATACACTGTATGCTTTATTGGCAACAGATCCTTTTCATTTGAGATGTATAAAGCCTTATTTACAGTACAACAGTTTTAATTACAGATACCAGAGTGATAAAAGGGACAGAAAGAAGGGAGTACTCCATAATTGTCTGTCCTTCTCTCTGATCAGCAGGACTCCACTCAGTTTCCTCACAATTGCTCCCCAAAGGAAGGAAAAGTATATAAATATGTAAGATGAGATTTAATTACTGAAAGCACATCAAAAGTTTTATATGTTTCCTTGATTGAAACCTTCCCTGGAGTCATGATAAGCATCTGACAGAAAAATAGGCCACTAATTAGTAAAGAAAGTAAATGATACTCATACATGGCAATATCTGCTTTAATAGAGTTAGAAAGTGTTGGTATTGATTTGCAAGAAATAGTGCTTAAGGACAAGGGTTGCAAGATGGACCCCAGAAGGCCAAGGTGCTGGGTGAAAGCCCTGACCCCATGGCCAAGGCTGTGCTCTTGAGAGGAATTGGCTCCTCAGCCTGTAACCCAGAACAGAACAGCGGTAAATCCTCTCCCATTACTGAAGTGGGACATTAGGGCTCACTTTTGAGAAATGGGAAGTACCTGTTGCTTTCAGTGAAGCCAGCATCCAACATATCTGATTTTCTGGTGGACGCTGGCAATCCTCTGAAACCAACTCCTTCACTGGGAGCACATGTTCCCACCTTGACTTTTTATGTGGAAAAGTAAACAAACAACAACAAAAATAACAACAAATGAACAAACAAAAATTTCCAGCAAGTTTTGAAGGTGTGTTTGCTCCACTGCAGAGCAGAAGCAGATTTTTGAGAACATAAAATCACCTTTAGGTCAGAGAAATTATTGCCCATGCAGGTGTACTTCTAAATTATTTTTCAGGTATAAGGCAGTGCTGTGTCTCTGGGAATGTGGGCTCACTCTCAAAAAGTTATTCTCTGTAGGCTTTGTTTGCGTGACTTTTCCTGGTGTTCTCTGGTTGATTAGTTTAGATTGATGCAATTAGTGTAATTAAGTGTAATTATGAATTCTGGTGCAAATTCATGTAATCATATATTTACAATTTGTAATTAGGTAATTATAATATGTGATTAGTGATATAAAATGTAATGTCATTACTCAATGCTAATTAAATTATGTATAAAAAAGATGCCCTGGACACACACAAAGGATAATCTCAAAATGTTCATTCTTTGGGAATATCTTTAGGAATTCCTTTCTGAATGATCCAACCCCTCCTGTTTCACATATGGAACCAGGACCTGCAAAAATCTGATTTTATGAAGCAAAACTTTTTCCTTATCTCAATGTAGACAGTTGAAAAAATGTCCTCACTCTCCACCTGTGTCTCCCAACCTCTTTTCTACATACTTCAAAAGAAAGAAAGCCAAAAAGAGAGCTTCAATAAAACATGCAAAGGTTTAGCAGCAGCAGCAACAGAACAGTATTGAGAAGTAACAAAGAGATTTATGTTTCGGAATTGTCATGATTTGTGCTCCATTTTATTGAAACCATTTTTTCTATGCAATATTTAATCTCTGAGTAGACTGTTTAAAATACAGCAATTAAGTGCCTTTAAATGTTGATCTCTGAGGACCCAAGATGAAGTACATGGATTTTGCTTGTGGATACCTTGGGGAAATCTTTTGGGAAATGAAATATCCATTTCATAATCAGCAGTAAATATTATCTGAACACCTTCATGATCACCATGGCAGCATAAGGCTGCAGGTTGGACACCCTAGGGTATGTTTACAAAGTCTTCTGTGGTATGTTCAGACTGCTGCCATGGGGCTGGCTTCCTTTTAGTAGGGAACACTGGACCTGAAAGGAAAGCTGTATATGTGGCCAGAGGTTTCCCTCTGAAGGATATGGAAGTCTTCATGCTAGAGCTGTAGCATTTAGCAGCGTGCCATGCTTAATTGGACAAACTGTCTATTTTGAATGTCTAGATGTCTGCCTGACAGACATCCTTGTGTATAAGGA
This sequence comes from Anser anser, assembly GCF_964211835.1. Lineage (NCBI taxonomy): Eukaryota > Metazoa > Chordata > Aves > Anseriformes > Anatidae > Anser > Anser anser. Next base: position 105,873,939 of record NC_139722.1, read on the forward strand.
CTAAATAAATGGAGCCCATCATGTTTGCTAGACACTTTCTCAAGATATTGAGGTTATTGGTCAATGGATGGGATGATGGAGCAAAATGTCACTCCCACACTAACCTAGCCAAAATACGCATGTCTCAACCTTTTAGTGTAAAAACCCTCTGAATTCCAGGATTTTAGAATATCCCAGTAAGCATTTCCCTTCATCTGTAGGACTAACAGTGCCTTTTAAAATACCGAAATCTCACATTAAGGTATTAACCTGTTGTACTCCAAAGTTGTAGCAGATCTCTCAAGTATATAAACAAATGATTATTCTTGTCTGGGCTGTCTTGGAGCCCAATTTCTATTGAGCTATGCAGCTACAAAGCAAAACATGTTGAAGCTCCTTTTTTTTTTTTTTTTGTTTCCCCTCTTTGAGTAAATGTAACTCTAAGTTTATTTCAGTCAAAGTATTCCCAAACTGGTGAAATAAGTGAGAAGACCATCAGGCACTGCAGAATTTAATTTTTAGCCTCATGTCATTGGCTAGAATAGCCACAAGAGGAGATTGTTTCATCCATGCAGTAAAACATAATCTTCCTGAACACTGTTGGCATTCTTTAGCTAAGGACTAAAACGTTTCATGAGCCCCAAAAGGGGCTTTGGCTGTGAGCTGCTCTTCAGAATCTTGAGGGACTTCTGCCACTGGCCATCTTCTGGTGCCAAACACTCCATACAAATCAGGATATATGTGCAAGGATTAGTAAAACTTCATACCAGCCTTATTAAAAATGATATGAATTCAGAACAGGCACAGAGTCAGCAGCTAAGTTTGAAGAAGGGTTGTGTCATATCCTGCTACATGTTGGCAAATTTCCACTGCAATCAATACCTTCTCACAGCTAATATCTTTCTGAGCTCCTAAAGCAAGTGCTTTGAAATAATTCTAACCTGAGTGCAAATTTTGTCTTGCCAGGGAAAATAAGATCAAACTTTCCAACAACTGCATTAAGAACCATTCTGAAGAACTAGCATTCCATATTGGTTTCCAAACAGTTTGGTCTTGTCTACACTTGAAAAGAGGAGTATGAGCAGAATCTAGGCTTGTTTTCAATTAGGGCTGAAAATAGAGTATGAACAGGGCCATAAGCAGAACATAAGAACTGCTGTAAACAGAGAGAAACTAATTTGTTGGGGCACTCTGCTCCATGAAGCTCTTTGGTAAAATATGTTAATTCACTTACCACCTCATTCACAAAATTCTCACTGATGCATGAGGAATTCATGCCATCAGTTTCCATCAAAGCCTGCAAACACTAACCATGAAAATGTCCTCTGCACAGATGGAAGAATAAATTGTGTAGCTCCACTATGAAATAAATGTGGATGTTACCAAATAAAGAACAGGTCTGTGCACAGATCCTGTAAAAAACAGTCTGTGATGTCTGGCTGTGAAGCTAGTCGAAGCACATCAAGGCAAGTCAAAGGGAAATAGTTTAGATCTGAAAAGGGTTAGGTGCCTGGGGGGGATTTGGAATAAAAATAAATACACATAATTGAAATAAGGGGAAAACAACATCTTTTGACAGCAGAAATGCATGTGAAGATAGGAGCAAGATAGAAACTACCAAAAACAGGAATTGCTTTTTCAAGATATGTTAGAGTCCTTCAAAATGTCTGTAAAGGAAATAAGATCATCAGGATAGGTTTATCATTAGAAGAAAAGGAATATTAAAGGACCTTAGTTCAGTCTGAATAAAAAAGATAAATTACAAGTAAACTGACATGGAGTTTACCCATGGTTGGGTTTGCAGTAATAAAGTCGGTGAGGGAATAAGCTGTGTGATTTACAGGCAGTAAGCTTCTGTAAAATTTACAAACTGCTGTTATAAAATGTCACCTTTTATGATGCATTCCACTCAGTCTGCATATATAAAGGGCACCGCACTGGAAAAGAGTAGCAAAAGCAAAGCAGTCTTCTGTCCTACATAGCTACCGTTTTTGCTTTTACAACAGTAGCAGAGATCTATCATCCAAGGACCCTGCTGCTAGACCTTTTCCTCCTTAATTTTTCTGTTTGTGTAGGTACACTGTTGTCCTTGCCACCATTAACAGAAAATTTAAGATGGTTTAAATGAGACAAATTTTTGTAAGATGTTCATGGGTGAACAGTGCAGGGCTCTCTCTATCCCCCTCAATATTTATATAAATACAAGGCTTATGATAAATTTGGGCAATTTTCTCTTTCCCCTGCTTTCATTCAATTGCTTCATCTGTGTTTGTGCAAAGCTGAGGCATGATAGGCCTTAAGAATCCAGAGCCCAAACTAACCTTTTTTACGAGGTTCTGAGTTTCTGAGTTAAACATCTGCTGAATTTGGGAACACAACATCCATTTCCAATCCAACTAATATATCACAGAATCATAGAATGGTTCGGGTTGGAACGGACCTTGAAGATCACCTGGTTTAAACACCCCTGCCATAGGCAGGGACACCTTCCACTAGAACAGCTTGCTAAAGCACCATTCATCCTGGCCTTGAACACTTCCAGGAATGTGGGGCATCCACAACTTCTCTGGGCAACCTGGTCCAGTGCCTCACCACTCTCATGTAAAGAATTTCTCATAGTAAAGAATTTCTTCCTTTTATCTAGTCTAAATCTATCCTCTTTTAGTTTAAAACAATTACCCCTTGTCCTATTACTGTATTCCCTGACAGAGTCCCTTCCCATCTTTCCTGTAGGCCTTCTTTAAGCACTAGAAGGCTGCTATGAGGTCTCCTTCTCCAGATCTGTAAGAACCTCCAAGATCCCCTCCTCAAAGGTGTAGAGTCTGTTAGAAGATGGTACTGGCTTTGCTGGAAGAGTTACCAGCTACTTCCCAGGGTTAACTTCTGGACGTTACCAGGTGTCCCACATGACAGTCATCCTGGGTGGTGTTTTCAGGTTTCTGGTCAGCCTGGCTAGGAGATTGCCAGGCTTGGCTCCTCAGCCAGGCGATTAATGCTGAATGAGCTCCTTCAGAGTCACAGCCCTGTCCCTGACTACTTCCAAAGCTGCCTTTGCAAACCAACCCCTCCAAATTTCTGTATCAACTTGGGCGTGGGGGCTAAGTCCTGCCCAGTACCTTACCTGCAATTGAAAGCTTGAACATTATTTTAGTGGGCTCTTTGCAGTCTGGCGTGGTTGATACAGTTGCCTCTGATCTAAGTGGAAATTATTCTTCTTTTGGCATGAGCAAAACCCACCGCACTTCTAGAACTGAAATTTTAACTGGGCTGTATTTAGGAAGTTCAGCAAAATAAATCAATAATGGTGGAGATAAAACTTCAGTTTAATGGTAGCTATTATAGTAAAACAGCACTCAGTACACAACCATTTAACCACCCTATGGCCATTGTTTCTACAGTTTACTCTGACAGAATGACTGCTATCATTCTAAGTTTAAAATAAGGTCTTTATAATTGTAGGTTGCTCAAAATAATAGATATTATATCTACTGCCTAGCTTGCAAAATATTTAAATTCAAACTGCTCATAAACAGAACGACAAATAAATATAGTTTAGGAACTATCTTTTTTTTTGGTGAAAATTGGATGAGCCTCATTTACTTTAGCAGAGAAATGTGTCTGACGGCATGTAGGACGGCAAGCCAGGGGCTGTGAACCTTTGAGAAAAAAACTAAGAATATTGTGTTGTGTGATGGGTAGCAACCAGCAACCTGTACCAGGAGTGTGTGATGCTGGAGGGTGTGTAGGACACCAGTGTCAAACTCCACCTAAACAGGATCGTGCCCGTAGCTGGGGTTCAGTGAAGGAAGGGAAGGAGGGAACTGCTTAGTTATCTACTTTTTTTGTATGCAGCTGTGAGGAGGGGGTTGAAGCTATTGCCAAGACAACTTGTGAGTCTTATGTTTTTGTTAAATGGATTTGGGTGGTTTATTAACTGTTGCCTGTTCTGGTTTCATAAAATTTTACCTTCCTAATAAAATTGAATTTAAGTAATTGAGAGCTGGAAAGTCAGAGAGTACAGGAAAACATGAGAATCTGAAGTAACCTGGGGGGGAATAATTTCATGCTTTGTCAGTAAAACAAAGCATAGGCCAAGTGTCATGCTAACACAACTCCACTGCTTCTGATGCTGGGAACTAAAGGATGTGATCATTTTTCAGTACTCCATTTGTGGACGTTCTTTGACTTATAGTGGGTTGGCTCACAAGAGAATGGAAGTTTTACATGGCCAGGACCTTGCATGCAAGAGAAACAGAGAATAAATGCAGTAAAATCAAATGGTATTAAAGGAAGAAAAACAGATAGAAAAACAGGAAGGTGCTGTGGCTTTGTATGTTGAATGAGAATTTCAGTATTACATGTTCCTCTCATTGACATCAATACTAACATTCAGAGCAGTAACACTGATCCAAGGCTGGACATTTCTGGTTGTCATGCACATGCAGAGTGTGTTTTTTCTCACACCGTGCTTCTGGGGTTGTACTGTTGCCTTGCTGTACAAAAACGTGGTAGGTAGGAGATTAGACGTGGTGAACCCTGTATCTGACCTGGGCCAACAGGAATGGCACACAAAAGAATGTCCTGCATGAGAAAGGTTGAAAAGTTTGAAAGCAGAGAGGTCCAAAAGAAGGAAAATTAAGTGCATCTCTTGACAGGTATTTGCAATAGACATTTCTTCCTGCAATATATTTTTTCCTCATACCTTCATGGAATTTGAATTTTCTTGATGCATTTTTTTTTTTTCTTTCTGGCCTGTGTATTTGAATGTGATCACTGATAGCCAGAAACATGTTAAGTCTTGTAAAAGCACATAGAGCAATCTATGCAGGAGCCAGGTGAGTTTATAAAGCACAAGATTAATGTCACAGTTCCACAGATTAAGTGACTTAAATCAGGATTGCAATGAGACTCTGTCTCAGGACTAAAAACAGAGCATGGGTCTATGAGTCCATTTAGCATAAAGCCATCCCTCCTCTATGAATGTGTTTGTCTGTTCCTGTTGAAATCCATCCCAATACTTCCACTGATTTTAATGAATCAGAAGAGGCCACCAGCACCTGTTCCTTCAGGTCTGTCCCCTGCACTAATACATAGTTTGAATTGCATTCTGCAACATATGTCAAGCATCTGATAGGAAGGTATTAAAGCAAATCCACAATATATATAGATATATATTTTTCAGTAGAATTTCTCAAGTTAAGGAAGAATAAATAATTAGAATTATATTATTTCATCATCAAATACAACAAGTTGGCATTTCAAAGCACAGAGTATTTTTTTTAAATGAATACAAATAGATGCTGTACCCAGTTAGAAAGTTAATGCGAAATATCTTCACCTGTATTGAACCATTTCCTCTGTGTACAGAATTGCTCTACCAAAAATCTTTGGACTATGTCTAACTTCTCTGTCAGCAGTAGAGGACCTGGCACTTATCTTTCTAGAATCACTTTTTTTTTTTTTTTTCTCCCCTCATTTCTGCTAGTTTGGGGAGTAAGTAATATTCAGTTGTACCAGAAAGTTGGACCTGAACCAAACGTAGCCCTTCTGTACTATAGGGAAATGGAGTGCTGCAAAACTATACTTGTGATTTGAATGGGCACAAACAGTTTTACATGTGATTGGATTATGTGCCCGTTATATTTTCTTCCTTCTCACCTGCTTATCTTTCCATTTATAAGTCCCCTTCCTGCAAAAGGAAAATTTAGAGAATTAGGTTACCTGTCCAAATCTAATAAATTGCTTTTGTGTACAATAGCACAGTACATGTCTGCATACTATTTTCCAACCTCATCACCTTCTGTGCACAGAAGATGTGGTGCTCAGGGAACAAGCAGATATTCGGTAGTGCTGTTTTCCTCATTGTTCGCTGTGCAGCTCCATGAATTATTTACGCACACTATTCAAAGCATATTCAGAAGACAATTATTAATTTCTTCCTGGGCTCTCCTTTGATGTTCATTGCTACAGTATCCAAATGCTTCACAAATATTAATGTACTTACTCTTATACTGTTCACTGTGAGAAGTATTAGCTTCAGTTTAGTGATCAGGAACTATGAGACAGGGATAGAGGTCAAAAATATCTCTGGTTGCATACTCACAAGGAGGCGTCAGGGATTTGATCCAAGACTATCCAGCATATTGCCTTTGGCTGCAGCTGCACCTGCTCCAGCCTTCTGCAAATATGACTCTGGTGCCTTGCTAGGCACCCAGTGGTGCCTACACTGCCAGCCCCACTGAAATACTGTTTGGCAGAGATGGAGAGGTAACACAGTTTTTCAGAGACAGGGATCCTCTACCACCACTAGGTCTGGAAACTAGATGTTGAGCTGCCTTGAGCTTGTATTGTCATGCCACAAGTCTGCCACAAGACTGGCTGTTGGCCAGTCACTGGTAGACTCCAGGACTCCATTTTGGAGAGTTTTCCATGACAACAGTTACTTATACAACACCTGGGCACAATCATTTACATTTTCATTTCAGACCACTTTCCCTATTTATGTGATTCAGCAAAAAGAGGAATTTACTTACAGTAAAACTTAGGGACTATGACTTAAGGAAGGAACCTTTGCTGATCTGAAGTTATGCAGGTGTATATGTAGGTGTTTCCAATCCCCTTTATGCAGGAATGTTCAGCACTTGGCATGGCTTCTCAAAGGGAGCTGCTTCCTGTGCCGGTGCTTGTCTTCAGGGTGATTTCACAGCTTTGCTCCCTGAAATTGGGCAGAATCATGGCATAAGGTGATATGGCCTCAGGCCAGTTTCTACAGCTCCCTGCAGTTGCTGTTGGGATGCTTTGGAGGCATTACTCAGAAGATACGTTAAATATGTCTTAAAGGAGAGGAGAAAGGCTAAATTATTCTAAGATCTGCAAAAATAATATTCAAGTGTCTAAGCAGTGCTCCAGCATCCTTTATCAAATTAGAGGAGTAGGTCAGACTTGTCACAGCCGATTGATCTCAGGCACTGGTTAACAGCACCTCTTGCTGCTTCCACAGGAAGGTCATTTCTGCAACTTAGAAGAAGGGGGAAAAATACCTTGACTGCAATATTTTGCTCAAGGTGGCACAGGGTGGCAATCCTAAGGGGATTTATAACCCTCACAAAATTCTGTGACCATCCCTTCACTGAAGAAATAAGATGGATGAGGGATTAAGGTTCCTTAGGAAATTGGCTGGTGGTTCTGAAGATATTATGAGACCCTCTGTCTCAGATATCTATTCAGGAGGTAAGCACTTTTGTTTTTTTAACAATGGGCTTTTGCTAAACTTTCATCAAAACCAGTGAAAGAAATGGACATTTCTATTAGAAACAAAGAAATTAATCAAGTGATTGGTGAGTTGCCTTCTCGGAAAGACCCTGCGAAGCATGGATGGGCTCCCGAGAAACATTTAATTTTTGTAACTATCAACAAGAGTTTGGACTGAACTTGTGAACATCATTAAAAGACACATTGTTATCTGATAAATTGAAAGGGTACTAGAGGTAGACACTGGGATGACATCCAACCAGTAATTCTAACAGAAAGCAATTATTGCTAAAACAGAAATAATAAAAATCAAAACTCAGTTTTTGAGACCCAAATATCGTCAGCCTTGTGGATGTGATTACAAAATGGTTCTGCACCTAATTTCTCTGTTTCATTTTTCAGGCTCAGAGGTGGTTACTATCACACAGTAATAACTGGGCACTTATGCACAGTCATACAGCAATGTTATGGATTGCCTGTGGAGGATTTTCATCCTTAATTATTTATTTATTGAATTACAATGCAGAGAGATTGATTAGATTGAGGATAGGATGGGAATACTAATGAAGACTGGCTCTCGATTTGGGATGCATTTTGAAGACTATCCCATCATTTTGAAGAAAATCCCATTAATTTTAGCCTTGGGGCAGCAACAGTTAGTGCTGGAGTCATGCATGTGCAAACACAGGGGACATAGGTGTAGAAGTGCGTGGGTGACAATCATATTCTGTCAAACAAGGCTTGCTGAGGAGTATGCTGTGCCTATATTGCTGGAGCACAGTATATAATATCAACATCCCTGGAATTTTGCAGCCATGATACTGCTGAAACGAGAGGTCTTTTCTGTGAACGTATTCATCAGTTATAAATCTTTGCCAGTCTGAGTTAATTGCCTGTAGTTTTTGTGTTGATTTCATGCAGTTCATCTTCACTGTTTCACGTTAACTTAGCCTAGTAGAACAGCTACCTCAAGTGGCATTGTTTCTGCCTTCTAGTTGGATAATTTAAACTTCTTAAATGGGAGATTAGGAGATAGCATTTGCTAAATAATTAATCACATATACTCTTGTTTGCAGGCTAAAATTTTTTCTTGTGGGGATAAATGGGTACTTGCATGAAGAATGATCCTTTTGCACGAAACTTTGTTGCAGCCAATATTAAGTGTCATGGGAAATCAACATGGCTGCAATGAATAGGTGTTAAGAATATAAATGAGTGTGCTTAAAAATTCTTGGGTTATCTGAATTTCAAGCTGAATACAGAAGCAACGCTCAAAGAATGATTTTAAAAATCAATAATTTAGTGCATGCACAAAGCCAGCATTTTATTTCTATTCCGCTTTGGATTTGTCGTGTGTTTTTGTTTGTTTATTTGTTTCGTTTGTTTTGTTGTTTTTATGCTTTTTCTTCTTCCAGCATAAGGGAGATGTGGAAGCATATTTTTGGCTGCATTGTTATAAGGAGGGATGTAATTCTGTGAGTAGTGAGGGTGCTTCTTCCATGCTGTGATTCTGCCACAGAACTTGACCCATGATACAGACTCTGGTGTCCTCTTCTCTTCACTCATGCCTGAGAAAGGCAAAAAGTGAGAAGGATATTGCATGAAGGGGGCAGGAAGGCTGAGGATTTTCTTCTATCCTCCAGTGCTAGCAGCCCTGCTAAAGGGAGATCAGCAATGTCACCATGGAAGAGCTCAGGTTGCTACGGAAATGTGCAGCATAACATACAGAAAAACAAATGAGCAAACCTTGAAAAGGAAAGCAATACACCATCCTTGCCCAGAAGAGCCTAAAAGGGACTGTAAATACCTTTGTGAGTCTTTACTCCTACTTCAACTTAGAATTCTCTTCACATATTGCTTTATAGTTCCTAAACAGCATCTTAGAACTTTAAAGATCAGAAGCCCCTAGACCTCCTGCTAGTATAATAAGATTAGTTTCCTGCCTATTCGAGTGTGTCTGTGCATATTTAGAGAATTGGGGCTGGAAGCAGGGGACAAAGGGAAAGGAAGGCAGGCTGAAGTACCTGTTTTCTCACTAATCTGCTGGGAACACATAATTATAATCTGCACCTTAAAACATCAAAACATCTTTCAGAAATACTTGCACTCCATAGTGGATAATTATTCCTATAAAATCATGAGGAAGCAACATATTCAAGAACACTTGGTGTAGTTCACTTTAGAAGAACATCTATATTAAAAGATTAAAAGAACAATAAATGGAGTTGTTCCTCGCAAAGCACTGAAATTCATCTGAGCTGATGGATTTGAATGCATGCTTGTCAAATATAGGTAATGTTCAGCTACACTGTAAATCACACACTACCATAGCTTGTGCCTACTGATGTTACATAAAAATGATGTGCTAATGCTGCTTCTTCTTGATTTTATCAAATATATTCAGCCTCACATTGAATGGGCTAGACCTGTATAATTTAACATGGCTTTACTTATTAAATGCAGATTTGGTTTGACTTGTGGCAGAGGTGTGAGAATAGGTCAGGCAGGAAGCTGTCTCAGAATCTGAAAATTTAGTTGAAATTAAAGTATTTTTAGGTTTTATCAAATTTAAGCACTCTATCCTTTTTGTTTGGATTTATAGGCCTGAAAAGATGGTGACCTGAGCTAGTTGAAAACAGGGCTTTAACCATCTCCTGCAATAGCTGTAGTTTTGCTAATTCGGAAAACATTTAATTAAAAGACTGAAGATTTATACAATACTCAAATGTATCAGGTCTGGAAACTACTTCTAGTCTTCACGTTGATAAAGCAGTAATGAGAGAGTTCATGAGAGTTTATTTTTGTGGTAGTAAATAGTTCTGCTGGGTGGTTCTTCTAGGGGCTCAGAAATTTGATGCACTCCTATAGATTCTCTGCATTGGGTTTGAGTCAGCTTGTAAGAGAAGTGGTATTAATCCTCATTCTTTCACTTTTGTCTGTCATCACTGATTGAAGCCTCCTGTCCCCTCCAAAAGGGTCTACTGCTTTGTTAGGAGTCCAAGTCTGACTGGCTGAAACACTGCTCTGCTATTTCTGCATCTACTTTTTGGCCTACATGTAAACACCCTGTCCTCTGAAATGTCTTATCCTTTTTTTTGAGAAGACATCCTGGGAAGCTGGTGAAGGGAAATGGTCCAGATAGATTATAATGAAATAACCTAGACCTTGAGCTTCAGATGCAAAGTTAAATATTCAATTTTGTTAAAAAAAAAACACAAAAACACAAAAATTGTTAGTATAATTTTGTCTAAAGTTTTCTCACGTGGTTTCTGCAAACTGTTAGTATAATTTTGTCTAAAGTTTTCTCACGTGGTTTCTGCTTTTTGAGGAGGGTAAGGGGGAAAACTATGTTCTGTCCAAGGGCATGAGCTTGTCAGAAAGCCACTTAAAGCATTTTACTTTACTACAAAGGAATAAAGACACTAGATGGACTTAACATTTGGGGCTTTCATATGTCAGAACTGGGAATAAAATGAGGATGTGCTGAGGGACCAGACCATGCTGACTTTTCTGCCTTGAGCACACTCTTACCCTGTAAGAGTACTGCAGTATTTTGCTTCCAGGCATATCACCCAGTTGTTCAGCTTCTTGGGTGCATTAGTGCTGGTGGGGTGAACAAAACTTTGCAGAAGATGAGCCTGAAGGAGTTTGTTACAAAAGTAAGTTACAAAGTTAGTTACTTGCAATAGCTTGAGGAGAGTTAGGGATTGTCATAGAACTGTTAGGGGTTAACAAGTTGGGACAAAAATGTATTTTATTTATTTTTTAACTATTAACTTCTCTTTTCATCCTTTTAAAGAATTTTAAACTGCAACCCTAATGTTAATTTATAGAATCATAGAACCATAGAATGGCCTGGGTTGGAAGGAACCTCTAAGATCATCTAGTTCCAACCCCCTGCCATAAGCCCCCTTTAAGTACTGAAAAGCCTCAATGAGGTCACCCTGGAGTTTTCTCTTCTTTAGGCTGAACAGCCCCAGCTCTGTCAGCCTTTCTTTGTAGGAGAGCTGCTCCAGCCCCTTGATCATCTTTGTGGCCCTCCTCTGGGCCCATTCTAACAGGTCCACATCCTTCTTGTGCTGGGGGCCCCAGACCTGGACGCAGCACTGCAAGTGGGGCCTCACAAGGGCAGAGCAGAAGGGGACAATCCCCTCCCTCAACCTGCTTGCCATGTCTCTGTTGATGCAGCCCGGGACGCAGTTGGCCTTCAGGGCTGCAAGCACACACTGCTGGCTCATGTCGAGCTTTTTGTCCATCAGATCCCCCAAGTCCTTCTCTGCAGGGCTGCTCTCAATGAGTTCTTCTCCCAGCCTGTACTCATGTTTGGGATCGCCCTCACTCAGGTGCAGCACCTTGCTCTTGGACTTGTTGAACATCATTAGGTTCACGTGGGCCCAATTCTCAAGCTTGTCCAGGTCCCTTTGGATGGCGTCCCTTCCTTTTGTTCTATCAACTGCACCACTCAGCTTGGTGTCAGATTTGACCCGCAGTTGGGTGGCATGATGAGCAAATGCTACTTACCTGTTCCCTGGCATCCCAAGCAGATAATACCTGCCTTCTACCAGGCATTATAAACAGATTCCTTGGCAATGTGAGAGAAAAACACCTTCTGTATTCCCTGATAAAATGTGGAGGTGCTACTTGCCCTCTGCTTATTATTATAAGTAAAGAGCTTGCATGTACTTTCTGCCTTGTATCAGCAGTAGAGATCAGAGATTGCCATTTTTTTAGCTTCATTCTCACCTTTATATACATATAGAATCACAGATTATGACGTTTCTTTCTTTACTTACAACTAGTAGTGGAAGCAGTCATCACAGTAGTAACAGCAGTGTTACATTTGTATCTAGAAGACCTATCTCAGATCTGAGATTCTGGATTTTTCTTAAAATAAAACTGAGGGAATGTGCCAACTCAGGTAGTTTCTCATTATTTATCTTGTGAATGAAATTTATGGTAGTGTTCACACAAAGCTTGAAGAATGTGTGAATGCTTTGAAAGGCGTTCTTGATGTTATGGAGGTTTGCTTTCTCTCTCAAATAATTGATCACTAGAGGTGAAAACAGGCTTAGAAAGAATTCAGTCTGGAGTGGGCACAGTAACTACAAATCCTGGCTGGAATGAGCCATCTTTTGTAGCAAATGTGCCTACAGGATATCCAGATGTTAAAAGTAAAAGCTTCAGTAGATACTGCTCCAAAGCTCTGGAGAAAAAAACAGAGTATCTTGGAGGCTTTTTAGCTGTCCTGTGAAATGCTGAGAACAGAATTCATAAGAGCTTTTTCCAGAGTGAAGGACCCTTACTTTCATACATGTCCATGCAAAGTACCTGAGTTGGTCAAGCACTATCTTTTATTTATGACTTGCATGTATCAGTCCCAAATGACACTGCAAAGAGAATTCTTCTAATCAGTCTCTTCGACTGTGCCCTTCATTTTGTACTTCTCTACAGATCTCCCTTTTCTGTTAAGCACTAAATACACATTGTTTGCCCTCACTTTCAGTGACATATTCTGATAACCTTTCTGTGTTATCTCTCAGTAAGACATTGACTCTCGCTTTCTGCCTGCCCCAAACAGCAGCCTCCAATACCTTTGCTTTATTAACATTGTAAACACTTCTCTGTCTTCTTCCATGTTGCCTTTCACGCTTAAATAAACTTCCTGTAAAAAATCAGTAACCCCCTCATTATTTCCCTTCAAACCCCTTTTAAAAACTCTTCCACAAGAAACCCCTTGATAACAGACGACCAGGTGTGAAGACTGCTGTTCTTTGTGATGAGTGACAGCACATCGGTGTTCCCTTCCATCAAGTGACACAGTTTTATATTGCCTTCATCTCATTTCTTGAGTGAACAGCGGGATTCTGATCTTGCATGTTTACAGCATGACTGTGTGGTCCTAGCCATGACCATGCCTTCATCCTAGCTCAGGAACTCCTAACGTGGACAGGTGAGGGGCCAACTCCTGCACACCTGGAGGGGACAAAGTTGTCTCCTGCAGAAGCACTTACCCTAAGGAAAGGCCAGGCAGAGAGCTGCCTCAAGAAACTCTCTTGGGCAGCATGAAAGCCTAAAATAGAGCAGCAGCCCAGAAGGACAGTGTGTGTACTCCTTGTTTGAGCCAGAATAAAAGCATCTAAATTTCTTTATTTTCTCTTGCCAAGTTAATTTCAATTTCAGTTGTTAGTTCAATTTCAGTTGTTTTCAGTTTTCCATTTCTACACAGCTGTTATAATCAGGATCCAGGACTCTAAACTACTGATGAACCTCTTGTTTTAAGCATTCATGATGCCGATATAGCAATGTTATGCCATGAGATGAGTGACCAGCAAGTTGTGTGGGCAATACAGACCAGTAGACAGACTTTCTAAGGACACAGGCATCTATTTGGGCTAGCTCTTAGGCACAACAAACTGTCACATAGGATTTCCATGAGGAGCAGGCATGAAATTCAAATTATGGGCAGCTATTGCTTTCCACTCTGCTGACAATTTATTGGGAATCACACCGAGTCTCTGCTGCAGGCCACTGCTTTAGCTTAACATGATCTGACAGACAGTGCTCAATACTGTGCATCATAACGCAAAACAACACACAGCACATCTGAAGAAGAGAAAGGGGTGATCCTGGGGATAGACATGCTTTTAAAACGTTTCATAAGGAAACAAGGATCTTTATGCACAAAAGCACTGGATGGAGGTATTTGGCCCTTCAAATCCTCATGAAATAAGTGATGTGAGACTATTGTAAAAACTACCTGGTGTATTTTGTGCCTGTCCACAGGGCAGTGGGACAGGACCAAGTCTCTTGATAGCACTGTGCCAGCACAAGGACTCTTTCTGCAGGGATACCAACCCCTGGTGTGTTGCACACTGTGCACATCACACCAACAGCAATTCCCTACCCTGCTTCACGCAGCTTTCAAATCAAAACACACCACCAGTCCCTCCTTCTGCAATACAAATTGCACTTAGACTCTTCTCCCTAATTTAATTTGGAAATAATACAAATCTCAACCCTCTCAACGCAGGTGATCAAAACTGCCTGTGCTCTTTCAGGAAAAGACCGTTCCCAGAAAGTTAGTTTGGCACAAGTGGCTTTCTTTGTATGTAATATATCTAACTGCATTTCAGAACTCATTATAATTTATCTTGCTTTTTCCTTCTCTACTCCTTTTCCCTCATATATTATGTCCTATACAGACTACAAACTCGTAAAACTTAATGTGTGAATAAAACTTTTCACTACACTCTTTTACAGTGGGTTTCAAATTTGATCAAATAAAGAGAACCTTCACTTGCACAGCCAATGTCTCAGCCAGCCTGGGTCCTCCCAGAAGGTCTGCTTCTGCAAATTCCATATTTCAGCAAGGCAGGTGGCAATGCATTAAGGCACATAGACATGCCAAAGTGAGCTGGCTTCCCTGAAGCTGGCAGTGGCCAACACACCAGCTGCATTCTCAGTGTCAGAGGCAGTTGCATTGCATAGCTGGTAGATATGTTAGAGCAGCCTGATTTGAAACAATCTGGGAAAGTCACAGCCCTCTGCCTGACCTCTGTGCGAATACAGATATCACAGTGTCCCTGGAGAGATCTGGCATGCCTTTTCTTATTTCACTGCTGCACTGTGTGACTTGTGTCAATCGAAGGCCACCAAGCTTTTCTAGCCAAAGGACTGCCAGCAGTTTGGTAGGAGGTGATCATGGGTTGCTGATGTAATTATAATAGGTGAATGTGCTTTCGTAAGTGGCTTCTCATTCGAAAGGCTGCTGGGCTATAGCAGGGGAGGAGGGCTGTGCAGTTTAGCAGCTGTGCTGCTCTGTATGTGCAGAAAGTTAAGTGGTAGCCTACAGGACCAGAGCTTTTGGCTCCTGATAGCTCAGTTCAAAAGCAGAGTTGCAGTAAAGATATAAGAGAATGCACAGACATTCATTCAGACATAGTGGAATTAAGGTTTTATGTGGATTTACATTCATTTACCAATTTCTGATTTTCAAGACAGAGCTTTTCCAGAATTAGCAAGTTCCATCAGCCAACCTGAGCTCTTCACTTTGCAGTTCAATCCCTCCTTTTCTCTGGTGGGAATAAAAGCATTATTTGTAAGAGTTAGGATTATAGAGGGGGCTGTAATTGCCAACCACATTTTCAGTTCACATGGTGGCTTGGATAAAGGATGTGTCATTTCTGAGTGTTTTCCACCCTATTTTGTTTATACTTTAGTCAGTGAAATGGGTGCCGTGATCCCCCCCAAACCAATTTATCCAGTGCAGTATTGAAAATCCTGCTTATTTTATTATAAGAAGGTAATTGTAACTCTTTGAGTACTTGGTACAGCTTGCCGACCTCCCACCACACCAGCCCCCTGCCCATGAAATAGATTCGTTCTTGACTAGCACTTTCCCCAGCTGTCTACACCTCTCATACTGCTGTGATGAGCTAGCCAAATTTAGGCATTATATTGCTGGACTCCCCCCCTTACTTAGATGTCCCTTATCTGTGCTGCTGGGCATCCTTGTGGTGTACAAACGTGGGCTCATTTGTCCAGTCCAGCTTCTCTGCTTGCCAGCCACCTCTCTGTGACTGCAGATTAGCCCCCCCAACTCTTGTATCCCCTTCCCTTGAAGAAGGTAAGGAGTGAGGGTGAGGCCAATATCTCAGCTGAAGTGCCTCTACACCAATGCATGCAGCATTGGCAACAAGCAGGAGGAGCTGGCAGCCATGGTGGGGCAGGCAAATTACAACTCAGTTGCCATCACTGAAATGTTGGACCACTCCCACAACTGGAGGGCTGCAATGGATGGCTATAAGCTCTTCAGAAGGGGTAGGTGGTGGTGTGGCTCTCTATATTAGAGAATGTTTCGATGCTGTAGAGCTCAGGGCTGGGAATGATAATGTCAAGTCCCTGGTGGATAAGGATCAGGGAGAAGGCCTACAAGGCAGACATCCTGGTGGGGGTCTGTTATAGACTGCCAAACCAGGATAAAGAGATGGATGAGCATTCTACAAGCAGCTGGTGGAAGTCACACAGTCTCCAGTGCTCTCTCTTGTGGGGGACTTCAACTTCCCAGGCATATGCTGGAAATACAATGCAGCCCTGAGAAAGCAGTCTAGGAAGTTCCTGGAGTGGATGGAAGACAGCTTCCTGACTCAGCTGGTTAGTGAGACTACTGGGGGGGTTCCCCGCTAGACCTGCTGTTCTTAAACAGAGAAGGACTGGTGGGAGATGTGGTGGTCAGGAGTTGTCTTGGGCTGAGTGACCATTAAATTGTAGAGTTCTCTATTCTTGGTGAAGTTGGGGGGGGGCGGGGCGGGCAGTAAAGCTTCTACCTTGGATTTCTGGAGGGCAGACTTTGAACTCTTCAGGACGCTGGTAGGGAGGGTTCCTTGGGAGTCAGTCTTGAAGGGCAGAGGGGTCCAGGAAGGCTGGATGCTCCTCAAGAAGGAAGTCTTCAAGGTGCAGGAGCAGGCTGTCCTTGTGTGCTGTAAGATGAGCTGGTGGGGAAGAAGATTGGTGTGGCTGAACAGGGAACTTTTCCTGGGTCTCCATGAGAAAAAGAGAGCTTATGTCCAGTGGAAGAAGGGACAGAAAACACGGGGAGAGTACAAGGAAATTGCTGGCACATGCAGGGAGAAAATAAGAAAGGCTAAAGCCCAGCATGAGCTCAATCTGGCCATTATGGTAAAAGAGAACAAAAAAATGTCTTTACAAGTATATTGACAGTAAGAGGAGGGTCAAGGAGAATCTCCATCCTTTACTGGACATGGTGTGGTAGATAACTACCAAGAATAAGGAAAAGGCTGAGGTTCTTAATGCCTTCTTTACATCTGTCTTTACTAGTCAGATATGTTATCCTTGGGGTACTCAGCCTCCTGACCTGGAAGTCTGGGAAAGGAAGCAGAAGAAACCCCCCACAGTTCAGGTGGAAACAGTTAGAGACCTGCTGCTCCACCTGGACTGTCACAAATCCATGGGGCCAGATGGGATCAGTCTGAGAGTGCTGAGGGAGTTGGTGGATGTGATTGCTGGGCTGCTTTCCATCATCTATCAGCGGTCATGGTCATCTGGAGAAGTCCCAGATGACTGGAGACTTGCTAATATGATGCCCATCTATAAAAAGGGTTGTAAGGAGAACCTGGGGAGCTACATAACTGTCAGCCTGACCTCGGTTCCAGGGAAGGCTATGGAACAGATCATCTTGAGTGTAACCACACAGCACGTGCGGGACAACCAGGGGATCAGGCCCAGCCAGCATGGGTACATGAAAGGCAAATCCTGCCTGACCAGCCTCATCTCCTTCTATGACCAGGAAACCTGCCTGGTGGATGAGGGAAAGCCTGTTGACATAGTCTACCTAGACTTGAGCAAGGCCTTTGATACCGTCTCCCACAGTATTCTCCTGGAGAAGCTGGCAGCCCATGGCCTGGGCAGGTAAACTCTTTGCTGGGTTAAAAACTGGCTGGATGGCCAGGCCCAGAGTGGTCATGAGTGGTGCTCCCCAGGGGTCGGTGTTGGGGCTGATCCTCTTTAGTATCTTTATTGATGATTTGGATGAGGGAATTGAGTACACCCTCAGTAAGTTTGCAGGTGACACCAAACTGGGGGGGGAAGTGTCGATCTGCAGGAGAGTAGGAAGGCCCTGCAGAGGGACCTGGACAGGATGGGTAGATGGGCAGAGGCCAATGGGATGAGGTTCAACATGGCTTAGTGCCAGGTCCTGCACTTTGGCCATAACAACCCCATGCAGCGCTACAGGCTTGGGGCAGAGTGGCTGGAAAGCTGTGCGGAGGAAAAGGATCCAGAGGTGTTGGTTGATGCTCTCCTGAGCATGAGCTGGCAGTGTGCCCAGGTGGCCAAGAAGGGCAACGGTGTCCTGGCTTATATCAGGAATAGTGTAGCCAGCAGGACCAGGGAGGTGATCGTCCCCCTGTACTTGGCTCTGGTGAGGCCTCACCTTGTGTGCTGTGTTCAGCTTTGGGCCCCTCACTACAAGAAGGACATCAAGGCCCTGGAGTGTGTCCAAAGAAGGGCTATGAAGCTGGTGAAGAGCCTGGAACACAAGTCCTGTGAGGAGCGGCTGAGGGCACTGGGGTTGTTTAGTCTGGAGAAGAGGAGGCTCAGGGGAGACCTTATTGCTCTCTACAACTACCTGAAAGGAAGGTGTGGGGAGCTGGGAAATGGTAGATGTGGTACTTAGGGGCATGGTTTAATGGGCAATATTCGTAGTAGGTGGACAGTTGGACTAGATGATCTTGGAGGTCTTTTCCAACCGTCATGATTCTATGATCCTTTAACTCATCTGATTGAGGGAAAAAGAGCATAAAAGATGCTATTTTGTTTTTCTTCCGACCTTGCTTAGCTACCTACTCTCACACTGCTTTTAACCTCTTATTACCCTTTTCTGCATCCCTATCCCTTATGTGAGTCTTCTGATCCTTCTTGCCTCTCATATGTCCTGTCCCCTTCCCCTACCCCTTCCTTCAGGCATTTACATATGTCTGTCACTTTCTCTTTGAAAGTACATCTAAGCATCTTCTGTTTTTCTCAGATCACATCTCCCCAAGATAAAACCACTACAATAAAACCCCTTTTGACAGAATCAGATAGCAGCAACATTCTTTCCAGGCTCTTGCCAGTTCTCTGATCTGAGCTGACACTGACGGGGTGTAAGTCAGATTTGGTGGCTACTGCATGTCCCCCCAAGCTACCCAGTGGATGTGAAATCTGGCAGGCTAGACAGCCTTTCAGTTAGTTGGCCTACACACGCACTGTGCAATTTGTATGCTCTATGAGCATTAGGCTCTATCTTTATCTATCCACTGAGCTTAACTCTTCACTGGATGCTGTTGGAAATGGTGTAGTCTCCATGTGTACAGTAGATGTCATTAAATGAAGTAATTGTTATTTGACTCCATTGTGCGGGAAGTACGAGAGTTCAAGGAAGCCTTCTAAAGACAACTGCGCTGTCGTGGTAACAGATGGAAAGGATTATATGTAACCAGTAATTATGTAATTATGCAGTGCACAAAGTAAGTAATGAGTGGTGCCATACTGCACAACATGGCTCAGTCCTATGCTGGGGATGCTAAACGAGAAGAAAAATAAATGTAAAGGGTTGAATGGATATTTAAAATCCAAAGGAAAGATTATCCTAAAGAATACTAATATTCACCTGCTATGCAGAAAAGACAGCAAATTCTTGAGATGAATAGGGGTATCTGCAAACAGGAACCTCTGGATAAAAATAGTGGCTCAAGGGTAGGTGAATGTTCTTCCCTGGACTTATTTTTGCCTTATTTAGAGTCATTAAAAAAAAAAAAAAATCTATTACTGGTTACCATGTAGTCTTTTTCTTGTTTGTTGGTGGAAAAAATCCAGCTGATCTTTGCTTGGGTTTTATATCATTTCCTGGATATCCAAACTCAGGTTAGCCTAGACAATGGTACACTGATATAGTCTGACTGCTGTGCTTTGTATTCTAAATTGATATTTATATTCTAAATTGATATTTATTCTTATCCTATTCTAGCTCTGATGGCAATATGATATCTAAGCCATCTGCATCTGTACCCTTATCTATCACAGAATAACAGAATACCTGATGTTGGAAGTCACCTCTGGAGGTCCATCCCCCTGCTCAAACAGGGACACTTAGAGAGGGTTGCCCAGGACCTTATGCAAATGGCTTTTGAATATCTCCAAGGAGGAAGGTGTTCTCTCCTCGCATGCTTGTTTTTCTTGCAGGCTAAATACTATTCTTGGGCGTACTAAAAGAGCTGCAATTACAACATGGCTCCATACTGTCGAGAAGCCAGAATGCTTTGGACAGTTTCACAGTCTGTTTGAGACTCAGGTCCACATTAGTGGGGCACTTTAAATGCTCTGAATACTGACTTTTAAACAGAAGAGGTTGTCCCCCTTAGCTTTGATAGCATAACTGGCTTGTCTCTTGTAACCTTGCTGGGAAGGTACCAGTTAGGCTTAATCAGTGAGCTGTGCTAGGACTTGAGTGCTTTTGGGGATCCTTTTGCTGTAGTGGCCATGGTTCAAATAAATGTACTGCCTTTGGGATGGATTTACCATTCCTGTAGAAAGACAACTCGTGATAAAGCTACAGAGATTGGAGAGGAATGAAATAGGACAAATGGAATGAAAGGTACACTGATCCATAAACGGACATTTGGAGACAACTGAAATACTAAGAGAGTTCATTCTTTTAGTAATATGGTTAGATGGGGACACTTGTTATTCAAGGTTGAGCCTTAGGATAAACCACTGGCATTACTGGTCTGGAATCACTATTTGGAGACTACACCCATCCCTTTACCAATGTGCTGTTAGTTAACTGGCCTAATTTGAACTCAAACAGAAAAAATCTAAGATAGATTCACTCAGACAATATTCCTGACCACTGATGAAAATAGAGTGAAAAAAAGAACTTAATTATTTTAGATCTTAGAAGTTAAGCAAAATAAATCCCACTTTACAGCTTTTTCAAACTAGAAAATAGAAGATAATAAGAACTATGAAACAGCAGACCTGATAATATATGCCATCAATAAAGCCCAGTAAGCCAAAACTTTTTCCTCTGCATGTCAAAAGATGCAGGTTTCTTTATCAAACCTAATAGTACACAAGGGCCATGCATAACCATGATGCAAAAACTGCGGGGGAGAGGCAGAGAATCACATTCCTGAGAAAGCTTTAAATGCTCTAAAATGAATTCCCTATTTATACATATTAATGTATAAGGTCAGTTTCATGATTCTGATACAAGTAATTATCAATGGAGGAGTGGATGACTTAATATATTTTTGAGACCAAAATCTGTGAGTGTGGTATTGCTGAGGCACCCTTTTTTTTTTTTCTACAACTGGCTTGATTCAAACCTACCACAGCCCATCCTGGCTCTATTGTGAACTCTGCCCAAAGCAGCCTTCAGTGAGTGCTGAGTTGTGTGTAAAAGAGACAACCACAGCTACACATCCAGCAGCAGGCATCTTGATCCACAGCGAGGATATGGCTATAGACCCAGCCCTTTTTGACAAAAGATGGGGCACTAGGAAGATCGTGATGCAGGCTGTGGCAGCAAGCCTTTCTCTGACCACCAGCTCCCATCAGCAGGTCTGCTGCAGCCTCCACATGCCCCACTGTGGTCTTTCTGGTTTGCAGTGAAAGACAGAGACCAAAGCAAATTGGCTTACTGATGATCTTATTCTGGTTGGCAGTTGCATGCCTTCCTTCCAAGGAATCAGACCGTGAGCCTGTGGCACACCCATCTGCCCAGGCTGCATTTCATGGTGGAGATTCTCTTATGGTACAGAGCTGAAGTCATCTTCACATGCCCTACATCACCTTGCTGATCACCAGCTCTCGGGTTTGGGCTTGGGAACTATGTGCTGAATGTAACATACAGAAACTGGACCTTTTTGCAAAGGGGATTTTTTTTTCCCTAATGATTTGCCTTCAGAATCAGTAGATTCTGAACAAATGGTTAGTCTAGGGACTAAAATCACTTTTGTTTGAGAGGTAAGACAAATACTGGATACTAAAAAGTAAGCTTATAGGCACTGCAGTGATAATCTGATTTTAGAATTCAGCAGTCATCATTTTTTCTACATCAAGACAGGTAAGAAAATGTCTTGACTGTAGCTCTCTATTCCAGCTGGCAGAAAGGATTCACTTACCTTCAACAGGAATTTCCAATAAATCTATATTTAGTAGCCTTCATAGTCTATCACTTGATGGAATTACTTTCTTCCGTGAATGTGCAATAAAGTCTGACAGTGATATATGTAAGAACATTAAATTTTCAATGACCGTGTTATGAACAAAGGTGATCTAACAAAAAATAATATACTTTAAGGAGCAGACAGCAGGGCCCTGTTTCTAATCTCATTGACAAGGCTTAACAGCGGCAGACTTCTCTTTACATTAGTAAAATCATTCATTTCTATGGATATATGGAGAGGAGGCCTTTCTTCCACTGGTCTGCTTCTCCTCTCCCATACATCCTTACAAACGAATGATTTTTACTAATGTGAAGTGTATTATCTTTTGTTAGATCACCTTTGTTCATGTGGTCCAGTTCAGTGAGCCAGAGATAGAAATTCATTAATGAAAAAAGAGAACCAATTATGTATGTGACATAGCCTGAAAAGACTATTATTATCCCACCTAGAAAAAATATTCCCCTTAGCAAACTATGATTTCCCCTATGCTGTTTCCCATTTATGTTTGGAAAGCTGAAATTGTGCTTTTTCTCATAAGGAATAAAATCTTCATGCTGGTAGTTGGATCTCTGTGGGTTCTTGATGGCTATTATCTGCTGCTCTGACATGGTTAAAGATCCAGCTCTATTTTTAGAGGTAAGAAAAAGACTTGTCTTTGTTTGAGGATTATGGTTTAAAGTGATTGATGAGCTCATATGTGTTTTCTTATAACCGGGTACTTTGCATATTCACTTTTTGTCTCCAGTTTACCTGGGAAAACTGTCCTTGCACAGCCCCTTGCTTTTCTCCCTCTCTTTTAATTGTGTTCATTTATTGGATTTCATTTCTGGAGGACCCCTTGCAGAAAGGTTTCTTGTATCCTAGTTAAAAGGCACTGTCATTTTATCACTCGACTAAGGCTGAAATCCAATTTGAGCCCTCCTGTGTGCCACTCTTTATTTATGGTATCATTACAGTTTGTTTCAGAAGAGCAAACCCTCAGCAAAGCTTTCAGGATACTTATCTAGCAAACACTGTCACTTAACTACGGCTGGAGTCCAATCTGATGCCTTAAATTCTAGCCTCACATAAATATAACACTTTTAATCAGAAAAGTGAGACAAGTTATAAGAGCTTGCTCGCAGTATCTGTCAGCAGGGAGCTGGAGTGAAATCAGGACAAACTCTGAGCTGTTGTTTCCAAAGATGTTTGCTTCTTGAGCTGCAAAGGCTTATTAATGGCAGGGCGAGATAAATGGGTTATCACAAAGAGAGCCAGGGTGAGACTGTGCCATGTTATCTTGTGCTTGGTAGCTGCTGCCACCCATGCAGGGAGCAGATTAGGAAATGTCAGGTAGCAGGTCCTCAGCTATAGGGAGGCAAATAGCAACCCCCCTTTGCTGCACAGCAAGAACATGCACAGGGGTGGATGCTGCAGAAGTGCGGATGTAGTGCAGGAGTCCAGCAGTAGCCTCAGGTTCTTTTATGGAAGAGGTCAGAAGGTGATGGCCCAGCAAGACTTTTTGAAGTATCTATGTACATTTGTTACTGCAGGGAGTATGGGTCAAATCATTTTGCCTCTTCTTGGAGCCCAACAATGACTTTTTATAGAAAAGGTGTCAGCCGAGAGAGTTTGGAAATTGTTGACTAATCCAGCCTGCTGATTGCCTTCTAGGTGTAACTAAAATTTCTAATCCAACATCCCTGGTTCGCTTTCAACATTTCCTCTTCTACAAAAGATCAGATAAGAACCGACAGAAGTGCTTATTAAATTAACGCAGGAGCTGATTTACATATATGAGGGTAAATTCCTGACTGGTGGAGATCAGGCTCTTTTGAGCTGTAATAATTTCTGCAAACACAGAGTGATATTCTGATGCTGTGTGGAAAAGAAAAAAAAAATCTTTAAAATAAACAGCCAAATACCCAACAAAAATCTCTGAACTACATATAAAAGCATAGTGACATTTATAAACTTGATGAAATTCTACTGGATTCAAAAATTTCCTTATCACCACTCTATCACTGAGTGTATATGGAAGTGCTATCCTTACAGTTTAAAGGAAGGAACAGTCTCAGACAAGATAGGGACAATTTAAGCAGTTATAGTTTCAAATAGAAAAGATTTCCTTGGTTTTAAAGCTTAGTTGTAGCTTTCTGTAAAATATAAATATTAATTGGCTTTGAATAAAAGACAAATCAAAAGACATGCTATTCTTAAAACCCAGCTAGATTTTAGGTGTGCGTTCAGCAGCATGGATCTAAAATCATAATTCTCATATAAACTGCCCATAATGATTAAAATACATTTCTGAACCTCACTACCTTAATCTTCACAGTAGTTTTTAGTAACATGGAAAAACAGCAGAAGCACTTATAACCCATACTTCATTAAAGACGCTCAATTTTTAAAACCTTATGCATTCAAAATTTATACACTACTTGGATGCAAGGAACTGGAGTTTTTTATTCAGCTGGAACTCTGCTATGGACCTACACCAACTAAAAAAATCCCTGCATAAGGCAATGTCAGGTCTAAATGAGGCCTGTAAGCACTTCACACCTAATCACAAAACCAGCATTTTGGGGTAAATACCCCTCTCACAGCAGGATTGGTAAAGGATGCAAACAGTGAAGCAGGGTGAGAGTTGCACATACAGCTTCTCAAAAATCCAGTTTCTGGTTGAAGCACTAAGACACTCCGTGGTCAAACCTCTCCTTGGGAGTGTGCACAAGGCCGAATCTGAAAAGCGGTTTTATGACTCCTGGTCCATGTCTGCATGAGAATCAGAGATTGAAGTAAAGGTGTGAAGACACTGAGCAAAATTCATAGCATGCCTGGATGCTCTCCGTCAGGTGTTTTAAGTGGCTGTAGATCTCTAGTTTATGCCTCAGAGAATTAAATTATAGTGACTCTGCTGCACAAACTCAGGTGATTCATGTTGGGAAGATTTTCTTCCTCCAGCTTGAGACTCTTTCAGCAGGGTTGTAGCTTGGTCTGCCCTCAGCCTCTCTGCAGCGCTGCGCTTATCACTGACTTATTAATTGCTTGCACAATCAATTGTGGTTTGCATTAACTCTTGAGTCAATGAGCTGTGGTGCTGTGTATTAGACTTTTCCTGTGTCTTGAGCTCTTGCTTTGGTGATAGGAATAAGCAGAGAGGGCAGACAGGTGGGAAAGGCAGCGTCCTCTGTCATGCCAGGTAAATCTTGCAGAGTTAGACCCTGAAGCCATTTTAGCATCTTCTTGCAGGCTGATTGTGCTTTGAATAACATGCATTGTCTCCTGCCTGCAGCAGATTGGCCTTGACATACCCCAGTATGCCTGTGTGTGAACAAGTCCCTAAAGAGGAGCTTCTGTGCTTCTGAGGTGAATGGCAGAGTGTTTCTGAAGCATGGGATTGCCCTAGCAATAGTCGTGTGGGATTTAAAAGGCACTTCTGCTGTTTGTCTGTTTCCGTACTTTGCTTGGTTTTCTTACTGAAAGCATAAGTTTGAGATCATTGCTACAGACAAGGATGCTGAGTGACAAAATGTATAATTTCAAGAAAATATATGCCAGCATTGGGTTTGTGTGGATGGAGCTGAACTCCATTGGGGGGGGAATGTAACTTCACACATGGCTGAATGCTATATATTGAAGGACACCAAATAAAAGGGGATGAAGGGGTGAATGGACTTATATGTGATGATCTTGAGGGGCTGACCTGCCTGCAGTGGCTGGAGAAGCAGGTGCTGTGGGTCCCTTTTCTATGTCCACTGAGGCCTCCTGTGGTGGGACCTGCAGAGGTCCCTTTTCTGTCGATGGCAGGAGGGAAGGGTGGCAGAAAGCAGAACAGCTTTCTGCCTCTTCTGCAGGTCAGGAGAAGGAAAACAACAGGCCAAAAAGCTGAAAGCAGCCATCAAGGTCACAGTACTCTCCTGAGGTAATTCTCATTTGAATTATTAGTGAAACTAAAAAAATCCTAACTTTTTATTGCAACATCTTCCTGTCATGGAGAATCCAATTTACCTGTGATTAAGTACAAACATTTAAAAAAAATTATACTGGATTCCAAGTCTCCAGCTTTTCCTAGCTTCAGGTTCTAGCCATCTGATCTTTGATGTATTTTAATGCTAGATGACAGACTGAATACTGCTCAAAATATTTTTCCCTAGGACCTAACCAAGTAACCTCTGTGCCTTGACATGATAAATAGCTTGAGCTCCTTGAATCAGTTGTCCTTAACTGTGTTGTCATATCCCCAAATCATCCTCAGGATATTATTACTACTTTTTTTAATCTTTTTTTTTCAGATTTTTTTTGAGCAACCGACACAGTATTTCCATCACAGGTGGGTGAGTATCATGTGCAGAGAAAATCTAAGCTCTCTACTTCTCTATCAATGCTCTTTAATTATGTACCTAATGATTACATTTGTCCAGGACCACAGTACTGTACTGAGTTCACACTGAAGCGATGATCTGCAGATCTGCCCCACTGAAGATAATGTTTGTTTACTTTAGAGAGCCATGGGAGGATTTATCCTACTGCTGCCTTAATATGCAAATACTTTTTCTAGATTGTTGTGCAAAAACATGCAGGATGCCATTCTCCCCAGTTAGAGAGCCAGGCTCAGCCCAGATAATACTCTGCAGTGACTTGCTCATGTTTTACCATGTGAAGATGAGAAGGCTGTTTTTCTGCAATATGATGTGTCCCAGACTTTGTCTATGGACACAAGAAAGGATTTAAATAGACTGCTAGGTGCCAAGGGAACAGAGGGAGACACAACACAGTAACTGGCACCTCTCTCACTTGATCTCCCACCATAGCTTTGTTATCAGGCCTAGCTGCACTTGTCAGATTTCCTCTCCCTTGCAGGAAAAAAAAAAAGAGAACAGTTGACAACAATACATGCTGGAGGGCTGCATACCCAGAGCTAATCTGTGCAGCTCATCCCAAGGCTGTACAAAACTGCCTGAGGAACACCAGTCAGTGAGAGCAGAACAGCTAGCATGCAGCTTATTTATAACAGCAACTAGCACCAGGGAAATGATGATTGGGGGAGGGTGGAGCTATCCATCAGGGTTTGTGTATAACAGGGTGAATGTTTAGTCTTCCAGACCTCTGTTGATGCTGCAAGTTTGCATCACAATAAGATGGGTTGCCCGTAACCTCTGTTAGTGGAGCAGCAGGTGGTCATAAGGCTTTATATCCTAGGGAAATTGTTATACATGGAACTGGAGGCACTTTATGTGTGCTGCAGCAGTGAATTACACAAATAGTGGTCAGCAAAACCAGCATGGTTAATGATTTTGTTGTAATAGGTACACATCACTATGCTGTATGGACATACAAAAGAGCTTTCCGTGGTGAAGGTAGTTGGAAGGAAGAGGGGACGCCTGTGCTTAAAAATTATAGGATTTAGATAAAGGAGGAAGTACATCTAAAAAAGGCTTTGGACATGATTCTCGACACCAGTACTTCTAAGTGAGAGGGAGTGTTTTATACCTGCAGTAAATCGGCATTGCAGAGCTGCAGGTGACAGCACACCGCAGGGCATGACAGGGGAGGACTGGAAGGCATGTGAATTGCCTTGGGTCTAAGACAGCTGTCCAACTTTTGGGGAGTTACCTGCTTAAAGTGTCCCCAAGGATTTTAAACCAGCATAAAAATGAGAATGAATTAAGGGACGCTAACACAGCACATTTGCTCAAGTCGTATTACCTAAACTCAAGGTTACAGTGATGCAATGAACCAAAGCACTGGGGGGTTTAAAGAAAGGCAGTCCTTTAAGAACCTTTTTACCAACACAAGAACCTTGGGTCATAAACAAGAGTAATTACACATTCCCCTTCGTGAAAAGAAACTGGATATTATTAGTATTATTGAGAGCTGGTAGCAAGACCAAGATAGCTGGAGTGCTCAAATCACTGGCCATAGCCTCTGCAGGAAAATTAAATTGGGCAGCAGGTTTTGGGTTCTTGTGGTAGCCTGGGAGAAGCTCTCTGCATTCAAGATGTTGTTTGTATCCCTAGAGTCATCTATTTCTCAAGATGAAGAGCTCCTGCATGTTGATGGTCACAGGCCTCCATACGGAAGGGCTAAGATGCAGTGGTTGAATGGAGGAGAAAGAGTGAGGGAGAAAGACCTTTGCAGGTCACCAAGAGCATCCCTTTATAAGTTGAGTGAGGTAAGCAGAGGGAATAAGCAGTTGCTAAAACTGCTTTCATTAGAGTTTCTAAAAATGTTATGTAGCTTTCTAAGAATGAAAGAAAAATCGCTATTAAATATTATTAAGAAATACCCATATCAGATCTTATTTTGTTGCATAAGGCTGCACAAGAAAGCAAACAGCATTGATGAAACATGAGAGATCAAACCCAGCTGCATTTGCTGATCCTAACTGGAAGTCAGATATATCCAGCAATTTCTCTCACTCGCTTTCTCTCTTCTCTAAAAATGGATAATTCTCAAAAGACAAACTGATAATGAGAAAAATTGACACATCAGACTACAATTGATAATAGAAAACTCTTGAAGAAAGATTTATTAAATTTCAAGCCCCTGAAATTCAGCAATCAGGGAAAAACAGGTTACAGCCTGCTGCAGATTAGAAGTGAGAACAGCAATTATATGAGAAAACAGATATGTTTACACATTCATACACATTCACATATAGGAAATGGGAATGTGAGGCTCTTAAATCCAACAGAAAATTAAGAAAATAGATAAAAGAGGCTAAAGAAAGTGCTGAACAGTCTAAATACCTTTGTTTTTAAGGGATTCCTCAAATGTATGAGGAACAGATGAGACCTTAGCCTTGGTGCATGGAAAGTCATAGACAAGGATGATAAAATTAGTCCTGACACTGATTTTTTAAATTATATATATATTTTTTCCTCATAATGGTACTGTTTGGAGTTGTGATGGTGTAAAGATTTAGGTAAGGCAAACTTTGCAGGGAATGATAAAGTCTTTTATTAGACTTGCTATCTCTATGATCAATGCTTTCTGTTATTCTAATAAAGGTATTGTTTATATATAAAAAAATGGTTTGTTCTGTGGTCACAGAGAAGCAGAATGATGGTTTTGTGTCTCAGCATGGTAACATACACTTTCTGTTCTATTCTTAATTAGGGAGGATATTAAACAACAGCTATTGAAATTAAGCATTTTTAAAATCTCAGAAATCTAGTGCCTATATCCAGGAGCATGGAAAGGATTGCCTGAGGATCTTTATGACCTGCTTGCACTGATTTCTAGCAAGTCTCAGAGCATGAGGGCTGAGGAATGCCACAGCTAATATTGTGACACAATTTAAAAAGGTGAATTGAATGACTCAGCAAATTATAGACCAATTAATTTTGCAGCTCTCTGGAGGAAAAATCATGTAAAAATAAAAGAGGATCAATAAGTAATGAATTAAAAATAATAACAGAATTGTTGCTTTGGGTTTGTGAAACACCAGTTTGCTCAGTTTAATGATGTCAACATCACATATTTTGATTTCTGCAAAACAATTGAAATTTGCCATCTTGATGAAAAGATTAGCCGTCTGCAAATATCACGGTGGGCCCTTACTAGGTGGTTTGTATGCCAATTAATCTGCTAAATTACAGAATGCAACTGTGAATGGGAAATTGTTATCCAAAAAGAGTATGTTTATTGCACACGAGATTGCATTTCAGTACTATTTTAACACTTTAGCAAATACGAACTGTTTGGCTGGTGCCATGCGCATATCACTATTGAAATTGTCTCTCTGGTCTTAAAATATTAGAAGCCAGGAAAGTTTCAGTGGTTTAAATTAGCAGTAGCTTCAGGCTGAGGAGGTGAGTAAGCTCAGCTGGCTAACTAGTGGAATTCTGCTAGAGATAAAAGGGTGGTTGAGGCTATCTGTATAGTGAAGGACTGGGCTTTT
Organism: Anser anser; assembly: GCF_964211835.1. Taxonomy (NCBI): domain Eukaryota; kingdom Metazoa; phylum Chordata; class Aves; order Anseriformes; family Anatidae; genus Anser; species Anser anser. Next base: position 105,903,783 of record NC_139722.1, read on the forward strand.
CTCACAAAGCAGCTGTTTACTCTGGCAGATTCATATTATTATTTTTTAATTACTTTTTTTTTTTTTATTTTCCCTCCTCCAGACTCCAGAATTTTAATGATCCTTTACAGATCTAACTTATCAGCAAATTGTTCTTTCTTATGAACACAAGTGCTCAGCTTGAAAATCTCAAACCACCTTTACAATCTCCATCCCCACAATAAAAGCCTCTGGATGGCACAAATTGCAGAACTCCTGTCTAGCTTTTATGAAATCAAACCCTTAGGCAAAACACATTAAAAAAAAAAAAAAAAGCAGATGGAAACGAATGATTTTATTTTGAAGTACTTTGTATTTTGCTATGTATTAAAATATATTTTGCTCTAATCTATTCCTATACTTGCAAGAAGAATCTAAAAGGAGATAACATGATACAAAAAGTGCAGTGACCCGATACATTTACTATTACCATATACTTGTAGAAGCCAAATGTAATAAGTGTGCTTTCAATTCCATGTAAATAAATATGTATTTTAATAACAGCTAATGTCAGTTCATAAAGAGAAGCACACTAGGAGGGTTATTTAGGAGAAGATTACACTATCAGTGCAAAAACCTTTCCTAGAAAGTGACTGAAAAGAAATAGGAACTTACGAAATATTACCTCCAACACAGGGAAGTCTCAGTTCCATTTTGTTCTTCCTCCCTTAGGAAAGTGGCAAGGCATTATTAAGGCATATCAATCGATTTTGGCAGGAATTTTATTGCCTAATATTATCACTGTGTACATACTGATAACTTCTCCACATGTTATTTACATAGTACATTTCATCAGTGCCTGCTTTCTCCATGTAAAATTTCTCATAAAAAAGTCCATGTCTTGAATAATGCATGAGCACACAGCCCTTGGTTACCCTTTGACATTAACCACCATTGGCAGATTTTGGGAGAAATGTGAAGAAAAGCAGGCCCCTTTTGCACAAGCATCATAGGTCCACAGTGTTAGTCAGAGTCAGCACTCCTCATTGGCTTTGTCTTCAAATTTTCAGAAGGAATGTATCATGCAGTGGTGAATGACAAAGAAATGGTGTAACTAAAATTTAAAAAACGCACTTCTTTACAAATCTGTTGTCAGACTCTGGTTTTGGCCAGAGTTCGGTACTGTTTGGATCTTGGGTTTCAACTCAGCTCATCACAGGCATAGAGGCAAGGTCAAGACTGTGGGTCATTGTCACAACATCTCCTTCATCTCTTACATTTATCACTTGCTTAGCCCCAAATAACATGTAGTAAATAAATGCTGCCATGTGGGAAGGTGGAAGGAACCAGCTGTGTTGTCATGACCCACCCCCCACATTCACAGACAACCATATTTTAGGCATTTTATTTAAAAGAACCACTGAACATCTGTTGCATGTATCATTCCTTTCTTCATCAACTACAAAACTAACTGAAGAAATGTAGTGTAAGACCAAACCCCCAAATACACTGTGCCACGGGACAGCTGAGGACGTTTCCAGCATCACAACTCTTGAAAAAGTGAGATTTAATTTGCGAAAAACTCCCAGATATTCAGGAAGTGGGCCATACCAGCAACAGGAAAATATGGACAGCAAAGAAACTAAAAGCAGACAGCCAGGAAACAATGATCATTGCAAACTAATCCGGAGAAAAAATGCGTTTCAGTTCCTAGCCAGGTGACAAGTTTGTCTCTGAACCAGACAGGGAAACACACTAGCTGGACACCTGGATTGTGATAGCATCGAGAGCACACTATCATGTCTCCTGTGGACAAGCTGTTGTGCTTCAGAGGAAGGTGGAAAAAGCCCAGCCCTTCAGGATTCGTATTATGGATAAGAAGGAAGAAAATGAGCATCCAGATTATAACTTTTCCTTTGCCATATTCCAGGTAAAATCCCCAATATTCTGATCTTACCTGAAACCAGTTTCTTACAGGTTCTCAGACCAATCGTGAAACTGAGAAGAAAAAAAAATCCATTATTTCCCAAACTATCCCAAACTATCGGCAGTCCTGGCTATCGGGGGAGGTCCCGGTTGACTGGCGGCTAGCCAATGTGATGCCCATCTATAAGAAGGGCCGGAGGGCAGACCCGGGGAACTATAGGCCTGTCAGTTTGACCTCAGTGCCGGGGAAGCTCATGGAGCAGATTATCTTGAGGGTCATCACGCGGCACTTGCAGGGCAAGCAGGCGATCAGGCCCAGTCAGCATGGGTTTATGAAAGGCAGGTCCTGCTTGACGAACCTGATCTCCTTCTATGACCAAGTGACGCGCTTGGTGGATGAGGGAAAGGCTGTGGACGTGGTCTACCTTGACCTCAGTAAGGCTTTTGACACCGTTCCCCACAACATTCTCCTCAAGAAACTGGCTGCTCGGGGCTTGGACTGGCGTACGCTTCGCTGGGTTAGAAACTGGCTGGATGGCCGGGCCCAGAGAGTTGTGGTGAATGGAGTCAAATCTGGTTGGAGGCCGGTCACTAGTGGAGTCCCCCAGGGCTCGGTACTGGGGCCGGTCCTCTTTAATGTCTTTATTGATGATCTGGATGAGGGCGTCCAGTGCACCCTCAGTAAGTTTGCAGATGACACCAAGCTAAGTGCGTGTGTCGATCTGCTCGAGGGCAGGAAGGCTCTGCAGGAGGATCTGGATAGGCTGGAGCGATGGGCTGAGGTCAACTGCATGAAGTTCTACAAGGCCAAGTGCCGGGTCCTGCACCTGGGCTGCAACAACCCCAAGCAGAGCTACAGGCTGGGAGATGAGTGGCTGGAAAGCTGCCTGGCCGAGAAGGACCTGGGAGTATTGGTGGATAGTCGGCTGAATATGAGCCAGCAGTGTGCTCAGGTGGCCAAGAAGGCCAACGGCATCCTGGCCTGTATAAGAAGCAGTGTGGCCAGCAGGTCGAGGGAAGTGATTGTGCCCCTGTACTCGGCTCTGGTGAGGCCGCACCTCGAGTACAGTGTTCAGTTTTGGGCCCCTCGCTACAGGAAGGACATGGACGTGCTCGAGCGAGTCCAGAGAAGGGCGACCAAGCTTGTGAGGGGTCTGGAGAACAAGTCTTACGAGGAGCGGCTGAGGGAGCTGGGCTTGTTCAGCCTGGAGAAGAGGAGGCTCAGGGGCGACCTCATCGCTCTCTACAGTTACCTGAAAGGAGGCTGTAGAGAGGTGGGGGTTGGTCTGTTCTCCCACGTGCCTAGTGACAGGACGAGGGGGAATGGGCTAAAGTTGCGACAGGGGAGTTTTAGGTTGGATGTTAGGAAGTACTTCTTTACCGAAAGGGTTATTAAGCATTGGAACGGGCTGCCCAGGGAGGTGGTGGAGTCACCATCCCTGGAGGTCTTTAAAAGACGTTTAGATGTAGAGCTTAGGGATATGGTTTAGTGGAGTACTTAGTGTTAGGTCGGAGGTTGGACTCGATGATCTTGAGGTCTCTTCCAACCTAGAGAAATCTGTGAATCTGTGAATCCAATAAAGTATTGAGAATTAGAAAAATGAATTAGGAATGTGATAACTTTTAAAAGAAAAGTCCTCACATAACCTCTGTATTCAGCACAAGCCTCCTATGGTTACACTACACCACTGGAGTTCAGCTTTGAATCCTAGAATAACAGCCCTTGGTGCACTAATGCATCACCAATATCTGCTTTTGTCTCTCTAATATGGTAGAACATCTCTTCTTGAGACCACAGGGTGGGTATGCTCTGGAAAGAAGGATTTGCTGCTCACACAATCCTGGCTCAGGCGAGTATCTGTCCTTACAGGGCACTCAGCATAGACAACTGGCTCTCATATGCAGTTGTGTTGAATATATTCATATGTTTAAAGCATTCCTCTTTACACTGAGTTAGGCTCAGTTAACAGCATTAATGAGCTCTTTTAGCACATTTTGACAATAGTTCCAAATTATGTTTGTTTGTTGGTTTTTCTCTCTGTTGTGAAGCAAAGGCAAATATATCTTCATTTTATTTTATTATTATTACTTATTGTTATGATTTGGCTTGCAATAATTAAATTCAGTAACTCCTTTCTACCCAGCAGTGAGAAATATTTTCCATCAAACTCAAAAGTCATGTGAAACTCACCTGGCTGCTGTTTTCTGACTGGCTCCAGCAGGGTTTTCTTTGAGATCTATTAGACCCTGCAAATCTTCAACACAATTTGCAAATGGAGTAATTTAGCTGCCTCCAGAGCAACACAAACCTCTGGTGTCAGAATCTCATTGGTTTATTTCAAGATCATTAATAAAAGTCACATGGCAAGTATTCTGGACCTTCATTTGTCTGGGCTTACATGCAGGAGTTAGGAGAAATAATCTCGGCGCCAGTCTCAGCTAGATATTTGTTATGTATCAGATTCTGTATTTCCTCATGGTTATTTGATTCCCAATGAGCTAAATGTAAAACACTGCTCAGGTCTGTAAACCACAATTCCTCAACTTGCCTGTAGGAATGGAGATGTAATTAATTGGAGAGGGACAATTAATTAATACAAGATGTGAGGCCATAGAACACCTGTTCCAATAAAGACAGTCCGTCACTTCACATTCTAGAAAAAAAGGAATAACGCGATGTGTGACAATTAAAAAAAAAAAATCCTCTATACCTCCAACCAAGGTGATGATAAAGAAGAGATTTTTCCAAATCAGTCGGGCTTGGTTTATTCAGGGAGGACAGTGCTGGCAGGATCTGGATGGCTGTCACTGCAATGGTCCAGTGTTAGTTATTTTGTCCTCATCCTTGAGGCAGAAAAACAGCTGGGGAGCCTTGAGCTACCCTTGAGGAGAATATAAACATCTAGCAACCTGAAAAGCATAACACCCATACCCAATGGACAACTGGATTGCTTCATCTGGATTTACACAATGATTTAAACAATGAGTTGTGTAGTTTTTTTCCTTTGTGGGGTTTAGATTAACCCCATACTCTGACCATGTTGCTAGTGTGATTCACCATATGTTCAGCTGATAAATCATCTGTATCGTGAAAACTTTAATGATGAAGTATGTGAGGTAGGATGCCCTTTATTTTTAAATCTTCATTGCTCTTAGAAAATCAATGAGAAAGGAAGGAAATAGTAAAGAAAAAAAAGCGCATACACTAAGAGCGTATGAAAATATTACACTTTATGTTGCAGGCATTCCCTTGCTCATTATTTCATGAAATTCAAGCACACCCATTGGAATGAGTCTCTGATCTACTGGGGGAAAGGTAGGACACTACAGTAATTTCATTTTGCATTACATTATTAAACAAAAAACAAGCTTGTTCCTCAACAATCATGCATGCTCAATAACATTGCTTCTAAGAAGAAATGAGTGTTTTCCAGGATAAAGCCCCTGCTTACAGTCTGTTCTTTCTGGAAATGGTATCGCCAGCCCTTTTGGAAGCAACAAGTCCATATGGAGCCTGTTCTTCCTCAGAGACTGACTTCTGTGATCATATTTTGCTATTGTTGGCAAACTGGTTGTATTTTTTTCTTGCAGCCTTCTTGTTAATTGTTGTGGATCTGGTATGTTTGGTGGAAAAAAGCATTACATTGGTACCTTTCCCTTCTGGGTGTCAAAACACAATAAAGGCTTATGCAACATGCTTTGCAGTGTATCTCCCTTTTGGAACATATTATTATTAAATTTAATCTAGCACTGTGGTGGGTGTTTGGCATTCGTGCTGAGCAGAATGCTTGCATACACTCACTCCCTGTGATTTCACACAAATACGACAACCTTTTCAATAATAGCTCCAGGAACATGTTTGAAGGTTTTATTTTGTGGAGATTTTGCTGCTGCTGTTTTAATTTTCAGACATCTCTCTCTCTCTCTCTCTCTCTCTCAAATAAATCATCTCTTAATACGATTATCATTTATAAACAAAAGTGAATGGGCTAGGCCAACATATAACACCTAAATTCTTGATATTATATTAGGTAACAGTGCTATAGCTAGTAGTTTAGGAATGTTATGCCGTTGATTATTAGTTTTTCAAAATATAATCTTATTTCCTTATTAAAGAAGATTTATTACCAATTTCTCCATATAATCAGCACACAGTATCTGATATCATTAAACAAATCAAGAGTAAACCTTCAGTGAGCACCACCACTTTTAAACTACCTGTATTCATATATGTATTTAAATACATATTTCCTTGTCTTCCCAAGGTAACTCTGAGGATGCTCTTCATCCTGAGGAGGACGTTAAGCTGTGGAACATTTTATAGGAGATACTGAGAACCTCAGAGAAGTTGCGCTTACACAGGACTTGTTCCCCAATACAGCAGAGCAAATTGTATTTTTATTGATGTAATTAATCTGTCAACCCATAAATGGACAAATACATGAAAAGCTACTGAAAGTATACCTTTACCCATGCACAGAGCAAAAAATCCTGAAGTGAAAGTGCATCTATTATAGAGATGGAAATAAACAAATTTATTTTTCTGATTTTTTTTCTAGGTGAAATGCTTATTTGAGAAGGAGAAGAAAGAGCAACAAAATGACATATTTGCAGCAGTAGGTGACAGAAAATATATCAAGACAAATGCCTGCCTTTTTGCTGCAAGCAAATCTTTTCTGTCAGACTCCTACAAGGGTTCACCCATGTGTGCAGCACCATCTCAAACTTTTCACCTGGTATTAAATATATCCTAACTCCTGTCATCATCAAGAGCACAGACAGCAGAAATGAAATCCAGGGATCTTTTACGTACCGCAGGAGAAACTACGACCCTGGTCATGGTGAGCTGACTCAGCCTGATTACAGCTTTTTTTTTCTGTGCACCTTGCAGATGCTGTTGACACGCAAAGAGAAGGAAATGCGCTTGTGGATGGAACAAGTTAAGTACCACCTGTCTGGGCTGAGATCCAGGCCTCTCTCCAAGGGGCTAGCAGGGCTGGCCACAGGTCAGGGCCAGCTATGTAGGCACCCCCTTAGGTCCCCTCTGACCCTCCCATGTTGAAGTTGAATATGTTCTGGGGTGGTCCTAGGCTCTTCCCAGGCCCCCAGGAGACATTTGGTACCTTAACATTTTTACATAGGTGAATTACAACATCCCCATCATACCAAATTCCTTTTAGTACTTCTTTTGGTACTTTCTATCATACAACTTATGCTTGCAACATGGACAGCAGAAGTGGAGGCCCCACGAACCTTCCCTTGCATGCCCCAGCCTCTCCCCAGTGAGTTACATCCCTTGGACAGGGAGCAGATGAGCAATACAGGCAAGGTCACGAGGTGTAGGAGTGGAAGGATCCAGCCTTGTCTGCCCCCACCTGCCAGCACCCTTGCATTTTTATCATGCTTTTCTGAGATAAGCTTTCTGCTGTTGTCCTTAAGGAAGGAGTGTTTCTCAGTATAGGCATGATGTAATGCTGCCTTTTATAATCCTGGAGGAAAACAGGCATTACCATCTGTACTTCAATAACATCTATGCAGTTAAATAACACTCTGCAGCTGTGTGTGGGAGTGCTCTGCCATGCCACTCTTGGAGTCATTCATTTTTCAGGCACAGCAGCTCCAGGGAGGAGGACTGACCACAGCACTGACCTTGGGTTGGGGGAGAAGCCAAAGACAGAGCCATGCCAAAGGCTGCTTTGCCCGCTGTGTGGGGGCTGATCCAGGAGAAATCGATTCCTTGGCTCTGCTGCAGCAGGGGAGAGCTGTTTTCCCTTGCAGACTGTGCTTGCTTTGGGGTGTTTCAGACATTGCCCGTGGATGAAGAAGGGAACTCCTTTCCACCACCTCCAGTTTTCCTGGTCACAAGGTTTGCTGAATTCCCTTTGGTAAAGCATCTGATTTCTAGACCCTTCAAAAGTTTTTAAGCATTCAGATACTTCAGTCAGCTCCTGCTGCACAGGCCTGGTTTTCATGTCCTTCTCTGAGCCTCCAACATTAAAGCTTATTTTATTGCTAAAAAACAAGCCCAGAATTTATTAGTATTTTTATTATTTTGCTATTATAAAGTGATTGCCATGAAAGCACCTCACAATAAATTCCTCTGAGATGTGACGGCCTGAACCTGATCAAAGATGTTAGGGAAGCACAGCTCTAAGCGAGCGATTCTAGTCAGTGCACACGTGTGAAGTCGTGTCCACAGGCACCGTGCTCCCAGAGGAGCAGAGCAACATCCTGCACACCAGCCTGGGAGGGAGGTGGGATGCTATAGAAAGGGATTTTTTTTTTTTTTTTAATGTCATACCTACCAACTTTGCAAGGTTGGAAATTCTATGGCACAATGAGTACATTTTCCTGATGCATGAAATTAATTTTTTTTTGAATTCACTGTATTTTTCTAATTGAAGTAGTTATTAAAAATAAATTTTCCTGGCCATCCATGGAACCTTTCTTTCCAAGAAAGAAAAAGACGTCAGAGGTCAAAAAGGATCTTTGACCTGAGCAGCTGCAAAACTCACTGGGTTTTACTTCACAACTATCTTTAAAGTGTCAGGGCCTAATGCCTCTGTAGAAAACTTTATGCCGTTTGCCCCAAATGACTCAGAGGTCAAGAGAAGCTTGAATGAACATGTAGGGTGTATGCTGTAATGCAAAAGCTATCATTTTCTACACTGAAAGCATCAAATAAGTCCTGTTTTCTAGTACTATGCACACATTTTCATTACGTTACACTAAAACCTCACATCCTTCTACCAGATAAACCTGCAAAAGCTATGGGTGTAGTCATTTTGGTCTAATTGCCCTAAGAGAACAAGTCTGGAGGAAGAACGATAACAATTCCTTCAGCCTCAGTCACAGCAAAGGAAAGGGTTAACCGAGCTGTCCAGAAAAAAGTCTTGTCAGGCTGCAGGTGTGAGAAAGAAAGCGATGCTCATTGCTGCCTTTGGAGCCACTCTGAGAAGACAGCCTGAAGTCCATTCCTGGAAGATGCATGGGCTGAGTCTAGAAAGCATAGTAATCAGGTTATAAATAATGCTGCAAGATATGACAGGAACTGCTACTGAGCAACAGGAGTAACTAATGCCACCACATTCATATTCTAAGCACTGGATGCTGTAGGAATCCAGGACAGCTGCTTGCGACTTGAAGAGGAAAGGGAAGCTTCTGACTTATTAATATGGATGGATTGAGATTGGATTTTTTATGCAACTGTGAGTTAATCTCATTAAGGGAATGGGCAGGAAACTGTGATCAAGGCTTACAAATACAAAAATAGCAGATGGTCACAAAACAGTGCTGCTGAACGGGGGCAGGTGCCTGCACAAGCTCACCCCATCTTCCTGCCCCACCAAGCCATGCAGGCAGGTCCAGATGGCCAGCAAGGACAGCCCACCACCCAGGTTCCCTGAGAAATGTGGGACTTAGGTGGGTATGTACCTCCCCAGCCTGACTTTGTGGCTGGAGGCTTGCTAGTAGTGCTGCAGTGCTTTAATATTTTTATTTTTTATTTTTTATTTTTTTCCTGGCAGGGCTTTAAACACAGCACAGCTTCTCTACTCTGCTATTGCTCTTATTAACTGGTAAATGCCAGCCAGTGTCATGTAAATAATGTGACGATCAGTTCTCATAATTGCTAGCATCACTCACTACCTTTCTCCTTCACAGCAGACAATCTCAATCTATCTAAACCCAGCTTTTCTGAAGGGAATGTTCTTTGGTTGCAAAAGTTGATCCCAAGTCAGGACATGAATACTTTCAGTTCAAGGCTCCTGCTTCTATGTCTTCTAATTTTCTCAGACAAATCATCTAACCCATCGGCTTCTTGCTTACCCTAGGAAACACTGAGCAAGCTCACGCTTCCTGTGTTGAGCCCGCCAAACCTCTGCACAAGTTGTTCATGTGCTTGAGGAGTAAAGGTTATTCCTGTCCAAGAGCCATGCTCTCTGTCTCTGCTTGTAGGCACAGAATAGAAAATGGAACGTGAGAGAAAATGAGAGAGTGTTTTGTGTATGCAGGGGAAGAGAGGAGACAAATATATGTGTAGAGGGAAAGAAGAGAACGCTGTAACATTTCCTGTGATGAAAAGTCCTCTCAAGTAAATGAGAACTGTCAGCATCCATTTCACACTGCCTTTCAGGATTACAAAGAATGTTGTGAAGGAAAAAAAGACACAAAAAATCAAAGGAAAAATATATTGTTAGTTTTTAAAGGGAGTTTTCTTGATTGCAATATTTTTCTGTTTCAGACATTAGTTGTAACTCTATAAAACTCGTGTCCATTACAGGCAGGAACAAGTGCTGAGACAAGAGGGAGCTGTGAAAGTATTGGTTCAAAGAGAAGTAAAAGAGTGGGAAATGGCATAAACAGGAAAGCACTCAACCAGCTCAACTCATTCCTCTGGATCACTCACCACGAGTAGTTAATGCTGTTCAAGCACCATCTTATTTCTGTGTCCTGGTTCTTAATAAGTAGCATGAAGAATGCAGTAGCAAAGCACAAGCTGCTAAACATGTTTATTTCCCCAGCTCAGGTCTTGATCCCTTGCTTATCATACATATTTGCATCAAACCTCCTGGGAAATTTTGCAGTAGGATGAAGGAGGCTCTGTGAGATGGGGGGAGGGCAGGGACTCTCCAGCACACTGTCTGCTCTCTTCCAAGCAGCCCCTGCCACCTATTTTGCTTATATGCCTGCGCGGTAGGTGGGACAATATATGCTCAATTATTTCCCAGGTTTTTTTCTGCAAGATACTCTCACACAGTATATGATCAAAAACAATTTTGCAAAAGCACTGAGGGCTTGATCTTGTTTTGCAGTGTCTAACGTGCTGCCCGGGGAAAGCATGCATTGCATATACATGTGTAAGTTTGCCAGGACCTGCAGCTCTGATGACCTCTGAGGAGCGAAGGAGAGGCCTGAGTAAGTTCGCAGGCACAGCTGTGACTGACTGCTGATTTGGACATTAGCACTCTGGGAACAAAAAGGGATGGCACCACACAATGCCTGTTTCTGCACATGACAAGGGCGCTCATTCCAGACAAACTTTTTGGTGGTAGGAGGGACTTGGTTAGAAATGGGTCATTTTCATTAAAAGTGAAGGAAAAGATGAAGATAAAGCCTGGAGATGAAGAGGCAATGTTCAGCAGTGGTACAGGGGGTGATGAAACAACTTATTTTTGCGTCTGTGCGTGCAAGGGGAAATACAGCTGTAATTCAGCAGAGGAACTCACTTGGGTCGTTTATAGATAAGGATACAAACACATCCTTTTTCAGAAGCAACAAACATCCCATCTGCTTGGCTGTTGAGAGAACAGCAGCTTCCATGGGCTCTGTCTGCAGAGGAGAGGATACTGCTTGCAGAGGCTGAGACCTGTGACACCTTCCCTTTTCCTTGGCTTTCTTCCCTCTTTCATTTTCCATGCAACTGGAACAGATAGGAACTCAGGTGCGCCTATAGCCTGGCTGCCTCCTTGCTGGGCCTTTCAAATCAAAAAAGACCATCCAGACCCTGGGTAATAGCTAGAAGCTGCCCATTTTTTAGGGCTGTGTTTTCCCATGCATTTTTCAAAATAGCAAGTTACTCTGCTGTTATTTCATGGTGCAGAGCCTGCTAGTCAAAAAGACATGTAAAGAAATGTGCATTAGAAGTATCTGGGGGTGGGGTGGATGTGGGCAATTTTTCATAGGTGAAAGGCAACCATTACCTGCTTGACGTGCAATTCGCTGCAGTGCAGAGGGCCAGCACAAAACTTACACATCATGTCAGCCCTGCTTTAAAGGTCATTTGTTGTGGAAATGGTCCTTGTGCTGGTACTCTGAACAGGGATGAGTATTAGTCTTGGTGCAGACCATTGCTTGCAGGACACCCAGCTTAGAAAAATTAAACATTTTTTTTTTATTAGCCTCCTCTGTGCAATTCCTTTCACTGCCTCATAAGAATTATTTGTATAGTCTTATTTTAAGTGAAAGAAATTTAATTCTCCCTGTCTCTACCTCCCTCACTCCTCAATAGCATTTCTTCAGAGTTTGCCAGCATTAAAGGGGAAAAAGCCTTTGAAAGCCTCCTCAGGACTCTCTCTGACTGTATCTTCTCCTTGCTGGCTGAAGGGCACAGAACACAGAAGATTTTGTCCCAATATCATCTGGTGTCTGGATACGGCCTTAAGATTAAGAAAATCATTCTTCTTCTGATGTATGGTTGAAACTCCTCTTAAGTGCTTTGTTGCATCTTGTTTTCCTGGATGCTGTCCATCTGTCCCATTTGTCATTCTCGTTACTCAGCCAGCAGTGCTCACCTATCAAGGTATTCAGCCAAAACGGCCCCTTTAATGAAGAATTTTAGCAATAGATGTTATGATGACTCAACAGAAAAGTCTATATTGCTCCATACTTTCCTGCAATCTTCTACCTGTTCATATATACAGTATGTTCCCACTGCTCTCACGGTGGTCTTACTAACTTTTCTGGTTCTTTTTTGATGTGGATACATCTTGCTGCTGGTGCCTGGGTTGGGGTAAAAAAGATCCAGGTGACACATGGCAAAGACTGCATGAGACAGAAAAAAAAATTACTATATTTCAGTCACAATAAAGTTAAGTGAAGCACTCATTTGCTATGTTAGACCTGGAAATATATTTTTGTCTCACCCAGCATTATTTCTCTTGGAAAACCAATGCTTTACAAAAGATTTTCAATGGACAGGGTGAGAGGGAGTACTCTGCAGTTTTTTAATGCTTGAAATCCATTCCTGAGTACTTTCATCCCAAATTAAAGGTCACCTACTGGTTTGAGAACAACTGTTAATGAAGAGCTTAATTATCCAGATGACAGCTGTAAAATCCTGCTCCTATGCATGAATATTTTAAAGCAACAAGGCCCAGATTTTCAAATATGTCTGCAGTTAAGTACTTAGACTAAAAACTCCCTCTGAAGAAAAGTGTTTACGTGCAATTCATGTTTGCAATTCACAGTGGAAATTACACATGCCAATATTAAGAATGCAAACATGTGAGGAGGTTTGTATGTGGTTACCTGACCATTTGAACTGGATACACCTTCCTTTTCTGTTCTTTCTTTCAGGGAGGGGGTGCGATGGTTAAATTATTCCTTAAGGATAAATCATTTTGCATTATTAACTCTTCTTAACAACAAAGCTGCATAAATTAAACGTAAGATTATCTGCTGTGTCCTCAGTGGAATGATTAGGAGGGAATCTGTAGGAAAGAAATGCAATCAGATGATCTGAAGGCTTGCTAAATGGGATGCAAAGCCTCATCTTGCATTCCTAACAAGCTCAAATGTAGACCTGCCTTCTAATGAGCAAACCCTGCTTAGTGTATCTGTGCAACCTCCAGAGCAATGCTGTAAAGAAAATGGCTCATGGTTCATTTTCTCTACTGAGTTAGGTTTTTGCTTTTATTGATGCTTTTGACCAGCTGCTCCCATTAACTTTACCTGTGGTGGCAATGTTCATGATGTGACCTTTAGTCCATCACGCCAGTGGCCCCATTTCTCACTTCCCATCACAACACTAGCTATGTGTTTCTTGGGGAGGTCAGGTATTGGCTCCACTCAAAATACATGCCTGAAGGAGTGATGTCTCCATCAGGCAGACCAAGAAAAAGTTTATGGTGTCCCCAAAGGCAGCAAATTCACTTCCAGCACAATCTCTTATGTCACTCTGATGATGGCACTGTAAGAGGAAAGGAAGCCATACCTTTTTAACCAGGCATTTTCTGGGGCTTGGTGGAAACTGAAATACAAGGGCCGCGTAAGGGTGTGAGGAACCAGAAGAGGAGTGTCCGGGATGTCTTTCAGATTCCGGGAGTAATCAAGCAATCACTCACAGGAAATGTAAAACAAGTAAAAACGGGAAGAAAAAAACAACAGCAGAAAAAAAAAGTTGAAAAGTTCACAGCTAGACAAGTCGTTGCAATCAATTGATTCTTTAAGGCCTTTCTCCAAACAACACATATTCATGAATTACTGCTCTCACCCACATCCAGTGAGAGAAGAAACAAACCTCTGGTGCTGTTTTTCCCTGCAATGTTCTCACCAAGCTCAAACTGTGCCTGCTTGAATCCTAGGCCTTGTGCTTAGTCCTTTCAAACTAGTTAAATGTTAGTCTGGTGCTCATGACGAGCTCCTGGTGCTCAGCTCACGCTCTGGGCTGTCTCTAACATGTCATTGTCCTTGAGTTTGTTCAACACTTGCATTCCTTTGTTCTCTTTATCTCTGTTAGCGTGAGTCTGCAGTGTCACTGGTGGTTCATGGGAGTGGGGGAGAGCACCAGGCCTCGGCCTGTCATGGTGGGCCTTTGGTCTCCTTACACTGCACAGTGACTCAAGCTGTGACATACCCATGAGTTCTGCACCGTCTTGAAACCTGCCCTTGCCTGTGCAGCACTTGTCAAACAGTAGGGAGTAAAACCAGAAGGCATTACAGTATTGTCAGCTGTCAGATGGTCTTTGGAGCAGGCTGGCAACAGGCTTCAGGTTAGAAAAACCCCAAGTCTTTTCCTGTGAGACAGAGCTTAGCAAAGACTCAGTTTCCTTGTTACTCATGGCTCATCTCATGACTGCCAGGGCTTGGAATCTCTGTTTTGATGAGTCTTCAGATCAGACACACTGCCTGTCAAAAAGAGGGACAGAATAGTGTCTCATCTAAGAAGAGTCATTTATATATATTAAAAAGGACCAAAACTCCATCAATGATTTGTATCTTACTTCATAGAAATATGAATTAATGGAAGAGACTGGTTAAAACAATGACATATGAGTGCTGCAAAGTTATCTGTTTTAGAAGTTTCAAACACACATTTTTCTGTATTTTCTTAGCTCTCTGGGAGACTACTTTTTATTTTTCATTTTTTTTTAATTTTTTTTATTTATTGTGGAGGCTTTCATCAAGTGAGTTTCATTCATAGGTCACAATGACCCGATTGTGGAGGCTGCGCTGCATAAATGGAACTCCAGATAAGCAGTAACATTAACTGCTTACTTCATCAGCATATCTCTGCCTGCACACTTGCTCTCAAGGCATTTTGTTTGGTTTTATTAGATTTCAGAAAGGAAAATGTAAAATAGTTTAAAGATTACACAAATAAAACACATTGTTCAGTGCTGGGAAAATCCACACTAAACGTGAGCTGGCTTTTTTGACTTTACAAGCATGAATAAAATGTATCTTGCAGTTTTTCTTATTTTTCTTTCTTCAGTGTAAAAAACACTACCTTGAAAACAGCTATAAAAGGACCAATGTCCCACAAAAGGAATAGTACAGGCCCAACAATGCCCCTTACTTCTTTTCTTTTTTCTTTTCTTTTCTTTTCTTTTCTTTTCTTTTCTTTTCTTTTCTTTTCTTTTCTTTTCTTTTCTTTTCTTTTCTTTTCTTTTCTTTTCTTTTCTTTTCTTTTCTTTTCTTTTCTTTTCTTTTCTTTTTTCTTTCCTTTCCTTTCCTTTCCTTTCCTTTCCTTTCCTTTCCTTTCC